>NC_086331.1:16844087-17444087 GCF_032445375.1 Bacillus rossius redtenbacheri | reverse complement strand
CGAACTTCAGCAGTTGTTATGTAGACTACATATAAAGTATAGACATTTATATACAAAATAGTATATTTTTTATTATTCTCACTATTACTTCTTGTTTTCTCATTTGAAACAAGTAAGATTACGCTTTCTTAATCAAAAAATTTTGAATTTCGTTGTAAAAACGTTTTTATTAGCATAAACACACACTTATATACATATATATGTGTGTGTAAATGTAACTAAATTAATATTTATATTTTTTATAATATAAAATAGTTAGTTAAGATGAATTTAGGCTTACGCAACCGTTATATTGTCTGTCTTGGCTCTCAGGTCGAAACTTTCTCATGGTTCTCAGTGTTTGTCAGCCTGATGCTGACTGAAAGTTACAGCGATACGTCGGATATTTCCAACAATTTGAAACGGCTTTAACCTATATGCTAAGACTGTCAATGGTTTTTTCAAGTGCATAATTACTAAATTTACTGATAAGCCTTTTTTTTTACGAAATAAGAAAATGTAATCTGTATTTTCGATCAAATTGGCAACCACATTTCCTAAAATCTACACTCTAAATACTATAAATTTATTGCTGTGCATAGGTATTCATTTAAGTTTAAGAACATTTTGTGAAAATTTTTTTTATCGAATTCTTCTGTAGGTTTGGAAAATAAAAATTTGAGGACTAAATGGAATATTTTGTCGATGAATGCAATTTTTTTTTTTAATTTTCAGGAGGTTCTAGCATTCAACACCATCCATTGACAAACTCTTCAGTAATACAACACATAGTCAGCGCTTAAATTTTTTAAGAATCTAATTGGACTTGAGACAGTTGTTAAGATTAGGGTAAATGCGGGATAGACGCCACAGCGGGAGTGATGCCACACTCAGCGTAGTTCTCAGTTCACTTACTAGATGGTGCGGTCATTGCATCCATAGTATCCCGAAAGATGGCACAGTAATCCTCTCGCAGTCAGAGGCGCTTCTGTGAGCGAGTAAGAACTGCGCTGGCGTTTATTCACTCGTAAGTGTTGTTTCTAGCTTTGAAATATTTTATTATCTGTTCGTTATTTTGCATTTATTAAACAAAAATTAAAATATATCTCAATATTATAGTTGTATGTGTTTGTTCCGTTGTTGGAACATACTATGGTAGTATATTTTGATATATCATCACTGTTAACACACTTTGGTGTAGTATGGTGTCTTTCCTTACATTTTGGGAGAGATGCCACAGCTTGTTATGGGGAGAGATGCCACATCGGCTATATAAAATCACGCCTAGGGAGGGATGCCACATTTTTTATATGACATAATATTCAATGGAAAAAAATAATAAAAATCGCAGGTTATGCCTGAATATATTCATTCTTGGAGAGGAATTCTGAAATATCTGTGCGTCAAGCTGAGGGACTGTCGGTAGCAAGGGCCCAAGGCATGTCTCGTCCAGAAGCAGATGGGTTTTATAAGGTGCTGAAAGAAGTCATGGTTAGTCAAAATTTGATGGATAAGCCTCAAAATATTTTCAACATGGATGAAAGTGGTATCCAGTTGACAAACAAGCCAGGGAAGGTTTTGACAATGAAAGGTGCCAAGGATGTCCACATTTTGACTCTTCGTGAGAGAGGCGAAAACATAACTGTAATTGCATATTGCAATGCAGAAGGAGTATTTCTACCACCAGTTCTTTTGATGAAAGGAGTGAATAAGAAAAAATAATTCGTAGATTGACTCCCTCATGGATCAGATGTTTACATGAACCCAAAGTCGTCGTTCATAACCACAGAATTGTTTTTCAAATGGTTTGAGGAGCATTTCCTACCCCGGAAACCTTCTGGTAAGACTGTTTTGATTTTGGATGGCCATGCATCATATTACAACACATTCGACATGTTGAGTCTGGCTGACAAGAATGATGTGATCATAGTATGTTTGCCTAGTCACACAACACAGGCTCTCCAGCCACTGGATCGTTCATTTTTTTGGTCCGCTTAAGGTCTATTACAACGAGGCCAAAGTGTGGATGCAACATCATAAGACAGAAATATCACTAGATATCAGGCTGGATATCTCATTGGCAAAGCCTGGGAGAAGGCAGCATTAGTTGGTAATGCAGTTACGGGGTTCAAAGCCACAGGAATATATCCCCTTAATCCCGACATTGTACCAGAGCACTTTTATGCAATATCTGATGTATCTGTTTCCACATTGACAACTATCAACACGCCACTTACTTCTAGCAGCCCTGTTTCATCAGCTTCCACAACTCATTCTACAGCACTTTCAGCTGCCATTTCATCAACATTTCGAGCCTCAAATCCAACCCCATCAGTATCTCCCACATTTGTTTCGACAATTTCAACCCCTGAAAGTGAATCTCTCCATACACCAACGAAATATCTTCATGAGGTTAGTCCCGTGCCAACTGCTCCAGTTTCTCTCAGCAAGAATAGAAAACAATCTGCAGCAGTTTTGACATCGCCAGAACACATTCAGAAATTCAAAGATTCCAAAGAGAAGAAGCAAAAGAAACTAGAAAGACAGCTGAACACCAATAAATGTAAGAAGAAAGTACCAAAGAATAAAAGTAAACATGCGAAAGTCGAAGAAGCAAGTGATGTTTACAAATTTGGTATCAACGAGACACTTGCTACAAGTGAAGATGATGTGAGTACCAACAATTGTGTAGAATGCTGGGAAAATTACTACACCACCAAAGAGAAGGCAGACTAAATTCGGTGCGAGGTGTGCCACAAGTGGCTCCACGAGTCATGTACGATGTATGGGCCTATGTGCAAGACTTGCGGAAGAGAAGTGAAGAGACAGGACGTGAATAAAGTAAAAAACATAAAGTGAGGCATCTCTCCCGATTTCCGTGGCATCTCTCCCTTAGCCTGTGGGAGAGATGCCCAAAAATAACTTTCATTGTTATGTTTTTATTGGGTTTTTTAATTATGTTATTATCTTTTAATATTTTATCACAGTGAGTACACTTCTCTGACTTTATTTGAGAATTTTTTTTAATGTATTAAAAATAGTTTTATATAATTTGTGATTATTTTTTCAAAATGTGTGGCATCTTTCCCGCAATTACCCTAATTCGAAATTAGAAAGGTGAATAACTTGAAAATCATCTATGAGGCTTAAGTGTTTGCTGAAAGTTCATAACAGAAATAACTGTTTTCTTTATTGTATTTTTTTGAATAGAGTATATAATTTATAACATTTGTTGCTAAAATAATTTGCTCTGCACATTAAACTGACATCGAAAAAAATGTCTTCGAAATATTTAAAGTTTGCTGTGGAATAATATTATACTTCTGCTTAAAAACTTGAACATGATCATTACTTAATAGTAAACTGAAACAATTTGTGGCAACAAAACGGGTAAAACCAGTCACTCCTTTCTTATGAGGTATAAATATACTTTTTTTATCATATCCAAACATGTATCAATGTCATGCTAGTATGCGCAGTAGCATTATTTTACACTAGTTGACAGACCAAGTAGGAAATAATAATTTTTACGAGTGGAATATCCGTTGCGAAAGATAATTGCTGTTAAATGTCAAATTTCAATAGCTGCATTGACTTTGCAAAATCCTGCAGATAATAAACGACTGCAATACTTTACTGTATTTAATTTTGTACAGTACCTAAGCCATAGTTAAATAGCTGCAAGGCTTTTTGCAACATCGCTCAAATTGTTATGCTTTTTAGGGTAACTAACAGCTAGAGACCGGAAAACTTCTCGGATTAATTTCACCATAGGCTAGGATTGAATTACCGATATCATTGTTCTGCGTCTGCTATTAGCTTAAATTCTATGCGGAGTTCTGTGAACCGATCAGGAGTCCTTATCCAGAGAAGTGTCGAATGAGAGACTAACCTGTGAATGACGTCTCACTAGTCACCAGCCAATGAGCGGATGACATTTGGCTCGAATGTGGAGAAGACTTTGGCGTCTATCCTGGAGGTCATTGAACCAGCGAATTTTTCCAGTCTCTTCTAATGGTCAGAAAGGGTTGTACGAATGCACACGTTGTTTTAAATATTCCCATGTTAAAAAATATTTTGGCTTAAAAAAATAATGAATTACATCTCACAGACAAATGTTTCACCACTTACATACAATGTAAAGTAATGAGTATCCTAACGGCACAAAATGGTTGGCTGATTTTGGGACTTATAATTTTTTGGATCTTGTATATAAATAATTGTTATAATTAGCCTTAGGTTTGTGTGTCTATTTTACATAATTTATCAAAATAAGCTGTTCAATAAACAAAACTGATGTCAGTGTTTTCTGTCAGGTTGAGAAATGGAAAGGACAGCTGGAAAGTTTTAACTTTCACACAAAAGTCTGACGACAGCACATTGTTTCTTGCATGAATTAATAACATGATTTATAAAGCACATGGTTGTGTATATTACTTTTATATTTAGTAAGATAACGTGTTTTATCTCTTAATAATATTTAAATTAATGGAAAACGTAATTTAAATACTTTCTGTGCCTCAATATTAGTACAAATTATATTTTGCATTGGTTTACTGAAAAAGGCTATAGTACTATTTCAAAAAGGCTAGGTAGGGGCCTACTATTTCAAAAAGGGTGCAATGTGGTAATGTTTAGGACCCATAAGAATTCAATAAGCCTAATTGTTCAGTGCTTACCTGTTTCCAGAATAAACAACTGAAGTAGAGCCATCATTTTAGGTAGCAAGAAAGATAGCGTAACGAGTAATTAGAGCCTCGTTGACACGATGATAGTAGTACGAATGAGAGTTAATATCCCAATAGAGGCTATCCCAAACCGTCATGAGTGAAAACAGTGATAGTGTTATTAAACTTAGCAAGACAATAAACATCACTTTTGTGATAACACTCTGCTCCATCTTATAAACTTCATGTAAACAGGGCTGAGGTATGTCTTGAACATGCTATTAAACCGAGCAAGACAATTAACAGCACTCTTGTGATAACACTTTGCTCCATCTTACTACCTTCATGTAAACATAGCTGAGGTGTGTCTTGAACATGCTATTAAACCGAGCAGGACAATCAACAGCACTCTTGTGATAACACTCTGCTCCATCTTACTACCTTCGTGTAAACAGGGCTGAGGTGTGTCTTGAACATGCTATTAAACCGAGCAAGACAATCAACAGCACTCTTGTGATAACACTCTGCTCCATCTTGTTCGTTACCTACCTTTCTGTAGGAAGTGCAGCATACTTGAAATACCGAGTCTATATCTACACGTAAACCAGTTTTAAAAAGATTTATCCTAATTTCTCTCTCCCAGCAACATCAAATATTAAGTCATCCTGATATACTGTATGTTTTTATAAAATAAGTACATTCTATTGCGGCAGTATTTATATTCTAATCTCGTGAAATAAATCGTGTCCCCAAGGCCTAAGTGAGCTTGAGAAAATCCGGGCTACTCTAAATTTGCGTTTATTCGGAATGCTTGTTTCCTTTTACAATAGCGCATTCAGCAAATGTAAACAATTTCGGATAATTCTTTTTTTTTTTTTTGTATTTTTTTTTTTTAATTTGACAAGGATCTGAAATGAAACAAACCTAATTGTCCTTGTGTTTTGGCAGTACGAACAGGTGTGATACAGGACGTGCTATAGGTGATTTTTTTTTTTTTTTTTTTTAAGTTGTTGACGAGAAAGATTGGTGGGAGTTCGTTTCAAAAGAAAAAAAGGGGTTTCTGGCCTACACGATATTTGACTAAGGCACCAGGGTTACCATTAAGTAGGTCAGGGATATGAAGTCTGGTCCGTGGAGAATTAAGCCCAGTGGCGGTAAGGGTTATAACTCACCCTAAGTACTCTGCACACATCACGCCAGACGCGACTAACAGCTCTCGGATATGTCCTGCTCTCAGTCCGGACGGAATTATTAAAAACAAAAATTTGTTTTTTAAAACTGTCTTTCCTTCCCAACAACGGCGTCCTTTCGTTCCACGTAAAACTAAACCTAGCGACACGTTCTCATAAAAGTTCTCCGGGTTTTTACAGCATTCTTTACTCTTTAACGACTCTCTCTCTCTCTCTCTCTCTATCTCTCTCTCTCTCTCTCCCTCCCTCTCTCTCTCCCTCCCCTAGCATTTGCTGTCCGTCGTTAGTAGGTCAGCCACCGGCTGACTGGTCGCTGAGAGCCAGCGCGTGCAGTTGGCAGCCCTGCAGCTCAGCTGCGTGACGTCACGTGCGTTCGCCGATGGCGGGACTCGGCCGTGCTCCTTACTTTTCACGCACTTTCCGCCAAACATTATTTTTTTTTTAACATGTTGCCAAACAAAAAAAAAATTTAAACAGCAAAAAAAAATTTTAATTGCTGTTATAAATTAATTTCGGTCTGGTACAATTTTTTTTATTTTAAAATCTGTACACACACATATGTACCTACATGTATACGTATGTACGTATACAAATAGAGACAGAGACATTGAATTATTTTGTCGTCAACCAAATACTACATAAATTAAAATATTTGAGTTAATTATATATATTTATTTCGGTAAATACTGCCAATATTTTCTTTTCTCGGCGAGTTTTAACTTTTGGTTATTGAAACAGTTCCACGCTATAAAATATCACCAGGAGTGCCACACACTAAAAAAAAATTACCTCCACAATATGATTGATATATCAAAATATAAACGGTTGATTCAAGATTTTAAGTGTTGTAGCAAAAAATATTATAAAGTTATTATATATGTATAATACAAGCATATATATATATATATAGTCTATATATAGCCTATGCCTAGATGAAATGAAATTTTTGTTGGTTCAACAAAAATTTTCTTGCCACAACTCTCTGTAGGTTCGAATAAAATGTGCATGTTTCGATATATCATCAAATACTTTGTAGAGGCGACATTTTTTTTTTTTTTTAGTGTTTTGCACCACACGTGATATTTGTGTACCTACAGTCAACAGCATGGTAGGCCTACTATTTCAATAACTAAATGTAAACACGTCGAGGAAATAAAATATATTGGTAGTATTCATCGAAATAAATATATAAAATTGATTCAAATATTTTATTGTTTAAGTTTTTTTTTGACGAAAAAAATCATTTAAGTCTCTCTAATGCATATTTTGTTAGGTATACAAAATTAATTTTGTTGCACTTTTTTTTTTGGTCAGGGCAACAAAATATTTTGTTAGAGAAAGTAAATATTGATTTTTACCGAGTGAACACATTCCTTTGCTTGTTTCGAACAAATATTATTTTCTCAGAGAATAGTTTAAAATCAAACGGGGAGGGGGGACGTTATTTAGGCGGCCACAAAATAATGTTGTCAATAAAGATCCTACCAAATACTTTGCGTTGACAACATAACAGTTTTGTTGTGTCCGTAAAATAAATTATTAGTAACAGCAAAACATTTTGTCACTCATACATGGTTTACTTGAGACAACAAAATTTTTTGTAGTGTTCTTCAGATAACTTTTTAGAAACAGCAAAACATTTTAGTCATTAATGAATTGTTTTCTTAGGTCAAGAATTAACTCTTGCAAAGGCCTTGAAGTGACAGCAAAAACATTTTGTTAGTAATAAATAGTTTTATTCATAAAACAAATTATTTTTGTATCTATTTGAAACACTTAATAGTAACAACAAAAATAATTTGTTGCTAATATATGGTTTTCTTGAGAAAACAAAATGTTTTTTTTTTTTTTAATATATTTTGAAATAAAGTATTCGTAACATCATAACATTTTTGTTAAAAAGATATTGTTTTCTTCCGACAACCAAATAACTGTGTAGTGTCCATTAAATAAGAGTAAGAGTAGCAAGAGCAAAACATTTTTGTCACTAATAATTGATATGGTTTATACCACAAAATTATTTTGCAGTCACTGATAAATATTTTTAGTACGGTTGTTTTATTAACATGTTTTTTAATGTTTACACTGTTGTATGCGCGCAGATTTCTGGAGCTCTTACATGATAGTGGTTTACAAACCACGTAGAAATCGAATTTGTACTCTTCAATTTGGGTTATGCCAATATACTGTAATGTTTTTGTAAATGGAACAGAAATATTCATGTCAAATTACAGATATTTATACATTCGTGCATTTACATGAAAACAACTGTATGACTACAATTTATTGTTCGCAGTAATACTGGGTTTGGATTCTTAGCCGGACATGTATGCATTGTGTTGTCCCAGTACCTCCAATAGTTAAAGTTATTTGTAAACCGTTCCCTGAATAGCTTTCCAGTATTAACTGTGCACATAATAAGCATGATACAACAAAATAAAATAACATTGTTTAATATTTTTTATCTTTTCCGTGGTTATGCTTGAATAAAATACCAGTTAAAATATAAAATTATGCGCCAATTTTCGTAAGAAATACTCAGTATTATCTCGAAAAAAACGTATTTCATATGTGCGAAAATTAACAAAAACAATGCGATGTACAAAGTTACAATATATTTATTGTAGTATTACAAACTATTTATTGGCAACTGGTTTCCAAAGGAATCTTTTTTAAAAAGTTCAGAAACTTTTTTTTTCTTTGTAGTATCGAAAGTTACATTTGCGAAATTAATCATCGACAGCAAAATTTAATATGTTATGCTCTGCCGTATGCAGTAGGAGAAACTGTTTTCGTGGCGGAAGTTTTGATCGTAGAAGAAGGTTAAGGTAGTTCAGCTGAATTACAGTGTTGTGTGAAAATCGGGTTGAATGGCGTGATATGAAGCACAGTTATGAAAAAAATGGGTTCGGAATGAGGAGGGAGTTGGGTCACAGTTGAACGCCAAGTTCTTACCTGCAGTCGTGTCGGGCGCTCGGCAGCCATCTTGATGCAGGCTCCAGCTCGGGCGACGGATGTCTGGCCCCAGGGTCACCTGTGTCCGCCGTCCTATTGGAGAGCCGCGGCCATGTATCTGGCTGGAGAGGGGGCAGGGGAGTGGGCTGGAGAGGGGGCAGGGGAGCGCTGGAGAAGGGAGGAGGAAGAATGAGGTGGGGAGAGCTCAACGCACAACCAGCACGGAGGTGTTTGGCACTCCAGCGTTTTTTTTTTCTTTTCTTTCTACGAATTTTTTTTATATATAAACTGCGGTCGCCATTTGCTTTTGTCCCTTTACCTTTGACTCGTGCGATTAAAACCAGTTTAACAAACAAAGTTTCTCCACGCATCGCTTTGTTCGGATTTTGGCTTTATTTTAGCAAATTGAAACTGCGAAATTATTGAGTAAATTTTACTTGAAGTGATTTGTGTGACGATAAATAAATTGGCAAATATTTTCCAAATAACTACTGAAGGAACTACCAAAAAAAAGTTCTGTGTAGTTAAGAAAGAAATGAAAAAAAATCACGTCATTCAACAATTTAAACTGGAAAAATTTTCAACTTGAAAATGAAGAGAGAGGTCGCCATAAAGGAGAGAAAAAGATTGGCTGGAGGGTCGTGCAGATAAACGTTTTCCAGTTACTATCAATAACACAACTGAAACCAATTAAAATGGTTTAGTGTCTAAAGACACCAATTTTGATTAGACACACACTTAAAGTATCATATTTCATAAAATAGCAATATTTTAGTTTTGGACTGCCTTGATTAATAGTTCTTAGAGGTGTCTGGGAATTTCGCTAGCTTTGGAACAACAATGTGCGTAGAGTTCAGGGTGTTATAGATACGGCTAAAATTCAAGTACACAATACTGTTTATAGTGACAAAAGTAATAAATGCAGGGATGTCAAGAACAAAAGTTATTAAATATAATATGTAATACACTGTTTTTAGCACAGTAGACTTAGGCCTATATAGAATTCTGCCGAATTACTATTTTTTTTAAGTCGTTGAGCCTTTGCGACGAGTCTCGCTTGACTTTGTATGTGTTCTAAAATGCCATTTGCGTGAAGAACTTGTACAATGTTAATTGTTTCATATCTGCTGCAAATGTATTCTCGACATTTGGAATAGTCGCCAAAAAGGAAAAAGGACCAATGCCGTGAGTCCTTCGCGAGTTCTTCCGCAATTTATTTTCCCCTACAGTGTAGAATGGCGCTTCTTGCTGAGTTTGTAAGGCGAGGAATGGCTGCTTCCAGTAACTTTCTTGATTAGGCGAGAAAGCCTTGTTTGCTACCAGAGTGTGCAGATGTAAGGAGTAATTTCTGACACAGTTATTAGCACAGTCCATTTTTAAAACAATGCATCTATAAGGAGCTTTTTCCCATTATTCTCGTAGGTACCTATACACACTTGAGTCGTCATCCCCAACGAAATACTCTTATTTTAATCCATGCATTTATACACTTAGGCAGAATCATTAAATAATAACATATTGTTACGAACGCGAGAGGCCAGACCGCGATATCAGGTTCGGAGCTGGCTGGCGGTCCCGCAAGTTCACTGAAGTCACGTGCCATCCATTGACGTAAGGCTTGCCACGCATGCCTGGCTGGATTACAAGGGTCGTCGCTACACCGCGGATTCCCCCCTCCCCCCCCCCCCGCGCAACCTTATCATCGTCCTGCCTAGTTGCTGTTATCTATCACTGAGTGGTCTTAGGTAATTCCGCGGCCCGCCGCGATAAGTGGCGTGAACAAGCGACGCTATTCTCGATGTTTCGGGCGTCGGGTCGGCCCAGGATGACGCGACTCGTCACGGCCGCTCTCGTCGGTTCGAGAAGGGCACCCAGGTACTTAAGCAGTGACACCAGTCTCCGGGGGAGTTCCGCGTCAAGAGCCGAGTGAGTGCCTCGAGAGTTCCGAGAGTTTGGAGAGTTCCGCGAGTGAAGGGAAGTGCGACATCGGCGAAGAGGGCGAGAGACACCCTCTAGAGTGGCGCGACGAGGAGCGACGGGACCGTGAGAGTGCGACTGAGTGGCGCGAGACTGTGTGTGTGTGGACAGGCGCGAAGTAAGGGGCGAACCACTGTCGAGCCAAGCTCCAGTGAGGAGTGCAAACTGTAGGGCCTACTTGATAGACATTGTGTGACTTGAGAATAAACACTTCTACATGCAAGTGATTTGTCATCGGACATTTTGAAGAAAAATTATTTATTATTAAAGTAAATATTATAATTAATAAAACTTAATTGGGCTATCCCTTACGAACCTAGTCTCACCACATTTTAAATCGTATTATTATTGTACCAATTTTTGTAACATAAATTTTGTATCGCTTCCTTCTGATCTGTAATGGCTCGTTCACAAATACAACAGTATTTATTCCTAATGCCCAATAAAAAAATGTACCGTTCTGTTAACATTCATTTATTTTTTGAACTGAATAAGTTTTATGATACTATGGCAGTTGCCTCTAGTAAAGTACAGGTATAGGCCTATAGATGTTAAATATAGGCTACATAGAAATAATGGTATCAAGACAATATACTATAATAATACCTATCTGTTTTTAAATTCTGTTGGTTTAAGACAAGTAAGTTCTCCAGTTATTTTTTTTTCTTTAGTGTAATTATTTAAAAAGCAACATTTTATATTGGAGTTAAATGCTAAATAGGTCATTTGAAAAACAACCGAATTCGATCTCAGGTTGAGTGTTGATAGCCAATGGTGCTGCAATATAGCTCATAAATAGCAACTATCGTGGATATAAAATGGAACTCCAATGGTACAACTGACCAGTAGTCATGTTGTAGCAGTTTTAAAAGTAACATGAAACACTTGGCTCAATGAGAACAGATAACTGCTTTATATGCAATTATAATACCCTTGCGTCTTTCCTGGAAACGTCTTTTTCTTTTTCTAGAGTGTATTTAAATACACATTTAAAGCATTAAAACTTTTTGAACTTTTGGTAGTAAAGTGTAGTGGAAGTAATATTATTAATAACAATTTTTATTGTATCAAAATAATTTTTTTTTATCAAGCTTTAAGTTTTTAAACCTTCATAAATAATTCGATTGATGGAATGTCATTATGAGGAATTATAATTTCATTTTAACTTTCCAATCAATCTAATTAGAACCTGGCAATAAAATCAATTAAATAGCTACCTTCATGTAAACAAAAAAAATTCATAGATCGGAATATTATGATTTGGTTTGAACAGGATTGTGTTAGATGAAGTTTACTTTATGTGTGCATAACAGTGTGACATAAATTTCTCTATATCTATATACCGACAAAAGACTACTGAAAAAAGCTATTTAACGTCATGTACAATCTTAATTTGTGAAGATGAACTGCGCGAGCATCAAAATATAACTAATTTTTTTTAATACATGAATATCATGCTATCAGTTTTTTATATTCTTTTTTATTTGCTGTCCTGTAAAGAACTGGCCACTGACCACTGACCACTAAGCTGTAAACGCAGACCTGTTTCGGCCTAGCGAGAGAGGTCGACACAGGAACATGTGTGCTCACAGTTAGAGGGGTGGGTGACCTTCCAGGAAGGAGCTGGTCACACCGCATTATGACTTCGCCCCCGCCCCCCCCCCCCCCCAGGCATAAAACCCATTTACTGCTGCCCCCTTACTCTTCCATACTCCTCCCGTCCTCAATGTTTCCAATACAAAATACCATGCTGCGTCTTTGTTTTTATAGATAGTGTATCAGCACCGCTGGCGTTTTAAAAGAACTGAACTCGGTCCAGAGTTTAGTGTTGCTGTTTCAGTTATTAAATGAACAGCCTGAAATATACGATTCTTCGAATAACGTATCACGTTACATCGCCATCTTGAAATTAAAAATTTAAAATTTAAAATAAAACCTAGCATTACTCAGATTTTCAAAATCTACAATCTCCTTATTGTTTGACACTGTCATCACAAAAATTTGCGTAAATCACGCGAAATTTTATTTTGCACTTAAATGCCTATGGCACGGCCAGACTAAATTTTGTTGAAGCAAGTGCAATCCAATGCAGAATCATTTACCATTTCGATTTCCTTGCCGAGTTATAGTTGATATGGGAAAGTTAAACGCACCTTATTTTTTTAAAAAGTTATTTCTTTAAACATTGTATCATATCACACTTGAGGATTAATCAAAACTCGTTCATTAATAAATTATCAGAAGTGGAATAACAGGGAAATTTCTTTCCATCTGGTTTCTTATATTTTACATATAATTAGGTATACCACCATACTTAGTGTGCAACTGAAATGTTTTTATATAGAAACAATTAAACTACTAGTCTCATAAAACGATATTTCATTAAGCATTCTAGTTTTTTATTAAGTTTAATTTCCTCTTATAAAGTAATGGTACAGCTGCAATTTAAGTCTTTAGTTATATTTTAAATAGCTAGCACAAATGCGAAAATTTATTTTAATATATTTCACTCACTGTAGGCTATTTCGTTTACCTGTCCTATAAATGTGCATGAATCGTTTAAAAATGTTAATTCAGTGTGTAATTGGACTAATTGCTAAGAAATAATGCTAGTGTGTGTACAAATTTCAATTTTACAGCACACATTATCTAACAACACATTTAAATCCGAATTTCTTAATGTGTGCTATACTTATTGGCATAAGTGAACTTATTTTGTTGAATTAGCCCAAACCAAAGATTTTTAAGGCAAATATTTTTTTTTTCTTTTTGTGTGGACAAACGAATGATTTTTATATTTTTAATTGACTTATCAATATGATAAATGTTTTGGTAATGTCCCACACGAAAACATAAATAACTTGCTTCTATACAAGAATTATATTAAAACAATAATATTGCTAAAGAGCATACGACATTTCGATGTCCATCCTTAACAGACATGAAGTATTATTTTTTTTTAATATTTTGCTTCAATTTAAAATAAAAATCTTCTTCCGTGTCAAACATTGACAGCTGACCCCTTCCGTTGTGGGAAAAAAAAAAAAAAAAAGTAAGGCTCTGTAGTTAGAGAAAATTTTTAACTATAGGTATCTACTTCACAAACTATTGTATTTTTTTCTTTTGTTATTGTTCACTATTGTACAACCGGTGGGCCCTGCTCTACCACAAAAGAGTTTTAATTTTAGAATATTTATCCCTTCTCCCTTTTCTGTTTTGAATTTGATATACATTTAGTGTGATGAGGTCGTAGAAGTCCTGGAGACCTTTAGGCCTGTAAGTCTCTCTTAATAAATATCACTTTACATTTCTAAACTTTAACAATGTCTTCTTATGCTTTATTATTTTACCCAAGTGCAAATTTTAGCAATAATAATCATTTAAATACATTTTCGAAGAAAATTTTATTTTTAGACAGTTTTAATATTCTTTTAAGTAACTATCTCTGAATATTTTAGGCCCTAAACTTTCTAACATAATTAACTAAGAAAACATGTCTTAGCCACAAATGAAAGAAAGATAGCCCTATGTTGATATTCTGTATAAGTTGATAAATTAAATGTTATATATAAATAAGAAAATATGTCTAAGGCACGTGAATAATACCTAAGTCACTAAACTAAATTTAAAAAAAAACACGGAAATAAGTCATAGGCACAAAATAAATATACCTAGGTATACTTTCTAAGCTACTAAATAATATTTTATTAATAACTACGCAAATATATTTAAGGCATAAGAAGATATGTAAGGATACTATATATGTAAGTTTCTAAATTAAATTTTATAGATGGCTACTGTAAATGCCCCTGCTAGGCGAGTGTTAGCTGTCAGTTGAAACCACGTCATGTTTTAGTCCCTCCGAGTTTAATTATCACCCCGGCGATGCTGATTGCAAGACACAGCTGTCAATTAGGCCTACATGCAAGTCCCATTACGCAACATACGAGCATAATTTATTTTTGCCCCAAAAAGTAATGTTATTAATCTTGAAGTTCCGTTTCTAAATTACCACTCCGTATTTCTATTAATAAAAGTAGCAATTTAAATTTTCATAAAAAAATATATTTTACAAAAAATATTGGAAAAAAATATTACATATTTTTAGGGAATTTTAAAATGCACATTTTTACTGAAAATAAGCCTTTTTCCGTGTACTTGAAATTATTCCTTACGTCTTCGCTGATATTTGAAAAAAAATTGGGAAATAGGAAATGTAACTTTTTTAATGTAATGAAAAATAAAATTCACGTAAAGAATAAGTAGGAACTTTTTTGGTTTAAATTTGTTTTACTTTAATTTAGTATTTTACCGTCATAAAAGTAATCATCACTATTTGTAATACATATGTTTCAAAGCACGGAAAAATTTCGTTTTATATTACGAAATTAAATAAAAAATATATTTATGTTGTAAGGTGCGTGATGTAACACACTAAGTTCGTTCTACAAATTTTATAAACTCACTCTATCTCATAAACTTTCAATCACAGCATTGCCACGTAAGAGCACCATTTTGTAGTGTTAATACAAATGATTGTTCCCACTGCATGCTGCGATTATAAACAATTAAATCTAAAGTAATTTATCATAAAGACGTCTCTTACTTACCGAATTTGTTGCATGTGATTGAGAGAATATATTTTATGACAGATTTAAACTTCTATTAAACAATTTCTTCCAGAAAAATGATAATTTCCGTGAGACCATTTACTCACACGTCCTCCCACCTGCGTCGCCTGTCAAGGAAGTGAGTCGTGGCGGTTGCGTGCTGCCAACTTGACGGAAATTGGCGCCGTCCGTTGTAGAATAATTTACCTTTTGATTTCTCTTCAGGGGTAAAATTTATAAGAAATTGTTTAAGAACTGTAACTTTTTGTTTTTTTTAATAGGCTTATATATAACTAAAAGGTAAAAAAATTACACGCGTATAGATAAATTAAATCTCGTTCATCAGTAACACAAGAGACGTGGAATAAGAGGGAATTTTCTTTCCCTCTAGGCCCAAATTTCTAAGATAATACGTTTTAGTGAAATGAACGTTTTATGTTAAACCATGAAAAAATTTAAAAATTAAACATGAAATTCTTATTATTAATTATACAAAATTTATTATATTATACAAATATCGTGCAAATATTATTACTATATACTAATATTATATATTTATATATCCTTACTAATATTATAAATGGGAATGTGAGTTTGTTTGTTTGTTACGCTTTCACGCGGAAACCACTCAAACGATCATTGTGAAATTTTGTGCTCATATTTTTTAGGGTATAGTAAAGGACACAGTACACTTTTTATAAATTAAATTTTTTTTTGAAGGGCAAAAAATTATATTTTTATGTACATATGATCGTACGACTGAGAGTTTGAGTAAGTTTAATGAAATTTAACGCCATCTGGCGTTTCAATAAGTAAATTAAATAATTCACCAATATAATACTGTAATACCAGTGGTAAATTCACTATTCAATTTTATTTTATTGTCACCGCCAAGCAATACTTAAAATTTTTGATTTTTGAGGTTAGGTGTCTGTTTATTTTCTTCGGTGATGGTTGTTTGGACATTGTGCTGAGGGTTATATTTTCCTTTTAAGAGAATATTGTAATTTAGTAGAAAATGATTTCGATCTTATTACCCAAGTTTTCCCGAACTTGCAAAAAAATTTGAATAGGGATCAGTGGTTGTGCGCAAGAGCAATATTGGCGTCAAAAAATTATTTCGTTAGTAAAATTAACAATTATATTTTAAAGGAGGGGCAGGGGGAAATGAAGGAATATTTGTCAATAGATACAATCATCGCTTGAACTTTCGGGTGTACCCTCACATAGACTTAATATGAAACTAAATGTACAAGTCATGCTTATGCGAAATCAAGATGCTCCTCGAGTATGTAATGGAACGAGGCTTCGGATCACACAGTGGAGCATAATATACTTGTTGCCATCATTTTAACAGGTGTCGGTTAAGGGGAAAGTGTTATCATACCTCGAATTTCAATTATCCCCACTGATTTACCTACAGTTCCAATTCAAAAAAAAATTAAGTTTCCCGTCAGGCTTAGTTTTGCTGTTACCGTCAACAAAGCGCAAGGGCAAACATTGCAGGTAGCAAGGGTGCATTTGGAAAAGCCGTGCTTTTCCCATGGCCAACTATATGTAGCCTATTCGCGTGTGTCCAATGCCCGAAATCTACACATATTTGCACCGGACAGAAAAACTTTCAACATAGTGTACAGGAGCATCCTAGAATAATACTCTGATTTAAGCTCTTTTAAAGAAAAATTAATTCATTTTACGATAAAATTTTGAACTTTTTAAAATATTATTATTTAAAATTATTATTTTTTTTTGTAATAGTGAAACATATTTCAATAAAGCATGTTTTCAGTTTTTTAAGCTAAATTGTATGTTAGAATTTTTAAATACTGATGATCCTAGTCACGCAATAAAAATAAACAATTACTATATTATTTGATTTTCTTTGATACTTCTTTAGGGATATCAACGCGAGCGAAGCCGCGGGTAAAAGCTAGCATGTACATACATAAATAAATACTCACAAAAATAGTACCAAGTCATCGATGGAACCATCTTCCCTTTGGAAGCTTCTTTTTCGTGAACTTCTTGAATACCTATGTCTTGGAACAGTCCCTTTTAAAACTCCAGCAATAATCTGCCATCATGTGCGTATCCCATCTTCTTTGACAGTGGTCCTCCATTATTTTAATATCTTGATGAAATCTTTCACTTTGCTCCTCACTGATGGCTCCTAAATTTTCAGGAAAACGGTCCAGGTGGCGGTGTAAATAGTGTACCTTAATACTCATGTTGCACCCAAGGGATTTGAAATTTTAAGCATATCGTGTACCAGTTCAACGTGGTTTTCTGATTTTCGTTAGTCCACAAATTTTCCGACAATGCAACAAATGAAGTCCAAGATTATCGCTCAGCCTCATTCATGGAATTTACGAAGGCATGGTCCTTAAGGAATTTCCTTATTTCTAAGCCGTTAAATATTCCTGCTTTAATATTATCCTTACTCAAGTGAGGCTTTTTTCACCTATCAATCAAAGCATGATCTGTCCTTATCAAGAGCCTTTACAAACTGCTTCATAAGGCCAAGCTTAATATGCAGTGGAGCAAAATGAGTTTCTCTCGTTCAACTAAGTGTTCGTTAATAACTTCTTTTATCCAACGACCATTTATTCTCTCTAAGGCCACTCTTGTCTAAGCCAGTGGTATGTTTTGTCTCTGCTATCCCAGAGTCACAAGAAATAAGGATATTTGATATGGCCACTTTGCTGTCTGAGGAGAAAGTTTACCATTTTTTAAGTCCATTGATGTTCTCCAAGACCAAATCTATGGTGCTATATGTTTATTTCATTGTCGTGAGTGATCAATTGGTATTGAACCCAATTGGTAGGGACAGGAAAAATTCGCGGGTTCAATTACCTTCTAGGATGAACTCTATAGTTCTACGTACACTCGGTCAAATGTCACCCTCTCATTGGCTGCTTTCTTGTGAAGGTGTCCCAATGTAGCGGCCTGTGATTTGATGCAGCTTCGGTTGAGTGTTTCTCACTGGCCCAGAGTCATCCAGGTGAGTTGTGAGCCAATAGCAGAGGAAGCACTGAAGTAGGGATAACTATATGAATTTTAAGCTGTCGTGAAATGAATCCGCGAATTTTTCCGGTCCCTACAAATTGTTTCCCATTGTGTAGAAGAACACATTTCAAGCTTCGATTTGAGCTATCAATAAATACGTAGGCACCAATCATCTGGAAAATATCCAGGATGACTAATTTTTTCCAAGAATCCTCTAATATCGTGAGAAATACAATATTTTCATCTTGAGAGGAGAATGGTAACAGACCCTTTTCTCTTTTATGGTAAAAAGTAATTTTGGTTCCTTGTTCCATTGCATTTCCCCCCCCCCCCCCCCCCCTTCAACCTGGAAGCCAGTAATTTAAAAGCTTCTTTGGACAGGTTAAGATCTCTGGCGAGGTCATTTAACTCATTCTGTTTGAAACGTTGAGGAATGGTTGACGTCCCCTCATAATCACTGTCACTTTCATTAGTATCGGTTGGGTGGTTATTGGGACAACACTCGTCCTCAAAAAGCTCTGGACGCTGGTGAAATGCTGGGATCTGTACATTCTCTGAGTGAGGGACCGGGTGTCTTGCAGAGACCAAATAAGTATAATTCCACTTGCTGCGGTTGTTTCAAATGATTCCAGTAAAATTTACTAGACAGAAATAGCAGTCATGATTGGGTTTTTGGGGGCCCTTCAAACCATCGGTACGCTGAATTTCAAACTTTTTTATTTTTTCGCTAGTCCATTGGCGTAAATGTTCTGTACAAGTTTTACATACCTGATGCAGTGCCCAGAATTTATCCTGAGCACCAAACTGAACACCAAAGTATCCATGATAAGCTCTCTTTAAAGGTCACAAACAGTCTTCCTATTAGGTATCTTTTAATGTGTTTTCTCCGCATACGTAGCAAAACACACCAGGATGATTGACACAGCTTTTTCTACTGGAACACATTTTTTATAAACTTTGATCCATCCTGCACGGCTAAAACTCACAAACAGGCCTCAAATTTAGTGGAAGCGTTGAAATGAAGGATGGTATTCCCAGCCTGGGGTATCCATGTGACGAAGTGGCTTGACTCAAGGAGGTGGTTTTACTTATTATTTCACACTTATCTCAAAAAATTAGAGCTGAAAAAAAACTAATTTCATATTTAGATTCAGTGCCACAAATATAGCTAAAATCAGTTCCAAAATCCTAGGCACCAATTTTTTTTTTGTTGGCCTGTGTTATTGATGAAAAAAAATACCAACGTGTATACAAATAGTATTGTTTTGATCATCTTAACTGAATCTCATATTTAACAAGATCTTTGAATAAAAAATACGTGACTTGTGGTATTTTGGCTTAGTAATCTCATTTTACGAAATAGCCCTAATTGAATAGTTTGTGAATTAAAGATGAATTTTGCGTTTTGTTGACAAGCGAAGAATTTTTTTATTTTTGCTTGTTACTGATTTTACTCATAGCAATACAGTTAAGATTTATATTAAATAATGTAGTTTGATAAACGCCTAAGCTAAAAAAATGACTAAATTTATTTTCTTTAATAATGCCATAAGAACTGTAATATTACTAAAATCCAACGATTTTTATCGGTCCTTTCCAAGCTTATTTGTGATAGTGTAATTTAAAAGTTATATTTCATTTTAAAACATAGCGAATCTTGTTCCATTTCAAATATTAGTAGTGGGATCAGGCCCTTGAGGCAGTTAGGAGAAAATTTAAAATTTATATTCTGACCGAAATAGTAAGTGCATTTACCGTATAGACCTTTCTACAAACATTTTCCTTTCCATTTTACAATCCTTTAAATGACATTTTATGTTTGATTGTTTGACCCAGTGTGGATTTATGCTACACTAAAAAAAATACATATTTTTGTCTTTGATATTGAAACAGTTTAAGGATTTTTTTACAGTACCCAGATATAACTGAGATCATTTAATGGTTTAAATGTTGTAATATTACTTTTCCAAGAAAATATCACTTAATCTGAAAAGAAAGCTATTAATCCCTTCCAAAAATAAATTTCAATTATATCTGACTTCCTATATGTTTGTAAAAGCAGCACTTTTATTTTAAAAACAGTTTGGCTTTAGACATTTTAAATTTTGGCACTTTGGTGCGATTTTTGTAAATATACATATGTAATTTTTGTTGAAAATGCCCGAAAGTTCTATCATTAACTTCAGCCACAAAACAAAATCCAAATTCTTAAATATAACAACACACCAGTACCATACATAGAAAATCAATTATTAAGGAACTCTTCTGTGGTAAGAACCTGTTTTCAGAGAGAATTTAAAGAAAAACCGACCAAACCCTTAAAGAAATTATGGAGTGAAAATTTTTAGCTGAAAGTTCATAAAAAATAATATTTTCAATGTTTAGCTCTTAAATTGAGAGTACATTTTGAAATTACAATAAGGTACTACCATCTGCCTTTATTTTGAAATAACTTAAAAGTTATTCACTAAAAAACAGCCTTATATACATATAGGTACTATAGTTTTCAGTGTTTAAATGCATAAATAGTGATGATAGTTCTTAGAAACCTTCATTGCAACAAATCATTTAAACCAAGCTTGTGTGATCTAATGAAGTTGAAATTTACTTAATCTACATGTCAGATAAACTCATCTATCAGTGTCATAACGTTTTAAGTGTGCAAACAAATTTGTGCAATAAGAAAAAGTACCAAGTGTGAAAAGTGTTTGTTTAAACGTAACTTGCGTTTTGCAAAAGTTAATTTGTGTCAACGATCAAATTTCAGTTGCCACATCAGCCTTGCAGTGGCCTTGAGACAACTAGCGACTTCTAATGGCTCTATACCGAGGCAAATTCAATTTCGCCCTGCCCCTCCGAGGTAGCCAATACAAATGCGCGCACACACACACGCAGGTAGCATAGCTGTCAGGAGCCTCTCCTACATGACTCTTGCAAGTCTAAAAACTTGTCCCAGTTACGGACAGATTTTTAGCTAGTCGATTTGCGATGTGTTGTAGTATTCGGGAGTTTGGAGTTTGTTTAGTGGTTGCTGTTAATCATAGATCTTCCTCTCAAAATGTGAAACCAAAATGTACATATATCTTCAAAAAAATCGCATCAAGTGCTCAAATTTAAAATTTCTAAAGCCAACCATTTGTTTTAAAATAAAATTAAAGCTTCAAATACTTAATATTTAATTTATTTATGGAGGGGTATGAATACCTTTTTTTCAGTATGAGTAATATTTTCTTAGAAATGTTATATTAAAATACTTAAAAGCCTAAAATTCTCAGTTATAGTGTAAACAATTTCTTAAATATCTTTTTAGTGTCAAAGCTATAAGAATTTTAGCGCTAACATTCACACTGTGCCAAATCATGAAGCATAGATGGTCAATTTACATAAAGAAGCGAAAAATGGCCTTAGAGTTGTGGTCGGAGATTAACTTTATTTTAAATTTTAAATTTTTTTAATAAATTGGCTTTAAATATTGATCACCAGCTGACTGTCATAGATCAGAGAAATCAAAAAGATAACACCCCTTAATTTTACTAATGAAAGGGAATGATGCACAAAGTAGAATTTCATCCAAAAAACTTAATAATGTTTAGTGGATGGTATCCTTTGTTATTTAAAGTGTTAGGCTGATTTGATATTATAATCACTATTAGGTTGCCTTGTTTGAAGATAAATTTGTCAAGGCAAAAATAATGTTAGGCTATATTCGTTTATGAAAAAAAGTTTTATCTGGGCCTTTTACAAGTCATTTGTCAACCATATTAGGATGGTTTTTCACAGCAAACTGCATGTTTTAGGTACTTGGGCTTAATACCTGTAGTGTTTTATTATATTGTGCGTGCGTTCTCAGTTTTATTTTCGAACACTTTATGACTGGCCGGTTATTCATTCGAAAAAAGCGTAATGCAATCCGTTGCAATTTAATCGCCATATCTGTAAAATCGACCCTTTGAAAATATAAGTGTATTTTGTTACGAGAATATTAGCTACATGAAGTATTGTTTTATTGTTGAAATTTTTATGTCATTATTTCAGTTTATAGGTGTGTTTTTACTTTTTGTATTGTTCATTTTGTTTCCAGAAATTTTCCACAAGCCATAACTATGGGTTTCATTTGTAAACCTTTTTGACAAATTTTTTAGTGGTTTTACACAAGGATACAAATTATTTTCTGTTTTATTTTCATTGCTGGGTTATGCATTATCTCCCCACTATGAATATATGGTCTTTTAATTTAAAAAAAAAAAAAGGTGTAACGTCATGCATATATGCACAGACACTTAGTAAGGGGATCTGCCTAGTCAGGGGTTTATTTTTCTGGAGGCGGGATGATAATAGGTAATAAGTGCGACGCTCACTAGTGCTTCTAGCGTAGTATCGCCTCTAAGCGCAAGACTCTGAACTGACATGCAGTCTTCCCATCGTACATAGGACAGCTAAGGTATGTGACTCAAAGGTGGCCATATACAAAGCTTTCATTAATTTTCTTATATTTTAGTTAATAATTAAAAAATTCATTGTTACGACTGTGGTTCATTCTTTACAATAAAAAAATTACAGCCAAGATTAAGTCACTACAGCCGAGTAAATATTCAATATATAAGAACCAGCATATAAGCCACCTTCGAAACAGTGGTACGACCATGAGCTACCTAAAGTTACCCATGCTTGTTTTAAACATTTTGAACCAGCGAAGGGATTAATGGTCAAAACAGGAACGAAAGCACGGTCTAACACCCTTCCTGATTCACATTCAATCGTAGTAATGAGCCTCCAAGGACTCAAGCTAGTTCACAGTTGCTTGTAAGGAAACAAAGAGGGTTCCATGCAAATAGCTTTATATTTTCTGATAACAGGTCATAACTCATGCTGCAGCACATAGAGCACATCTGCACAGCAGACACAAAGTAAATCGTTTGAACAATTCAAATCTTAGCTCTGGATATTACGAACGTGATTAATAAACAATATTAAAAGCTGCAGACATTACATGTCCCATTAGACAGCGCGGGCGCTTACCAGAAGAGAGCTAAGCAGACCAAATGACACAATAAGTCGATTCCCACTGAGCAACTAAAAGTTACAGGCCTCTAAGATCTCGCAGCAACTAAATCAAAATGAAAGCTAGTCTTTCCGGAAACGGACAACTGAGCATGGTGGAGGTTTCTGCATGACAAACCGATAACTAAAGAAACGTGGCCCAGACAGACATTAAATCGAAACGGAATTTAGAAGGACGGTGCCAAACGAAAATTTGGAATAAGGCCGCAATCTGTTAAGTCAACTTACTTGGCACGCCGTCCTCGAGACCACAGTCCAGAAGGGATCACGCGCTGCTACCTCCACATGTTGGTCCGATTCACGGCTCGGCGAACTAACAGCGCAGGCGCGAAGGGGAAACGTTGCCACGCAACCGAGACACCACACCAGGGGAAGGGGGAACCAGGAGGGGAAACGAGGTAAGGAAACAAGGAGGGGAAACATCTCAGTCGAGACGGATCTCTAAAGCATTTTCGGCGCGCCGTAGATGGCTTCCCTAGGCGACCCCGGAGCCGGCTCAATTTAAAATTAAAGGCAAAGTAATACCACAATAATATACCTAATACAAGGTTCTTTATTTATAAAAAGTATGATCGATAGGTGTAAAAATGTACTAAACATTATTTAAAAGATAAATCATAAAAAAAAAACAATAACAATTAAACTCATTGTCCAGGTGTAACACAGAATGAATGCATTATTAAAAAGTGATACATATATGAATAAAGAACCCATATTCAGTTTGTATTTTGACAAAACATGCAACGGAAATTCGTAATTACGTGTTACGAGCAGCACTTTCACAGGCTTCGTGTACTTACCAAAAACGGAGATAGCGAAGTCCCATATCTTCAACTCTGTCAGTGGCAGTACCAGGAATTCTTCAGCTGGTTTATTCTTCTGAAGATGTGGGTACTGGGCGCTTCAAAATGTGTCACTGATATGTTTGTCTTTCTTGTTTCATTCAGCTCAATTTGCTCCTTGACCTCCTTCTTACTTTCAGCCTCAAAATGTATCACGTTGGACACAGAATGCTTTTCTTCGGTTGCAGTATTAATCTCGCTGTTCTCAATATTCATCTCTTTGGTTTCAGATTTTTCTTTCTCGTTGCTCTTCGAAACTCTTTTTCTCTAAGCCACATTCTTTTTATCCGTAATTTGATCTTTGTTCTCTTTGGATGCAGTCTTGGCATTTTGGAAAAGCCTAGCTACAACTTTTTGACCTCTAAATTTTATTTCTTTGCATTTTTCTTTTGTTTTGATGTTATCTTTTTTTTACTGAAATTGGATGTTCTCAAAATGCATGATATCGTAGGAGATAAATGACACTGTTCTGACTCTGAATGGCCGGTAACACCAAGGTTTTCAGAGCTTGAATCATGCTTGGAGTAATAGGAATCTTTACATTATTAGTTTTTTTTGTCATGACTTTTGTTTTGTTTTCAAGTGGGTTGCACTCCTACTGTAAATTGACTTTCCTAATAAAGACATTTATTCTTCAGGACAAATTTCAAGTGTGAAGAAAAATATCATTTTCTGGTGGTTGAATGGAAGGGATGTCTTCTTTGCCACTGTTAATGTCTTCTACGAGTCTGAATGGTCGTATAGTGAGTTCACTTGGTGCAAACGCCTCATCAGGGATGGTAGCGGGATCTAAGGGTTGTATTCCAGATGCTCTAACGCCACTGCAGGTATTGGATGGGTTGAAAGACTTAGCCCAGGCCCTGGAAAAAAAACTCTTCCAAATTGATTTCTCTTGATAACTCGACCAGCACTAACTTTTTCTATGTCAGTATTATGTCCATGCCTTCTTTGTGTCCATAACAGTTCAACATCACTGTCCCAGTTAACTTTATATGACTTGAACACACTTTTATCTAATGGTTGAAGCTCATGTGTTGTGTTGCTAGGAAGACAATATAAGGTTATCTCATGTGCTTCTGCAGCCACAACTATATTTGCAGTAAGGTGTGAAGGTGCTCTATCAGAAATGTAGAGCACAGGTCCAGGAGTCTTTTAACTTGCAAAGTGTTCAAGCCACTTTACAAAGGTCAGAGAATTCACTGAGCCTTTTGGAGTTATGAATAACTGACTTCCTGTAGGCGAATTTTCAGTCCGCTCTGGTTTTAAACGATTTTTCTTTGTGCAGGATGATAGTAGGCACAGCATGGCCTAATGCATTTACACAGGCTAATATTGTACAGTTTTCGCCATGTTCACTAGCTACATTATGTACACATCTAGTTCCTTTTTTTCCGCTAAAACAGTTTGTGTTTTATGAAGAATAAGTCCGTTTCCCTTTTCATTTATGTAATAATTTAACTCTGGCTTTTCCATTTCTCCAACCTCTAACATAAAATTTTTCAATTTTATCAATGTGATCATTAAAATAAATCTGTTTAGTTTTTACGCTCTTGCAGGATAAATATTTTGTGACTTCCTTCTGGATACAGTTGGGTGCCATTGAAAGAACAACCTAAGCCATTTTTTTTTTAGCTGATACTGCATTGGGATTGAATGTATGTTTTATCCCACTAAGCTGACAAAAATTGAATACATGTGCTATGTGTAATGGCAGAACATCTTACCGACACTTTATCCTTTAAAACAATGTCCATAGAATTCGTGAAATTCTCTTGCATCCATGATCTTCCCAGCTTTCTTTCCATGATGACATAAAATTAAAACCCCAACACATTACAACAATGGCCCCTAGCACAGAATTTGAACATCAAAAATATTACAAAATTAATGAAAGCTATACTTGAAGTAACTGCTTATTTACAGTAATATGCACTGTAACTTATAAATATTTATGGATTTAGAGAAATGCAGATTTATTTATATTAAGTAGTACCTATAGGGCCTATAAATAAATGGCGAGTCTGGCACAATGTATTTCTTATGGGCTTTATGGCTTGTTGGCTTGCCAATCGTGAGGAATCGGCCATGTTCGGACGTTTCCGTCGCTGTATGCCTGTGATCGGGACCTCGTCGGCAATCTTCGGGCATTTTCGTCTTTTTTTATTCGCAATCATTAAATAAGTTATATAAAAAATATCACACAAATTAAAACTTGTAATTTTTTTTTAATTTGAAGGAATTATAGCTTCACCTGCTAGAGAGCGCTACCGACATATTGGTTTCATTTTACCCGCTAGAGTGTAGTATCACCATACATTAAACTGTAATGACTTCCACAAACTTGTCAATCGTCTTTGTCGCTATCTCAAAATTCTTTCAGTTTTTAGCTAGATATTCGAGAATATTTCTAAAAATAATAATTATAATTTTTTTTTAATAATAATTGATTCGATCGATATCCGTCCTCAGTTCGATACTTACTTGATGCAAAAAACCTATTTTAGGCAACAAATTCTTATAAAGTAAAATATGGCGTAAAATCATAAAATAGGCATACATTCATCATATAGTACTAACTAAACTTCAGTTGATTCGATCGATTTCTGTTCTTAGTTCGATCTTTGGTGAAGGCCAAATTTTTATTTTATAAAAAACGTATTAAATAAAACATGGTAAAAAATTCTAAAAACTTCTTAAATTCACTATCCACAAGTCGCCAGTAAGGTACCAATGACATCTTGTATCTTGGAAATTCGTAATTACTAACCTAGAAGATCATAAAAAAGTTCCAAAATTCATCAAAAAACACTTATTAAAAATTAATAATTTGAGCTATATCCGTCCTTGGTTCAATTATAAACCAGTGATACGAGTAACTAAAGCTTAATATACTTTTAAATTCTGTTTCCCATTACGTAGAGACCTGTAAAATTCGCGGATTCATTCGATGATAGGCTATAATTCAAACACATATACCTCTTAGATGATTTTGCTATTGGCTTACTGTTCATCTGGACGAATCTCAACCAGTTATAAACCCTCAACCAAAAAAAGATCGAATCACATACAAACCAGCTGAGACGACTTACAAGTCGGCAGCCAATGAACTTGCGTTATTTGCCCGAGTGTACAGGGGTATCTGCAGTCCTGCAAAATTCGCGGTTTCGATGGCCTTCAGGATAGACTGCACATACCCCTGTACACTCGGGCAAATAACGCAAGTTCATTGGCTGCCGACTTGTAAGTGTCTCAGCTGGTTTGTATGTGATTCGATCTTTTTTTGGTTGAGGGTTTATAACTGGTTGAGATTCGTCCAGATGAACAGTAAGCCAATAGCAAAATCATCTAAGAGGTATATGTGTTTGAATTCTAGCCTATCACCGAATTAATCCGCGAATTTTGCATGTCTCTAATAATTACGAATTTACAAGATACAAGATGGCATCTGTAGCTTGCTGGCGGCTAGTGAATAAGGAATTTAAGCAGTTTTTAGAATTGTTTCACCATGTTTTATTTAATATGTTTTTTATAAAATAAAAATTTCGCCTTCACCAAAGATCGAAGCGAACTAAGGACAGAAATCGATCGAATCAACTGAAGGTTAGTATATGATGAATTTATGCCTATTTTATGATTTTACGCCATATTTTATTATACATGCAAGAATTTTTTGCCTAAAATAAGTTTTTTGCATCAAGTAAGTATCGAACTGAGGACGGATATCGATCGAATCAATCATTATTAAAAAATTATAATTAATATTTTTAGAAATATTCTCGAATATCTAGCTAAAAACTTACAGAATTTTGAGATAGCGACCAAGACGATTGACAAGTTGGTGGAAGTCACTACAGTTTCATGTATGGTGATACCGCACTGTAGCGGGTAATATTAAATCAATATATTGGTAGATCTCTCTAGCAAGTGATGCTATAATTCCTTCAAAATTAAAAAAAAGGTATTAAAATTCCGAATATATGTGTTATTTTTTATATAAGTACCTTATTAAAATCTCGGTCTGGTAAATGTCTCGATGGCCGTGCCTATAAAGGCGTATATTTATCCAACCCAGAGATCAGAGCGGTCATGGTTTGAAATAATGACTAGTCTACACTTACGCCTATAAAGGATCCTTGAACAGGTTTGACTCAGTAGCCGTTGACCTCCGTAGCGTAGTCGGATACACACTGGCTTACGGTGCTAGGGGTTTTTGGTTCGAGTCCCGGGTACGGCGTGTGTGTAATTTTGTGTTTACATTTGTTCACTAATTTGTCGTAGTCAATGAAACTTTCACACGAAATTGTCAAACTATTAAGAAATTATGTGTAAATAAATTAAAGGGGGGGGGGGGGGTTGTTCGGCTGGCTTGTGATGAAAATCATGGGCCAGTCAAATATTTTGTGCAAATAAATAATTTTAAAAAATTGCCAAGTGGTCAAATCACCGTCTTGTTAATTGGAAGGTCATGGGTCCGAATCCAACCACCTTCGAAAAAATATTTTTAACTTAGGTATTTAATTATTTTGAGGAACCACCATAAGTACTAACATAAAACTATTTTTACAGTATAATTAGTCAACACCGAGAGAAATATAATTATATGATTATCTATGACGGCAACTAGAGAACCACTGTGCAGGATTGCGGATGAAAAAAAGACGAAAGTGCGTCCGAAGATTGCCGACGAGGTCCCGATCTCAGGCATCCAGCGACGGAAACGTCCGAACATGGCCGATTCTTCACGATGGGCAAAACCAACAAGCCATCAAGCCGTAGTCCCATAACTATAGACCGGAAAAATTCGCGAATTCATTTCGCGATAGACTAAAATACAAATCGTTATACCTCAAGTGCTGCCTCTGCTACTGGCTCACAACTCACCTGGATAACTCTCGACCAATGAGAAACACCAAACCAAAGCTTTATCGAATCACAGGCTGCTACGCTGGAACGTCTCACAAGACAGCAGCCAATGAGTGGGTGGCATTTGACCGAGTGTACGTAGAACTATGGAGTTAATCCTACAGGTCATTGGACCCACGAATTTTTCCGGTCCCTACCCATAAGTAGAGACCGGAAGAATTCGCGATTTCATTTCGCGATAGGCTAAAATACAAATAGTTATACCTCAGTGCCGCCTCTGCTATTGGCTCACAACTCACCTGGATGACTCTGGGCCAATGAGAAACACCTGACCAAAGCTTTATCGAATCACAGGCTGCGACCATGGGACGTCTCACAAGACAGCAGTCAATGAGTGGGTGACATTAGACCGAGTGCACGTAGAACTATGGAGTTCATCCTAGAGGTCATTGAACCCGCGAATTTTTCCTGTCCCTACCCATAAGGTATACATTGGGCCAGACTCGCATTTTATATACCATTATAATACCTCGCTGAATACAAAATTCCATTCATATTTACTCTGCACAGCTATCAGCAATAATGTTCTTCCAATAATATAATAAAATTCAAACCTCTTTTCTAAGATGGCCCACTATGGCCATATTGGGAACCTATCTAACGAGAACGCTTTCAACAGTATTTTGGTATCGTAGAGAAAAATTAAATCTCACGTGTAATACATGTTTACACATACAAAACACAGAGAAGCGTAGTTTCAGCTTTCTAACTGTTGGTCTGGGGGGTGTGGAATACCCCCACGAGTAAGGGATCCGGGATATTTTTAAAAACTAGCATTAATTTGATAGTTTTTTTAAGCCTTTTCAAACTATTTTCACCGCAAACCACAAAATAATTGCTAACATTCTCTATTTACCCTAAAGCATTCATTGTTAATTGCTTTAATTATAACCAAACCATTTGTAAAGTATATCATTTACAAACAACTCAACGATGTGCCTATTTTTAATTAATTGAGTGTTATGCCTGATATTTTATCATGTAGGCCCTCAGTAAAAATGAACCAATCATCATACAAAAACAAAGTTTTATTAAACTTTTACTTCTTGTCATCATCACAAGTAATTTTATACAAAATGAAGCCTTCTCTTTTGGCTTCAATTTATTTATTTTATTTTACAGTTGGTTTGTAAATTATTGATGTATTTATTTCAAAATGGCGTGGCTAAATACTGGGTTGAACAATCCTGGGGCGAGAACTACCAGCCTTTGTCACCCCTGAATTACGCCTTTTAAAACACAATTTAAAAGATATTTCAGAAAATGTACATCAAGAATCAATGTCTTACGAATAAGTAGAGACCTGCAAAATTCGCGGATTCATTCGGTGATAGGCTAGAATTCAAACAAATATACCTCTTAGATAATTTTGCTATTGGCTTACTGTTCATCTGGACGAATCTCAACCAGTTATAAACCCTCAACCAAAGAAGGATCGAATCACAGACAAACCAGCTGAGACGACTTACAAGTCGGCAGCCAATGAACTTGCGTTATTTGCCCGAGTGTACAGGGGTATGTGCAGTCTATCTTGAAGGCCATCGAAACCGCGAATTTTGCAGGTCTCTACTCATTGGTTACCGACTCGTAACACCTGTTGACTGGGATGATCGTTATTCGCTAATTCTTCTGTTAAAGATTTTTCATTGGCCCAGAGTTCTTCAGATAAACTGTAGCCCAATCACTGAAGCAAAATAATGTCAAAAGTATTTAGACTCTATCCTATCGCGAAATGAATCCGCGAATTTTTCAGGTCTCTACGAATAACTAATTAGTTTTATTTAAGTTTCAAACTCATCTTGAAAATAAAAGCGTGGCCTGCCTGAACAACGCAACTCTAATGATGGCTCCCAACATGACAACATGGCGTCAGTCGAGCCGAGAGACTTGATTCCTCGTTTATCCGCACAGATCGCGACAAAATCCAACACGTTGTTCTCATATTGCAACCAGTGGCAGTGAAAACGTGGAAAAATATCTGAGGGCCACCTTGAGAAGCCGGGGGCTAACTTTGGGTCACCTACCTTGTGAGCAGAGGTACGGGAATATCGTGCATGCATTTAGTCGCAAGTTAGAATGCAAATCTTTACACATTCGCAATGTGTTCATGATCGGATCGCAGCCATCTGGACACGTCCAACTACGACCGTGATCCAACGATGCCCTGCTAGGTAGGGGCAAGCAATTTTCACGAAAAGATCTGAACACTTACTAGACTGCAACAAGGTATATCCGCACCTATGGTATCTTCCTTGTGATTGGCGGCCGTCTGCGAGAGAAGTCGTGGCCTTATTTGACCGAGCCACTCAGGACGCGTTTACTTCCGCACTAAATCACTGTGATTGGTGCTGTAACAAATCGATATGTACCTGGGAGAAACTCTCCCAGTCACGAAACACAGACGATGCTACAGTGTTTTAACTTTCATCTAGTCCCGAAATCTTTTCGCGAAATCTGCATGCCCCTACAGATAGCAGAGAAGTAAGCGAATCAGGTAGTGCAAATTAACATGCATAAAACTGTTCTCGCTAATATCATCAACCAATGGGGAAGCAAACATGGGGTTGTGCCCGCCTATGGCCTTGAATTCTATCCTGAAGTCAGACGAATCCGCGTTTATTTCCGGGTCTCTACTCATGAGATTTGAGCCGTAACTAAACATTTTATGGCGGGGAAATAAATATGAAGGTGTAATATGAGACCCTAAAGTCCTTTCGTGTATATGTACGGGGCGTTTCATGTTTAAAATTTACTCTGATAAGTAGGGGCAGGCATTTTTCGCGGAATGACCTGAACACTTATTAGACTGCAACAAGGTATATCCGCACATGTGGTTTATTCCTTGTGATTGGCGGCCGTCTGCGAGAGAAGTCGTCGACTTATTTGACCGAGCCACTCAGGACGCGTTTGATTCCGCACTGAATCGCTGTGATTGGTGTGATTACAATAGAAATGTAGCTGAGAGAAACTCACCCAGTCACGAAACACAGACGGTGCTACGGTGTTTTAACTTTCATCTGGTCTCGAAATCTTTTCGCGAATAATGCCTGCCCCTACTGATAACCCAAGTTTTAGCCACTCTCACTCTTCTAAAAATACAGTTTAAAAATTAGATACGGAAACCTCATCCGCCCTCAACGTGTTTTTATGCGCTTTTCGTAAAAAAAAAAAAAACCACTCCGGCATCTTGAGCATTTTTTCAAATGGCGTTGTTTTTCCTGGAGCTCAGCACACCGTATGTGTGTCCAGAGAGGCGGGTGGCCGACTTTTTCACCTCTCGAGCTCAAGATTTGTAGTTGTTCCTCCAAGTAGGGCGGCGAGTCGGAGAAACACTGCGCAGGGAGGAGGGTCAGTCGGGGAGTGGGGGGAACACAGCTCCGGTCACCTTCCTCTTGCCTTCTTTCTTGACGCGACCTTGAGCGCAGCGTGGGAGGAGGGGAGAAGACAGACGCAGAGAATGAGAGAAAGGTAGCAGGCCGCGGTGAGAGGAACGTGTAGCTGGCGACCGCTCGCTTCCCTGTCCCCAGCAATGCATATTTGTGTTCTGTATAATCTACACGCCATGCTATCCCGTACAAGACGCACAGTATTGGCCTGTATTACGCCAATAGTTTTCCAAATTATTATGCTCTATCTGCTTATTATAGAAACACAAGTCTTGCAATTTTTGAGATCGATATAACATTACCTAAAAGTACAGACCTATTAAATTACTGGTTACTGAATGATAAAATTTTCTAGCTCTGCTTGAACCCATAAACATGCCCAGTTTAATACATTTTCCTGTCATTAAACTTTAGCGTAGATTTAACTTATATCGGTTTAAAAAACCTTGTTCTAAAGGGGAGTATGTGTAGGTAGAAAAGGTAAACATAATTTCTGATGAAAAAGAATTTTTGGAATTGGTTTTTAAAGGACTTTGAAGAAAACGTTTTTTTTTTTTTTTTTTTTTAATTTAGTTGATAACCGAATCTGGAACATATGTTTCGTACGTTGGCGTTTCAACTTCTTATACTTCAGAATTTAATTCTCCAGTTATTGTTTGTGTAGGTTAGGTCAGCATATTCTTCATTTAAATTAAGCCCATCACACAGCTGCCAAATTTATGCTATACCTTCAATTATACCCATGGGGATAAAAATAAGCAATTGTTTATCTATCAGAAGAGAATAAATAATTAGTTACTCCATACACACAATACCTAGAATACTAACAGAAAACCAGCCAACGCATTTGCCGACAAATCATGCTTATTGGGCTAGGATAGACATGTTAATGTCCATTCAACCAATTACTAAAAATATATATAAATTTCACAGTGTATTTAAAAATAATGTAACCTGGTTGATAAACTTGGTATTTAATGTTCCTGACATCACTTGCAAAAAATAAAACAAATCTGTGCGGTATTAAAAAAACAGAGCGATTTAAAAATTAATGAGGTTTGCTTAAATTTTGTTTATTTATTATATATTCATAAGTGTACATTAATAAGACAGCTCATTCAACTAATTCACAATATTAAGTGTGCTATTTTTATTGTACTAATTCCGAATGGTCCCGATTCACATATTTTATACGCACGTACATACTGATTGGTTACTAACTTATTCTACTACTTTAAGAAATTGTAACTAACAATTTTCGTTCACAAGTGAGACAAAGAAACACACTCAGTTTAATGTAGTAGTTCGCATAGTAAACTTAAATCTGAAGTGAAGGAAAGTCATCTCGCATTTTCGTTTGGACTAACATGTGTGGGGTTTCTATTATTTGCTAAGTTTATTCAGTAATAATATATGGAGATTAATTTCCTAATAAACATAGATAATTAATTATTTGTTAAAACCACCTGTATGAAACAATCAAACCAAAGAACTAAGCTAAAAATTTAATGTTATTATAACAATAGGATAAACAATTAAAATATACTAGTAGGTATTTGCTGTAAGTATATTTTTTGAATCAGTAATATTTTATAGAAAAAAAATTATTTTCCATTACCTAAGTTGAAAAATAGCGCGCTTTATAGACGCACAACCAAGTCTATGGGAACTTTAGGAGGATATTATGTTTTATCAGTAGAGCAATGCTATGACTATTTAAGTTTACCAAATACATTTCAGAATAGTCCAATACCATAAAATTTCGTTTGGCAAACTAATACGTTTCCTAATGTTTGCATAAGTTAATATATACCTGCAGGTTTATGATCTTACACGCGGGTCAATCATCTTGAAAACATTGGCTCGTGACTAAAGCAGAAAAAATAAAACACGTTATAGAACGGTTTTAACTAATATTTCCGGTATGAAAACCTTTACTCCCAGTGTCAAACCTCTTGAAAGGGTGCTGAAATGCTACCCACATGGGAGCAGGTGCGCTAACAGAAAATTTGTATGGAAACTGCTAAGGGAATGGGTATCGTAAGGGCCTGGCTTTAATTTTACGTCATTGATAAAAATTAAAATTATGGATCGCTTTAAATTCACAAAGTATTAATACATGTCCCTTTTAAATTGTTTTTATTTGAATGCTACATGCTGAAACTTCTATATGTGGTCGCAATCATCATAAATGTATATATATATAGGCTATATATATTTCATATGTAAATATATCTATGTATTTACACATATACACATATAAATGTGTGTGCATATAAAACTAGACTTATTTTTGTTCATATATTTTTCCCATGTATTGTACAAATGTAGAGTTGGTTGAAAACCAGTGATTTTAAACGAGGGATCTTACAGTACAATAAGTTCAAATTAAAGTTAAACGTGAAGTAGCTTGGCTTCTGGGTTGTAGCCGCGTCCTTGGCGAATAATTCACCGACGTTTCGGTCAACATTTCAGTCACCATCATCAGGGAGAAGTTACCTACAGTTAAACGTACCAAATTTAGACCAAAGTATCACTCACTCAGATTTACTACACATGCAATTTACTTAATAAACAGTAGGAAATCAGTCATGGCATATCTCATTTTTATGTTTCATGCTTTTCCCAAATGTATGTTTCATAAGGTATGTGGCAATATTGTTTTGTTGTTTACCACATAATTGACAATCTATAGGTCCCATTTCTGTATGGTTCTAACTGCTACAACGACAAATATAATAGGTGATTACGCTAGTTGAATTGTAATTATTTCGTATGCTTTAGCCCGAATCAAAAAATAAGGAACTTGTGTGTCGCTGTCATATTAACACTTTCTTAAGCATTGCCAAGTTTTTGGGGATATACACTTTTGGCTGATATCCGTCCACATGCTCGTGTGTAAACTACCGCGCAGACTGATTGCACATATATACCCTAAACATATTTGTAAGGAATGTGTGGAAAACATTTTCTTGTTAACTTTTAAATTGGTGAATGCTAATACTCAGCAAAGTTACACATACAGCATTGTACAAAGAGAACTATTAACGTTATCTTTAAAAGATTTGTGCAATGGGATTGCATGACTTGATGTAAGTTTTTGGACGTACGCCATTGCTTAGAACTTTTTCTGTTGAAGAAAAACTAATAAATAAAATAAATAAATAAAAATACCGAAAAAAGACAAAAAACACACAAAATTAAGCAAACAATTGCGGTTGTCGACAAGGATATGAACACCACAAAATATTCCGAAACAGGAATATGGTCAACAAACAAAGAAAAACAAAGAAAAATGTACTAAGAGAACGGGAAAAAAAGAAGAAAAAAAACTCAAATGATGGCAACACAAAAATATTGAACCCAAAATAATTCAGTACAACAGTTGAAACGAGACAAAAACACGACAAAACGAAAAGACAAACAAACACAATAGTTTTACCAAAACAGAAACAAGCGACGTTTCGGGAACTGCTATCTGCTCCCGTCCTCAGGCAGAGACGCACATGGTACGGAAACACAGGTGCGACTGAGAAGGGGCTGGAAAATAGGTGAAACTGGCAGAGCTCTATCCACCCGAATCAAAGAACACAAAAACAAGGGCTACATCTTGCTCAGCCAATGGCAGCCGAGCTGTCTCCCCATTGGCTGTGCACCATGGAGTTAAAGCGGATTGGTTATGGTGGGTTGAGTATTGGCTATTGTTTTGTGCTGCAGGGATGTTTCTCTCTTTATCAAAGGTATCCACATATTTTTTAATTCAATGCTCTGCTGGCTGAAAATATTTTTATTGCTAATAATGAAGGCTGATTCTTTGATTTTCCTTTTTATTTTATCGGATTCCTGTATGAGTGGTGTGGAGTCTTCCCAGAGAATTTTGTGGCTATTTTCCCATGTATGTTCAGCAAGTCTGGATTTCAGGGTTTCACCCTTCTTGCAGTTGTTTTTGTGTTCTTTGATTCGGGTGGATAGAGCTCTGCCAGTTTCACCTATTTTCCAGCCCCTTCTCAGTCGCACCTGTGTTTCCGTACCATGTGCGTCTCTGCCTGAGGACGGGAGCAGATAGCAGTTCCCGAAACGTCGCTTGTTTCTGTTTTGGTAAAACTATTGTGTTTGTTTGTCTTTTCGTTTTGTCGTGTTTTTGTTTCGTTTCAACTGTTGTACTGAATTATTTTGGGTTCAATATTTTTGTGTTGTCATCATTTGTGTGTGTTTTTTTTTTTTCGTTCTCTTAGTACATTTTTCTTTGTTTTTCTTTGTTTGTTGACTATATTCCTGTTTCGGAATATTTTGTGGTGTTCATATCCTTGTCGACAACAGCAATTGTTTGTTTAATTTTGTGTGTTTTTTGTCTTTTTTGGGTATTTTTATTTATTTATTTTATTTATTAGTTTTTCTTCAACAGAAAAAGTTCTTAGCAATGGCGTAACTCCAAAAACTTACATCAAGTCAGAACTATTAACAAAGATAAAAAATTGGTAAACACATATTTCTGTATTTATGTGCACAACAGTATGTTAAATAAAGGGAAATAAGAAGCCATTATTTTAATAAAAACATAAAAAAGTTATTTTATAAGGTCTATTTGCCCACATAAAAAAATTTACTAATGACGTCTAAATTGGTATCAGTGACATACTGAAGTTTTTAAATTTATTTATTCTGGTCGTATTTATAAGATCACTTAGATGCTTGTAAAATTTAGTTTAGATGCCTGTAAAGATTAGTTCACATACGTAAAGCATTTACACCTTAAGATAAATTTGGGCGTTCTTTTTTTCTACCAACAATTTGCAAGATTCATTATTTGATTTAATAAATAATTTATCTTTCCTTAAATGAAATGTGTTTTGAATTATTGCCTAACTATTGCAGATTCCAGAAACAAAATGTACATCGAAGTATAACATGTTTTTTTTTCTTCTGAATTTAAGTTTTGTAGGTAATGGTAACAAAATTCAAACACTTTAGACACGAAAATGTTTTACTTTATTATTTTTCATGCAAAATCAAACTTCATTTTTAAAATTAATATGCTTAAATATAATACAAACGCTTTTTTTGTCTATCACAAATACAATGTAATTTTTATTCCAAATTAAAGACAAAAATTATTTAATACCACTTTGTCACATTTTCATGTAAAGAAAACAAGGTTTAAAATATTGTTCAAATCAATATTTATATTATTATTATGAATCATTGTTTAACATCCTTTGTATTTAGTATATCTATAGTAGTTGAATACGTTATTTTATTAAATGTTTCCAATAAATGGAGTGATGCGCTATTTATAGGTATTCTTATTAATAACAGGAACATATTTGTGACAGAATAGTCAGTAAAGTGACAGAGCGGTAGGTAATTAAGTACCTGACAAACAGACCTAATATTTTAACATTTTGTTGAATTACTACGACAACAAAATATAATATCTCTTTTTAAAAGCTACTTTAAGACTTACTTGTTGTAGAATAAATCAGTCTCATTATCTCTCTTTAGCCTAATAAATTTGGCTGATCAAACTCGTAATAAACTCACCTTTATCTTTTGACTTCCTTACTATTTGGAAGTAGTATTGTTAGCAAAGATAAAAACATCACGTCTCTTACATCAGTGTCACCAATAGTTTTGTAAAACATCACTCGAACATCTCAGTCTTCATCCACACCGCTTTTTAGAACACATAAGTAACTGTAATCGACTTTTTTTATTAGGAACTTTCACCAAAAATGTGAGTACCAGTAGTATATAATAGGGCATACTGGGTCTGGCTTCTGGGTGTGGAGCCTGTGGAGCCGACCGCCATATTGGATTGTGACGTCAAGGCGGCCATCTTGGATGACCGTGACCTTGACCTTTGACCTTGACCTTGAAATTTGACCCTCAAAAATTGCCCAAATTTGCCCAAATTGGGCAAAAATTGCCCAAAATTCCTCAAAATTCGTCGAAATTTCCATTTCTATGGAAAAAAAATTCCGCAAAAATCTCAAAAAATCCCACAATTCAAAAATTAGGATTTAGAAAATCCTCAAAAGTCGTTTTGCCCTAGAAAGAACCCAAATTCCTAAAAACGGCTGTGTGCTTCCTTTTTGTTGATGGTGCTTCCAAATGTGCTGCCGTTTCGTTGACGGTGCTTCCAAATGTGCTGCCTTTTTGATGATGGTGCTTCCAAATATGCTTCCTTTTTGTCTTGATAGAGGTGCCTCACGACAGAGGTGTAAAATAGCATAGTTCGAGATTCTCAGCCATTACCTAATTATAAAGTGTACATCAAACTCGACACATACGACAGATTTAGTTTCAACAATAAAATAATAATTCAGAATATAGACTACAAAACATTACACAGTATTAAGTTCCGTGACAGAGCGGTAGCCTAATAAACACTCACCTGCTTCCACTCTCTCCGAGCGACTGGCTCGACACCCTGGGTGCAGAGATGCACGGCACAGTGCAAAGGGAGACAGGGAAGCCGCGCTGCTACCTGGCACTCAAGGTCAAAATAGCTAACGCGCATTATTTGTTTTGTAAAATGAGTGACAGAAGATAACAACAAAAATCATATATAGCAGAAACAACAGGTAAAAAAAAATCACAATAAGTGAAAAATGTAATGTAAATAAGAATGCAATTCTAAGATATTATAAGGGTATATCTTAATGAGATTTTTTTAAGAAAAAATAATTTACTAAATATTTTGGACGATTTCAGATTTTTTTGTGAATACGCATCATTATCAATGGAAAAAAGTCTCATTTACAATTTAGATTTTTAACTATAAAATTTTAGGTTTTCCATACCATGAAATATTATTGTGTTAAATTAAAACGCAGTTTATATAAATCAATTTAAATGTCATTAAATTTTAACACTGAGGTGCGCCATATTACAATCCTTATAATATAAAAATAAAACATAGTCACTATATGTTCAGCAGTTTAGAAACCTTGACACTAGTGACGAAGCAGTCCACTCATGTTTGTAACTATGAGCATAAAAATGTGTTGTATCAGTGTCGGCAAAAGCTATTTTGCAGTTTCAGTCACTTTCTGGGGGGGTTCTTTATGGCCATACCTCGTGAATAACGAGGATCGATTACCTCTGGTAGTAAACATTCCATAAATAAATCGGCGAGTTTTTCTTTCATATGTTTTTCCCAAAATGTGTCGTCTTTATGTATTTTCTGCTCTGATATTCCCTTCGGTGTCCATACTACAAAATAGCAGTTCTGTCGTTGTGAAATATGAAGTTGGCCTTGCACTTGGTACATGTATGGGTGATGTTCCTTCAGTTGGAGTTGGTTATCCTTGAGTGTACAGTAAGTCACTTTCTTCTCTTCCACTGCTTCTTGGGGAGTGAGGTTTCTTGCATTTACTGGACACTTCACTTCAACTATTGCATCGCTACCAATCAGGCCATCAGGTGTCGCAGCAAGCCATGGTAAATCTGGATCAACTAAAAGACCAGCTGGCTCTATTTTCTTCTCCAGTAACATCTGAAGCTGTGTAATTGCTAACGGCTCGTTAGCTATGCCGTAGTTGGTCGCCGCACATCCTGAAAATTCGTTATACAACAAACAAGCGACAGTTTTAGCACGTGGCGTGCTTGCCCGCAATCTGCATATTTTTCCAAAATTTGATGAAGTTATTCGCTTCGTTCTTTCAACAATCCACAATTGTGAGTTTCTCTGCGATTTTGTTGACTGCTCTAACTTTTGTATTTCTGCTTTATTTAGTGCTAATTGCGCAAGAAAATCTTCCTTCTTTTTTTCAAACAGGACTTCGTCGATATCTGGAACTGGAATTCCAGACGGTACTTTTCCATAATGTAAAGTAATTTCGTGATAAAATTAATTTTTCGCTAATAAATATTGTTTTATTCAACCATTACTGTCGTATTTGGCCAAAATTGTTTAACATTTGTGTAATACTAACATTATAAGTAATATACTTACCATTATATACATCTTTTCAGCACAAAATTTAATTTCAAATTTTAAATGGTTTGACAGGTAATTTCGTGATATGGGTATCTAATTTCGTGATAGGGGTTAGGCAATTTCGTGATACAATAACAATACAAATATTTTCAAACAAATACCAATTATAATAACAAATAATATGATTTTAACTTGTAACATGCATTCTAATTGCTGTTTTCTTCATTTCATCATAAAAAATGTTCAAATAACCTTCGAAAAATTAGGTTTAGTCTAGTTTTTTTAGATGCTTACCTCGCTCAACTCACTTTCAGCATTAGCACAATTATCACACGTGAAAACTAGTTCCCCAGAACTCTTCATGATAAGGCATCAAGCAATAAGAGCATTGTAACCATTTAGCGCCATTTCTTATTTGAACGTCTCTGAAATAACTATTCCCGCACATACCACAGATCCAATCTTCATCAAGAATTTGGACTTCCTTTTTTTGTCTTGCATTCGCGAAGTTCTGGACCAGATATGGACGGTTATAATGTTGGTGTCGAAGCATTTGAAGTTGATGGGACAATCTTGGAAGTTGATGGAACAGCCTTGGAAGTTGATGGGACAATCTTGGAAGTTTATGGGACAGACTTGGAAGTTGATGGGGTAGCCTTAGTAGTTGATGGGACAGCCTTCGACGTTGATGGGGTAGCTTTGGAAGTTGATGGGGTAGTCTTAGTAGTTGATGGGACAGCCTTGGAAGTTGATGGGGTAGCCTTAGTAGTTGATGGGACAGCCTTGGAAGTTGATGGGGTAGCCTTAGTAGTTGATGGGACAGCCTTGGACGTTGATGGGGTAGCCTTTTTGGTTGATAAGATATCCTTCGATGATGACATTACAGGATTCGATGTTGGTAGGGCAGCATCTAAAGTTGAAGTGGCAGGTCTCAATGATGCGTATTTTATTGACCCCAATGTGGTAATTTCTCCTACTGGAGTAAGGCATCTTGCACTTTAGTCTCGCTTTCTCTTTCCTTTGTTAATGAGGGTGTCTCTTGACATTGATGGCAGGACCAAGATCTTGTCAGCTACCAATATCTGATCCTTTTCCGGCTGTTATTGAGGTAGAGGCTTGTTTGTTAGTTTGGAGGGTTCAAAAGCTTCCTTAGGAATAGCACACTTGCTGAATGGATAAATTCCCGTTTTCTTGACAGAATTTGTAATGTTCTTAGTGCAGAAGCTCTCAATAAAGGCTGTATTCATAATCGTATGAAAATTTGTTCTATTTGGTTTTTCCGTTGGATTTTCCTTCATGTAGGATTTAAGACGTTGACCCAATGTGATTTTAGGGATTTGTAAACTCCTCCATCTAACAGTTGCAACAAATGAGTTGTATGGGCTGGGAAAGTAAATAAGAAAATCTGATTTTCTTTCGCAAACGAAATAACTTCAGGGTTAAAATGCGATGCGTGTGATTCCATGAAGAGGATGACTGGTCGAGCAGGAGGAATGGAGGCTACAAAGAACTGGAACCATTCAAAGAACAGATCACTGTTAATCCACCCTTTTGGAGACAACTTCACTAGTGCATTAGGCAAACAATCTCTCTTTAGGTTATCGTTCCACCTGACACCTTTGAAAATAATCATAGGCGGAATCCATGTCCCATTTCCGCACACACATCCCAAAAGTGTATGTGATTCTCCCCTGTCTGCATAAACTCGCTTATAAACATATAGCTTTCCCACTGCTGTTACAACTTTGTTTGCTTTCACGACATACGAAAGACCTGTCTCGTCACAGTTCCATAGACTATCAGGTGCTTCTTTGATATCCAATCTGTCCAGTAATTCCTCTAATTTGATATAAAAAATATCCAATGATTTCCTCATTTGCCATAAAAGCCCTGTATGCTGCAAGGTTTTCTGGAGCTCTTAATGAGAGGTTGTACCTACTCTTGAAATTTGTCCACCACCATTTGCTAGCACTTTCACTGTCGGAATTTAATAAATTTTCACGGCCGGCACTTTTTGCTAGTGCATGTGTTACTTTCCTTACTGTATAAACAGTTAAACCAAATCCTAACTCTTGCATCTCTATAATGTAATTATACAGACTAATTTCTAGGTTTGAAGTGAGAGCGAATGGTCTTCCTAGTTTTGGCAGAGGTTCATTTCTGTTTTCACAGGGGCTATTTTTTAGATAGTCTCTTAGTATACTCCATGGCACACCCATTTCCTGGAGGCTTTATAAAGTGAACAATTTTAACTGTCTGGAGTCATATTTTCTGTATTTACTTCTTGCTTTATTCATCATTCAACTGAAAAATAAAAAAAAGAGCCAATGTATTTTTGTGATAGCCTATAGGTAATTTCGTGATATAGGTAATTTCGTGATATAGGTAATTTCTTGACACACTATAATTAGCTTTCTAAGTGAAACTAAGTTATTGTAAACTTAATTTACAACACAAACTCTCATAATGATTTTGTTCTAACAAGCTTAGAAAACTTACAAGATTAATTCATATTAAAGGCTTTGAAAATTTATCTTTAGCAAGGACAAAAATGCTAAGAAACGCCATGAACAACATAAGCAATAACTCTATGCAGACGTACAAAATCATAAAATTATTCACACTGTAAGAGGTTTAGATTCTCTACAAAATTGTGTATTAAATGCTAACATACCATGTACACGGACCCTTTTATGAATATTCGAAGTTAAACCTGCAAAAGAGTACTCAAATTTAACGACACTTTGCTCACTTTTACGAAAACTTTTGTTTTGTGACGTTGACGCCTTCCAAGACACGAACGATACCTACCACACTATCTAGCGGAGAACGCTGAAACTACCAGACCTAAATGCAGCTCCAAAAAACCGCTGGTATTTTCGTTACGAACGTCATAAAAAATGTCACGAAATTACCTGTGTCACGAAATTACCTTACTTTACCTATGTCTGGTCCTGAAAATTCTAATTTTCTGCGTCTTGGCTTCTCATTAATTTATCTGTTTCCTGGAACGCCGTTTCTTTGTAGAACTTTCTTTCGATGTTCCCGTTGTTTGGTAAACTTGATCGGGCTATTGCCTGTCATTTTCTTGTGAATGCATTGTTGCGATTTGCCACAAGTGTTATGTGAAATAACGAACAGTTCAGTTCTAGTTTATAGCTACCCCTAAGGGCAAAGATTACCCTTATGTTTACACAACACACTGTTAAATCCTTCAACCATGTTTAGTATTTACATTATGTATGAGGCTGTTAGCGTGATATGCCGCAATATTTTTAGCAGCAAGTATGTCGTCCCAAATCCCCACACTTTGCAAATCAGGTACCAGATTATTTTCTTCTTGCTTAGGACCATTACAAAAGTAGTTCCGGTAATTGCATTTAAAATGGTCCCCAAATATATGATACGGGCCATTATCGATGTCTTTCCGAAGTTCTTCAATACGTTCATGAAGGGATAACTCTGTCTGTGATGCTCTGTATTTTGTGACAGCTGCGCGCAGGCGGAGAATCCGAGAAGAAAGTGCTGTACGTGCAGATAAGGGCACTAGGCCAATACATTTTTTTTGTTTTCGAAACAATTTCTCTGATTCTACGGAGATAGTTCCTCGGGATACGGTTAGAGCATTCTATCTTCTGAATTGAGAAGTCTTGTCCGTATGGTTTGGCCTTAGCAAGTAGTCTTGTGGCACTGCTGTCTCCATAACCTGAAATGTGTGATAAAACACGTGTCACTTAGTTAATAATACAGTGCAATACTTTTTATTAACTTTTTATTAATAAGTCTGATTTTTTTGTGGCCTGGGGAAAATAGGTGGAATTTACACAAAGTATAAGTTTAACTATAACAAAACGAACAACATTTTGCAGGCACGACTTCTAGTATAGTACTGTTTTTGGCCAGTGGGAAATGGAAATTTACTTATTTTTGGAGCTGTACAGTAAATGGCTAGTAGGTAGTGTTAGATAGCTTATTTGTGTTACTGTTTGCCCATAGGAGTATCAACCACTTTCCGCATGACATGCCAATGCCCCGATACTGCTACATTCATTCGAATACATACTTATATGACTTCAGTATCATTTTTCAAACAGTAATAATCGAATTTTTAAAAGAATAAAATCACTAAAAATATCGCTTAATAACTATTTATGGTATGGGGAGACTCAATTATTCCCCACTTAAAAACCTCATGCTAACATCATTATCTCAGTGATGATTTACAGTTCGATAGAGAGCTGGACAATTTTTATGATCTTTTAAGTACCATTGAACAATGAGAAAGCAAATGATATATTTTAAATTGTTTCAAAGATTATTTGAGATGAACGTGTTAGCTAAATAACCTTTATGTGTATATGCTTACCTATTAAACACTTGTACTTTAAGTTGTGCATAGACACACTATTCTGAAAGCCTTCGACAATGATGTCTGCTTCCATTGCTGATGGTGTTTTGTCCCAGTTCCTAAAACATAGAAGGTGGTCTTTCGGTGTTTTATTCCTTGAATTGCTACGAGCGCAAATGCAGCAGTGCTTGTTTCTGAGGGGAAGGAGAGAATGAAAGGGAATTGGAGTGACGCCAAGCCGAAGCACGCGAAGGGATTGATCAAAAGGAGGGGGCGACGTTGCTAGGCGACCGTGACGGGAGGCCATGTTGCCAGTTGGGCGTGGCTTGGTAGCGCCAGGTGCGAGGCTACCAGCCCACCAATCCCCCTTCCACCCAACCAGGGTGCAGAGCAAAGAGGCCGACCCGTGGTGACGTCATCCAACCCAGTAAAAAACTTTCTGACTCTTCGGTTGCAATGGCTACTCGGGTTTCTTCGCTGTGACAAAGGAGGGCAGGAGGTACAGGCAGCAAAAACTCCGCGAACCCTCTAACGACAGACGCTGAAAATTTTCCGCCATTTCATCTGGCAATGTGCTAAATTAAAAAAAAAATAAAACTCTGATTTGAGCTACATACATACGTAACAATGAAAATCAGCTGCTACATTAGTCTGACGAACATTCGTGTCTACGTCGTATAAAAGAAACATATTTCATGGTTCAGCAAACTGTCTTGGTGGAAACTATCTCTGTAATGGATAGAGACCGGAAAAATTCGCGGATTCAATTACCTCTAGGATAGCCTCCATTATCCTCTGCATTTTTCAAGCAACACATGTGTTCATTGGGTGCTAACTTGTGAGGCGTCTCCACTAGGTAGGTTGTGATTCGATGATTCTTTAGTCGATAATCTCTCATTGGCCCAGAGAGCTCAAGTTAAACTTCGAGCCAATAGCAAAACCAGCAGAATTGTACACGTGTTGGGATTTCAGCCTATCACGAAATTAATCCGCGAATTTTTCCGGTCTCTAGTAATGGATAAGTAGGGCCATGTAGTTTTCGCGAAAAGATTTATGGACCAGCTTTGTGTTAAAACACTGTTGCATCGTCTGTGTTCCGTGATTGGTTGTGTTTCTTTCCGTTGCATGTTTACTGCCGGTCCACAAATCACAGTCGTTCATTGCGGAAGCCAACACGTTCTGACTGGCCCGGCCAAACAGGGCGATGGCTTCTCTCGCAGAAGGCAGCCAATTGCAAGGAAACAATCGCTAACGCGAACATAACTTTTTGCAGTCTAACGAGCGATCAGATTTATTCGCGAAAAACACCTGCCCCTATGGATAAGGCACAGCAAAACACCCGTTATTTCCTAGTCCCAGGCTAGGCTGCACAAACGTGTGCAGAATCAAGTCGATGTCACTTGTTCATTGGCTGCAGCCACACCTCACCTCTCTGGGTCGCACGTGATTAGGCCAGCTGTTTTAAAAGTGTTTGTCGTTGGAATCTAGTCTTCAGAGAAAAAAGTTCATTTAAGTAAGCAGGCTTTTTGCAGTCTAGACTGTTTCACAATAATAACACGAAATTCTGCAGTTACCCCTCTGGAAACACCCATGACGACACAGTGCCAGTGTTGGACGCAATCGTGAACAACCCAGTCAAAAGAATGAAAACCCTATGACTAGGAGCAGGCGAAAAGATCTGAACACTTATTAGACTGCAACAAGGTATACCCGCACCCGTGGTTTCTTCCTTGTGATTGGCGGCCGTCTGCGAGAAAAGTCGTTGCCTCATTTGACCGAGACACTCAGGACGCGTTTACTTCCGCACTGAAACACTGTGATTGGTGTTGTTAGAAACGATATGTATCTGGTAGAAACTCATCTAATCACTAGAGACCTGAAAAATTCGCGGTATCGATGGTCTTCAGGATAGACTGCACATACCCCTGTACACTCGGGCAAATAACGCAAGTTCATTGGCTGCCGACTTGTAAGTCGTCTCAGCTGGTTTGTCTGTGATTCGATCCTTCTTTGGTTGAGGGTTTATAACTGGTTGAGATTCGTCCAAATGAGCAGTAAGCCAATAACAACATTATCTAAGAGATATATGTGTTTGAATTCTAGCCTATCACCGAATGAATCCGCGAATTTTGCAGGTCTCTACTAATCACGAAACACATACGGTAGTATAGTGTTTTCTCTTTCATCTAGTCTCTAATTCTTTTCGCGAAATCTGCATGCCCCTACCTATGACTAAGAGCTGGTATACTCATTAGACTGCAACGCGGTATGCCCGCGCGGCGGTTTCTTCCTTGAAATCGGTGGACTTTACAATATACCTATGCCATTGATAGAGACCCGAAAAATTCGCTCATTTCGTGTAATGCTAAAATTCAAATAATTATACCTTAGTGCTACTTCTGTCATAGGTTCTCTGTTAATATGGAGGACTGAGGGCCAATTAGAGACCCTCACTCATAGAAGTGTTGAATCACAGGCCACCCAGTCAAGACGACTCACATTCAGCAGCCAATGAACAGTTGGCATTTGCCCGAGTGTGTAGAGGATATTGGAGTCTATCCTGGAGGTCATTGAACCCGCGAATTTTCCGGGTCTCTAGCCATTGACTTATTTGGCCGTGCCATTCACAAGTATGCTTCCACGCTGAATAACTGTGGTTCGCGCGCCGACTGTGGACGTCTACCTGAAAGAAACTCAACCAACCACCTAACACTGGATGATGCTATCTATAGTGTTTTAACAAACAGCTAGTCTCGGAATCTTTTTGCGGGAAAAAATGCATGCTCCTAACTAGTAAATAGAGATTAAAAAAAATCGCGTATTCATTTTGTTATGGGCAAAAATTCAAAATTTTCTTCTACTTTCGCTGTTACCTCGCTGTTTATCTAGTGGTTTCCAGGCAAGTGAGAAACCCTCAACCAAGAACTAACCAATCACAGACAACCCAGTTGAGAATGTCTATACCCTGAAAGTAATTGGTAGGGACAGGAAAAGTTCGCGGAAAAATTCGCGGATACATTTCGCGTTACGGTAGAATCCAAACACGTGTACCTTCGTGTTTTTTCTGTGTGTGTCTCATAGTTTATCTGAAGGACTTTGAGCCAATGAAATCCTTCTACCAAAGAAGTATCGTATCGGAAGCGTTCCCAGTTGATAGGTCTCACAAGTCAGAAAGCCAATGAGAATTTGGCCTTTGCCCGACTATGTAGGGAATATTTGAGTCTATCCTATAGGTCAATGAAACGGCAAATTTTATCATTGGCTACCTGTATCTATGACCGTGGAGTTGGCCTCTGGATATAGATAGGCTTATTTGGATTTCAAAAAAAAATAACTCTAGCTTTTTCTTACTGCAGTCGATAATCATGATGGACAATAGTGTAGCCACATTCTCTTTGGCCAAGTAAATTGCGGAAAAACATCACTCACCGGTCACATACAGTAGCATAACAAATTGTGCAAAAATATAAACATAGAGTGAATGATTCTTACAAACAGTTAAAGTTTCCCGCGTAATACAGATGTCTTTACCAATAATCACTCGACATTTTAAAATCACCGTCTTCCCCACAAAAAGCTTTTGTTTAAATATGAGTAGAGACCGAAAAAAAATCTTGATTTAATTTACCTATAGGTTGTACTCCATGGTCCTTTATGCACTCGGGGAAATTACATCTGCTTATTGGCTACTGACTGGTGACACCTGTTAACTGGGATGCTTTGGATTCGATACATCTTTTGTTGAATGTTTTTCATTGGAGCAAAGTCCTTCAGATAAACCGTGATCCAATAACTGAAGTAGCAATAATATAAAGCATGTAAAAAGCCAAACGTATTGGGGTTCTAGCCTATCGCGAAATGCTTCTACGAATTTTTCAGGTCCCTTAATATCGGCCACAGTGAAGTTATGTTGCTGCCAAAGAAAAATGTATTTGAAATTTAAATGAACAGAAAAAAAGCAAGCCTTAGTTGTCAATAATATAGAGCAATAACATCTATTTGACGAAGTTAGTAAAAATGATATAAATAATGAGTGTTGCAAGTCAAACCATCATACGCTTAAAATAAGTCTCAGTAAATAGACACCCGGAAATTAGGCAGATACATCTGGCGTCAGGATAGAATATCAAATCCTATGTGTGCTCAACCTATGTTTGCTGTTCCATTGGCTGATTTCGTAGCGAGAGCCGTTTTATCATCCTCGTTAATTGCTCTATCTGATTCGCTTACTTTTCTCATAGCTGGGCGTTATTAACTCAGGTCGTTGAGGGGCGTGTCCAAATAACTGTGGTCCAATCATGAACACTGTGCGGAAGTATCAAATTAAAAAAAGTCAGATTATGTTTTTATTGTTTTACATACCTTATTTAATTCTCGTTCTGGTAAATGTCTCGATGGCCGTGCGTACAAGGGCATAGGTATGTTTTTCCAGTCCAGAGATCCGAGCGGTCAAAGTTTGAAATAACATTTAGTACTTATACATTTATTACCTTATCTTGGTCATGTTTGGCTCAGTAGCTGAGTAGCAAATCACTGAGATTTATAAACTGAAGGTCGTGGGTTCGAATCCGCTCACACATAAAAAATATATAGTATAATTTACACACCACATCAGTCAGTTAAAAAATTAGTAGTGTTCCGAAGTAGCTGAACCCAAGATTAACATATTCCAGAGAATAGTGAAACAGTGTCCTCAGTATTACAAGGAACTTGTCCAGAAACACCTAACGAACTGACACATCTATATCATGTTATTCGAGCTTTGCTCGGGCACACATCTACAAAGAACACGTACTAGCATAAAACAATTTTTACAGTAGAAGGAGCCAATACCGAGAAAAATATAAAATATGACTATCCACGACGGTAGTGCGTCTAGCAGGTGACACTAGCACAACAATCGAACCACTGGAGTGGATTGCGGATGAAAAAGCCGATTGTTACCAAAGATGGTCGACGAGGTACTGATCATAAGCAACGAGTGCCGGAAACGTCAGAAAATGGCCGAATGCTTACGTTTGTCAAGCCAACACCAAAATCAAAGTCCCATAAGAAATACATTGTGCCAGACTCGCAATTTATATACTGCTACCCACGTATAAAAGAAAGAAAATCTTACTGAAAATTATTAGAGAAACCATAATTTGGCAGACTGGAAGCACGTACAAATCAGTCAGCTATAAATAAAGTGATTGTAAAATTTCGCGGTTTTTCAATGGACTCCAGGATATACTCTACAGGCCTCTGCATGCTAGAGCAAATGTAATCTGTTAATTGATACCTCTTTGCAGTTTAGTCTCTGATTCGGCAACTTTATGGTCACTGGATTCCCACTGGCCCAGAGTACTACTCAGCATCAACTGTGAGGCAATAGCAGAAGAAACAAAATGGTATACGAATTTCAATTATATCCTATTGCGAAATGAATGCGCGAATTTTTCCGGTCTCTAGTTAGGCCTATAAACAAGGATAATAGTTTATCCAATCACGTAAGCATAAAAAAAACGCTTGAATTTTAGCCTGGAGTGAAATGAATCGTAAATATAGTAATTTTCAAAGTATCGTTAATAATGAATAGGAACTGGAAAAATTCGCGGGTTCATTGACCTCCAGGATGGACTCTACGATCCACTGCATAGTTGGGCAAACGTCGCCCCTTCATTGGCTGCTGAACTGTGAGGCGTATTAGCTGAGTATTTGTGATTCGATACTCTCTTTTTTTTTTACTGGAGTCTCTCGTCGGCCAAGATTCCTCCAGATTAACAGTTAACCATAAACAGCAAACGCAGCAAAAAGGTATAATTATTAGAATTTTAGCATATCAGGAAGTGAATCCGTGAAATGTTTCCAGTCTCTAACAAATATAACTTATTAGCTTGGCGTCGCCGTTGAAGAAGCGAACAGAGCAGCGTCTGTCAGAACTGCGGCAGACGCGGGTGGGTTGACGGCGGCCAAGGAACGAGAAAAGCGGCAACGCCGGGAGAAGAAGATTACAGCCACCTTCTGCCGCCTCCCCACGTGCAGAGACGAAGAACAAAGCGCTCCCACCGACCAGCCCGGCGTGGTAGCTCGCCTCTTTACGACCTTCTGCGCCCGAAACCTTAGACCCGCGAGTTTAATGTCGCGTGACTGGACGTCCTTCTCTTTCTTCCGAGCATACCCACCGAGGCTACCCTTTCGGCCAAAAGGTTCTCTCCAACGGAGTCTGCGTCCAGGGGAACAATGCAAAGGCAACCGGAAAAATGCGCGGTTTCAGGGACCTCATACGATAGCTCCCACAGTCCTCTACGTACTTGAGCAAAAAGTCACCTCTCATTGTCTGCTGACTCGAGAATGTTGTCTAGACTGGGTTGCCCGTGATTCGACACTTATTTGGCCCAAGGTCTCTCACTAGCCCAAAAACTGAATGCCAATAGCAGAAAGATCGAAAAGGTATAAATTTTTGAATTTTAACCTATCGCGAAATGAATCCTATAATTTTTCCAGTTTTTAACAAAGGGGCTGGTTCAACGGCCCAAAGAACTTCGGAATACAACTGGAATTTTTTTTTTTGCAGCATGCTCGCTAACATACTCTTATCAATATGAATTCTCTGTAAGTATCATTAGATCGCGGGTGATGCGAGATTTAGCCAATAGCAAGCTTAAGAAATTCGCGTGACAAGAACCACGATATTTTGCGGATTCCTTTGTAGGTGACAATACAACAAAGAAATGGAACTAAGCAAACTGTACAGTACACAACACGTCTGCCTCTGATTAAAAATTATTTTATAAACATACAATAAGAGTCTGAATTCAAACAATAATCTTCGACTGCAGGTTTATCAGGACAGTAAAAGTCGGAAAACATCTATAATACGATTTGTGGTCTAAAGTGTTTCCAAGTCTGGTATAAAGGAACTTCGGGTATTATGGAATAGTCGGTTAATATGGAATAGCGCAGTTTCTCGGCTGACAAGGGTCGCAACCATGTGGACACAAGTGGAACTACTGCTCCTTTGTACACCTTTTCAACTGCACAGACGCCATATTGTTTGGAGCTGCGTTGCACCGTACATCGTACGTTTTGTGTTTCTACAAATCACGAATATTGTGCAGGTGAGCTTATCTGTAAGTACAATAACTATTTAACAATTTTAAATATTACCACTGTTATAGTATATGTAAAGTAGAAGTATTGAAGTGTTTTTTTTATATATTTCTCAAGCGTATTACGGCTTTTTTCTGTAGTTGCCACCTCGTTAATTTCAAAATGGCTAGTGCGGGTAGTATGGAATATCTGGTATTCCAAATTACCCTCCATTTTGCAAAGTATTCCATAATACCCGCACATTTTGTTTCTTAACTGGACAATTATTATTATTCAAAATACGCAGTAAACTATTGTGTTGTTCGTGATATGTTTATGAAAGTTATTTTAAGAAATATATGTAAAGACATTTGTGCAAGAACTCAAAGGGGCCCCTCCCGGTGCTGTTGGGGTTTGCCACCCATCAGGGTGGGTTCAGACAAACATTTTTGGCCAATGGTTTGAACATTTCATATCACATACGAAACCAACCAAAGAATCACCCATCCTGTTGATCCTCGATGGACACTACAGTCACACAAAGAACCTAGAAGTCATCAGATTGGCATGGGAAAACCACATATGCATTGTGAGTTTGCCCTTACACTGTAATCACAAGTTACAGCCATTAGACAAAACATTCATGGGGCCCCTTAAAGTGTACTATAGTGAAGAGGTTCGGCAATTCATCAGGCATAGTCCAGGTCCCATGAAGCCTTATGACATTGCCGAACTCTTTGGGAGGGCATACCTTAAAGTCCAAACTGGAGAGATCGCTGTCAGTGGATTTAAAGCAACAAGGATATATCCCGTAAACAGACATATTTTCAGTGATGTCGACTTCATTGCTGCAGGGAATGACGTTACTATTACTAGACCTAGTCCTAACCCAAATTATAGAGTACCACTTGACACAGCTGACAACGAAGAAACCGAAATAGAAGTGCGTGTGGTGAGTGAAGTCAACGACTTAGAATGTGATGGTAGGTCTATACCAATGACTGAATCACATTGTAAGTCTCAGTTATTTAAACATTCAAGAGATTCCCCTTCAATGGATCAATGCCCTGCTCACTTATCTTCAAGGCTTAAAACCATTGTTCTGCCCAATGATATTTCTCCTGTTCCTGTAAGAAAATCTATACATCTTCCAACATCGGTCGAAAAAGAACTCTTGCTGAAGTAATCACTGATTCACCATACAAAACCAAACTTGAATAAGCACTTGCAAAGCGTAACCAAAACGACAAGAAGAGTAAAAGAGAGAGTGAGAAGAAGAGCACAAAGAAGGGAACATGTGGCCGAAAGAAAAGCAACATCCATATGAACATGAATACAATAAATGACCCAGACATCACACAATCTACTTCTACTGAATCTTCTTCTCAAGCTGGTCCTTCAACTGTTTGAAAAAAGCCTAAACAAAAAAAACTTTTTATTGAAGAAGATAGTTTCAGTAGGAATGAATCTCAAGAATAGATTTCAGATCAATCTTCTGATCTTAGTTTGACTGTTCATAAAGACAAACCAAGTATTGACGATGCAGAGTGCCTCTTTTGCCAGGGTAAGTTCTCACAGGATACACATGAGGACGAGTGGATTCAGTGCACAATGTGTGAATTGTGGGCACACTATGACTGCTCTGGAGCAGAAACACTTGTCTATGTCTGTGACTTCAGCAAATAGCTACTTTTATAAATGTAATTTTTTTTTTGAAAACTTGGTTTTTGTTAGGTTTGACTTTCTTTTTGTGATTTACTAATTGAAATAGTTTCTGTAAAACAAGTATTAGTAATTAAGGATTCCTTAACTGAGAATTCATTGCGTCTACGACTTCTGCAAGAAGGTGTTTCTTTGAAACCCTGTTTAATGTTAGTGTTTAGTATTTTATGGTATTTTTTAAAAACCTCTCGACATTGTACTATTGCCTTTTGTTTGGAAATTATAAATTTATTACTTTGTATAGCGTCTTTGAAGATATATTTATCAGTAAATAAGTGAGACAATTGAAAATTCGTAGTATTCCATGTTACCCATACTATTCCATATTGCCCCCAAATTAAGGTTTTTTTGGAAAACTTAAAATTGTAAAGACATTATTTTTGCTTAAGTACTTCTACTTACTGGACTTATGTACAATAGTATTGCTATCATACTAGCACAATCCCGGTAACCATAACTTAAATATTGTACTTTTTACATTTGGAAAACAAAGTGGTATTCGATAATACCCGAAGTTCCTCTACGGCAGACAGACAGCGCTGGTACAGTGCGGTCGCTTATGGAAGCAGGACGGCGCTGAAGGGGGGCGTTGAAGACTACCATACTGGAAGACTACTATAATGACAGTATTCCGCCTGGCCTCTTCGAAAAAGGCGGAAAAGTACCATAACGGAAATCTGCCATACTTTCAAAGGACGAGACGGAATTCTGCCATATTTTCGAATACACTATATGGAAAGAGTATTGTAGGGAGCACGAAAGTAGCTGCATCCCATAGTTCCGACAACAAACATTGCTCGGCACAGATCGGCAGAACGAAGCGGCGGCGGGGCGGCGCGCACAGAACTAAGCGTTATAAAAACATGCAGCGCAGAAATGAAAGCGCAACATTTAATTGTGTATCTGTAAAAACGTAATGGCATTTTGTTACACTGAACACATATATATAGACGTGACTGTAAAAAAAAAAATGACTAAGGTTTCGAAACTCACCACAGTGAATGCAGTGTTGCTTAGGTCCGCAGCTCATGTAAGCCAAGAGTGGCAAAATTGCACCTCTTAGTTATGTGAAACGAGGCGATATGGAAACATTAAAATATTACCAGAGCTCTATATCTAAGTCAAAGAATAAATACCAGTTCTTACAAAGGCTGAGCCAAACACGGTGTAGCACTGTCAGTATCACTATTTTCATCACTGTTGTCCATTACACTGTTACTTGTTGATGAAAGGAATTCGTCATCGTCACTGTCGTCATGTAAATTTATTAAGAACTGGTCCATTGCCATCTCTATGATGCAGTCCCTCTTCCAGTATTCGTCTTCTAATTTTTGAACATGATTGCAGTAGCCTACTAAGTCATCCTTTGTTACAGAGTTAACAGCATCCAGTGTGTTCGTCTGAAGTGCTTGCGCAGAGAACTCTCCCACGGTATTACATTCCAGAATGCACCTCTTTATCTTTGCCCACGCTAATTCAATAGCGTTGAACTCACACATCTATGGTGGGAGTCGAATGACATGATGTCCTGCATTTTTTAAAAGTTGATCAACCCGAAATATTTTCTGATTTTTTTTGTGTTTTTCTACTAGTTCCATCAACATACATTTCAGCATTTTTTCATTACACTCTACACGTCTGCATTTTAGCCATGTAATAATTTCGTTTTTTGTACTTATTTCGAAGGAGGCTTATCCTCTTGTTTGGAGTGATATGGCGCATTGTCCATTACTACAGCAGAAGATGGCGGCACGTTTGGTAGAACACGTTTGGACAGCCATTTTTTCAAAATTATAAGCATTCATTTCCCCGTGATAATCTCCGCCTGTCGTGCCTGACTTGTATATCAATAAACCCCCTGGGAGAAATCCACATTTTGAACCAATATGAACCAATATTAGCCTCTTGGTTGCATTTCCTTTAGTTACTCCCGTTACGTCATTTTTGCGTTGCCAACATTTCTGGAATGTGAGATTAGTATCTACCCACGACTCATCAAGGTAAAACACTTCCTTACCTTCAGACCTACACTGTCTAATTTGAGTGAGGTACTTGGAGCGCCACGTCTCTATGTCAGCTCGTTCGATTAACAAACGCCGCCTGTCTTCGCATCGTTTCCAGACGAAGCCCATACTTCGCAATAATAAATCTTGAGCAACTAAGGACTCCACTGCCAACCTATCTTTTTCCTTAGTACGAGAATCAATTTGCGTACTGAGGGGACAACTTTTTTAACAGCATAGAATTCCTGGATTGTGTCTCTTATGACACGTTTATCGAATCTGTCGATCTCAATCTTGCGTTTTTTTCGTGGCCTGCACATTAAAAAATTATCCTGTAGCAATCTTAATAATAAAAAAAACATATGCACATCTGATATATTTTGTAAAACTAACATAACCAATGATAAATACCCTTTGTTTAATATCACTAATGCACATTACCCATGTTTAAAATTCATGGATTACCACTTTTTCCCTGGTGTTGTATGCGGTTCATTTGGCATTGCAATTTTTTTCTTTCGAATACGCATCACTGTTTCTTTGCTTACATCTGTATAATTTGCTGCACGTTCCGTTGCTTTGTGAATAGGAATCGAAAGGCATTTTTCACGAGCTTCTTGATCACAAATTGATATTACTTTACTAATAATTTCTCTCTCTTTGCTGTGAATCACTTCATTACTTTTCCTACGCTTTACATTCGTCTCCATTACTCGTCGCACACTACATGCCAATATACTTCACACGGTTAGCTAGTAACGCAGGAAGGGAGACGGAATTTCCTATCGTATGACACTCCCTTCCCCTTCAACCCCTACTTCCCCTGCCGGCCTTGAACCACTCTTTCCCTTTCACCACCGCGCAGACAGCACGCAAGATTCCTGGCCCATACAGTACCGTGGCATTGCCCTCGAAGTAGTGTACAGAATACTCGGTAGGTAGCGCTGTCAACCCTCTAGCTGTTTCTCAGGTTAACTTTAAAGCGTACAGTTAGCGCTTCTGATGGTGATAGTTGCAATAACGTCCAGATCGCGAACGAGAAGAAAGAAATGTTTCCAAAAATGGTTTATAGGGAGCAGCACTGTATTCTTATTACGACGATTTAAAAAAAAATACATATTGTAGTTTTCCATGCACGAAAGAGAATTCTACCAACATTTCTTATACATTCTACGCAATGAGGAAAACGGCCTTACTCGTAAAATCGTAATGTAACTAGCTTCATTGAATTTACATTTTTGCACACTGTAATACTTAAAGTAATTGTAGATTTAATGAGTGCAAATCCAACGAAAATATTCAAGGGTTTTCTTATGTAATGTTTTCATTGTTAGGGTGACAGAACACCAAAAGGCTCAGATATTAAGATTTTTAATGTCCATATTAAATTATTTAAAGTCTACAAAATGTGTTTTTAAGATGCTGAAATGCAAAGGAAATATTTTTGTGTAGTGGAGTGTAGTGTAGTTTGTTGGCCCAGGGCAAGCAGCACAGGCGCTCTAGGGGAGACATAGGCCCGTACATGGAATGTTAGTGGGCTTTGCACAGGCTTGCAGTCTTTCAAAAATAAACTCGGCTGAAAATTAAGTATTTTTTCTTTTAGGAAATAAAAGATGTTACTATGCGTAGCATATTATTCTGCTTCTTTAAAACTGTCAGATCAAATTGAAATTCAGTTTCCGTGCCTTACAACACTTATTAATGAATTATGACACATGCATATATAATAGGTACCATATTAGAACATAGAATAACAACCAAAAACACATTAACACAAGACATACACTGATACATATTGTTAGGATTTTACCAGGGTTTCTTAAAGGATATCCCAATTAATAGATTTTACTACACACTACACAGTTTTATTTATTGCCACTACTTATGTCACTTACAAATAATCTTCCAAGATGGCAAATAATTAATTACACTTAAAGAAATGTCTATTCCCCAGTCCCTCGTTCCACACACCTCGCTGGGCCGCAGCTCTGGCGCAACTCTCGCCGCAGCACCCCTCGTGGGTCTCCGCCGCCGACGCACTTGCCTTCGCCAAGGATCCGCTCGATGCCCCGCTCGCAACTTCGCTCGGGACTCCGCCGCGCCCGCGACACTATCGCCCGGAACTGAACTCTTCGCCCTGGAACCTTCGTCCAAGGACCTCGCCACTCTGCCGCACCCACGGCACTATCGCCCCGGAAACTCCGCCGCGGGAAGGCTCCCGCCTGAACTCTCTCTGAACTCCCCCCTGAGGCTGGCGTCCCCCGGCTTTTAAATCAGCCCAGACACCTTCCAGAACTCCCGAGCGCGGCTGGGGCCAGTCGCGTCATTCCGCGCCAACCCAACGGCAGAAATCTCTCGAAACACGTGTCGGCGGCTCGCGTAACTCCGCAGCTGACATGTTTCGGATGTCAAACTAACAGCGCCGCGTGGGTAGCGGGGGGCTGGAGGGAGGGGAAGCGGCGACCCAGGTGCGCACGGCACATCTCAAGTTACAGCGGCATATGATATCAGCCCAGCTAGCTCTGCACCTGCGCGTGAAGCGGCCTTGTTCACGTTCGTAACAATATCAATAACTTTACGACAAAACACGAAACAACACAGCACAGATAAATAAAGATAGATAAAGTTCATATTATTTAATTGGTAATAATTGGTTTTCAAAAAATCTTAAACAGAAACTAATATGGAGTATATAAATAAATTTTTGCTTAAGTTTCTAGATTATTCAAAAAGAGTTGTAATTTTTAACAAATTTTATAGTTACTAGTGGTTTTAAAAGTGTCACTAATTCTATAATTGCAAGTTGGAATTCTTAATCAAAACCGAGATATTATGTCTGAAGCATCAAAAATAGTAATAAAACGTAGTATATATAAAATGTGTATCACTGATTGAACGTCTAGTAAATAGAATATATAAATTAAATTTGTACAGGAATGTAGCATATTGAAAATGCATTTAAAAGCCTGAAATTTTAAAATATTAATTTAAGATTTTTTTCTGCATTCTTTCAATTCTATTACAATTAAAATTAATTGTTTAGTTCCAAATTGCAACACAATAATCTACTTCATAGCTAATCAATTTGAAGAACAAAGTATACAATCAGGTATTGATGTAGAGAATGTTATAAATTTAATAAGACCTAAGATCTCCAAGTGCAACTAATAGTATTGTTACGAACGTGAGCAAGGCCACGTCACGCGCAGGTGCAGAGCTAGCTGGGCTGCATCACATGCCGCCGTAACATGAGATGTGCCGCGCGCACCTGGGTCGTCGCTTTATCTCCCTCCAGCCCTCCGCTCCCCCCGCGCGACACTGTTAGTTTGACATCCGAAACCTGCCCGATGCGGAGTTACGCGAGCCGCCGAGACGTGTTTTCGAGAGATTTCTGCCGTCGGGACGGCTCGGAATGACGCGACTGGCCCTGGCCGCTCTCGTGAGTTCTGGAATTGCGCCGGGGCCTATATATATGCCCGAGGACGTCAGGGCAGTCAGTCAGTGGAGTTCAGAGAGTTCAGGCGGCAGCCTTCCCGCGGCGGAGCTTCCGGGGCGATAGTGCCGCGGGTGCGGCAGAGTGGCGAAGTCCTTGGACGAAGGTTTCAGGGCAGGGAGTGAGTGAGTGAGTGGAGTCGGGAGTTTTCCCGCGGCGAAGTTTCTGGGCGATATTGACGCGGGTGCGGCGGAGTCCCGAGCGAAGTTCCGAGCGAGGCGTCGAGTGGGATCTCGGCGAAGGAGAAGTGCGACGGCGGCGGCGGAGTGCGGCGACTGAGTCCTGCGACGGAGGACCACGAGGGGTGCTGCGGTGATAGTTACGCCAGAGGTGCGGCCCAGCGAGGTGTGTGGATTGTGATAAACGAGTGACTGGAGGAAGCAACTTTCTTTAAGTACAATTGATTAATTGGCATTTTTAGATTATTAGCTAGTAATGTAAATAGGGGCATAAAACTGTGTGTGATAAAAAATCTTTAATTGGGCTATCCTTTACGAACCCGAGGTAAATTGTAACAGTATTATCTACATGTTAGTGAAAAATAAAAACTTGGCATCCACTAAAACTCAAAGATATTAAAAGTGGACACCACGTTTAATGTCATTTCTTACTATGTGATTATTCTAATTAAATGAATTAGTTTTTTGTTACCAAATGTTGTACAATAAATGCTATCGTAATTCAGAGACAGCCGAAATATCTTGCTGAATAGTTTCACAAACATATTTCCTTTTTTTTTCCTTCAGCAATTTTTTTGATCAATTCCGATTACAGTTGAAATATAATTTCTTAAATATTAAAGAGTAGTTGAGATAAATGACTACTTTGCGGAACATCTAATACCATGAAATTTCATTTGCAAATTTGACTGCAAAGCGTCTATTTGTAAGATAATTAAAATATATATATAACACTCATTGTTTGACGACACCTTAAATTGATATTTTTTATTAATAAGATTAAGTTGGAAAGTATAAAAAATAGAATATTTTATTTATATCTGGATGTTATACTGGCGCGCACGCGCACACACACAGATATTTATATATACACATATATATATAAAATTATATATATAAATTCTGATTATACTCGTAGTTGGAATATCTTTTATTAAAATATTAAAGAGTAGCTAGTTGAGATAAACTACTACTTTGCGGAACACCTAATATCATGAAATTGAAATTGCATTTGCATTTTTGACTGCAAAGCGTATATTTGTAAGATGATTAAAACATATATATATACATACACATAATACTGTGTGTGTTAAAGACGATCTTTCTGATTCAAAACTACGTGGTTTTTCAGAAATAATATTTTTAGGAATAAAATTCATGTGCCTATAAATATTTTTTTTTTTCGTCAAAAACGTCTAAAATACTACATAACAGAGGAAATGGTCAATAGTTTGTGACTAATATTTAACTGTATATAATACTTCAAGAAAATATATACCGATAAAAGGTTGAACACACAACATCGGTATACAACAACTCACTGAATGATACACACTTAATTCAAATATTTTATGTACAAAAGCAAAAATTTGTTTTAATGTTTTAAATGTCTTTTCCCTTCACAAACACATCCGGTCGTTTTCGAACTGCCTATACCATCGGCGGATTATTTTGCCACACGGTGGATCACTATTTAACTTTAAACGAAACGGACATTGGGCGCGAAAAGACAGATTCACTCTTAGCAAATTGCTTTACACAAAACGCCTTAAGCTCAGGAGTCGCCAATTTGCGCAGTTGGCGCTGCAAGCGAGAAAACAGCAAAGCATTACTCGTGCATGCACGTATATAAAACTGTTTTGAGTTACTTTTTTTTATTTCGACCTTGAACCAAAATCCTACAACGCTTACAGTTAGTTGATACTATTAATAGAGATAGGAAAAATTCGCGGTTTAATTTCGTGGTATGCTAGAATACAAATACATATACCTTACTATTGATACTGTTATTGGCTCAGATTTTACATAAAGGACTTTGAGCCAATAAAAAAACCTTCAACCAAGGAGTATCGAATGGGAAGCATCCCAGTTGACAGGTCTCACAAGTCAGTAGCCAATGAGCATGTGGCATTTGCCCGAGTATTAGGGGATCGTGGAGTCTATCCTAGAGGTCATTGAAACCGCGAATTTTTCCAGTCCCTAACTATTGAAATTCATGACTGTGACATTCTTTCATGGACGTGCTGTATTTGTGGCAGGACAAGAAAGAGATGCAAGGGAGTTGGAGAGAGTGGAAGTTTGGAAACAGCCTTCGAACCGACGGCGACGTGGACGGCAAGAAGAGGGTATGCCGTTCCCTTGGGAAGTCGGCAAAGAGCTGTGCCGTCCTTTGACGGCCGGGCGTCACACATGCCGTCCTTTGACGGTCGGGCGTCACACATGCCGTCCTTTGACGGTCGGGCGTCACACTTACCGTCCTTTGACAGCCAGGCGCAACACATGCCGCCGTGACGGCCGGGCAAACGCGCGTCGTCGACTGCGATCGTAAACACGCTACTGGCGGCTGTAAACCGCGCTGCGCGCCTCGGAGGCCACTCCCAGACCTTCCGTCCCCACCCGAGAGCCTTCTAGCATCACAACACCGCGTGGGAACACATGCGCGACGACCAGAAACTATACTACTGCGTGTTAACTGTTTCACGTGCTGTTGCATACGCGGGGAAGAACTGGACTAGTTAACACCCGGGGAAAAAAACTCATCTCCCCCCCCCCCCCTGGCACCTTTTATTTTCAAACCAACAAAATCAAAACCTATCCCGTCAACACCTCATATGTAGAGACCCGGGAATTTCGCAGATTCGTCTGGCTTCAGAGTAGAATTTAAGGTAATAGGTGTGCTCAACCCATGTTCGCCTTCCCATTGGTTGATTTCTTAGCGAGGGCATGTTTATCCTCGTTAATTGGCACTACCTGATTCGCTTACCTCTCTCCTAGCTGGGCGTCGTTGGCTCACGGTCTCGGAGGGGCGTGTCCAAGTAACTGCGGTCCAACCATGAACACAGTGCGATAGTGTGGAGGTTTGCATTCTAACTTGCGACTAAATGAATGCGCGAAATTTCCGTTTCTCTACGTCATATCGCCACCTCATACACCGTAAGTTGGACCGTACGCGAAAAAATATCAGTTTTTAAATATGTTTTTTTTTGTATTCTAAAACATCGATGATTACTAAAACTAAAATTACTCTGCCAATTTAGCGACCCTCACCCCCTTCCCATTTTTTTTCTCATTCCAAAATGCGGTGACCCCTGTCTGTTCCACACTCTAGTTACGTCCTTGAACATATGGCAGCCATCACGGCATGCAAAGTTTTTTTTTTCTTTTAATATATATAGGCCTATGTTTGAGAGAGTAATTTGTTTTATTCAACTTTTACATTAAATTCTAAAAATCGCTGTTGGTAAACACATTTCAGAGATGTCACAGATGAATGTAGTAAAAATTTTGTTGTCTGTATAGTCGGTTTACGGACGATAGTTAAACGTGACAACGTCATAACAAAACATTGGTGAAATGATTGCATACACTGTTAAAAAATTTTACCGTAAATTTACGAAAAGTACCGGAAAAAAATTCTCCGGTGGTCTTCGTAAATTTACGGTTACTTCATTAGGGAAAAAAACTAAATCTCCGTAAATTTCACAACCAATGCCGTAAATATACTAGTACTTCGTAAAACTCAGTTACGGATTCTTCGTAAATTTCACGACCAATGCCGTAAATATACCAGTACTTCGTAAAACTCAGATACGGATTCTTCGTAAATTTCACGACCAATGCCGTAAATATACTAGTACATCGTAAAACTCAGATACGGATTCTTCGTAAATTTCACGACCAATGCCGTAAATATATTAGTACTTCGTAAAACTCAGATACGGATTCTTCGTAAATTTCACTACCAATGCCGTAGATATACTAGTACTTTGTAATTCTCAGATATGGATTCTTCGTAAATTTCACGACCAATGCCGTAAATATACCGGTACTTCGTAATACTAAAAAATGTATTCTTAGTAAATTTTACAATTAATACTGTAAATATACAAGTACATTGTGAAATTCAAATAAAGATTATTTGTAAATTTCAAAACCAATGCAGTAAATATACGATAACTTCGTAATATTCAAATACAGATTGTTCCTCAAATTTACAAAAGTTCTGTAAAAATTACTGAAACTCCGTAGCATAAAAATATTGTTTTACCGTTATGTTTACAGCACTTGTAAAATTTACAAAGATAAAGTTATTTTCCATGGTGTAGTACATGTTAATTTATGAAATTCTCTGGGTAATTTGTAACCAGTATAATTACAGTAAAGTCATGCTATTTTAGAATGCAATTAAATACATAGCACTCTTAATTTTTGTGCTTATAATAACTATATAGCTTACTTTTGGAGCAAAAACATAACTCTAAGCCTCTACATGTTTTACTTAATGGCCATTTTACAATTCACACCAAATAAATTACTTTCTACCATTTTCTATTATAAACCCAATTTAGAGGTGGAATTTTAATCATGTACAGTGTATATTGAGGGTTTTGTGTGGAAAATCCAGTTACATAAAATCTCTTTATTTTGTCGAATGTATAAGAAGTCAGAAGGAGCCATTTAGAATATACTAAGCCCTGACTTCTTCCCAATTAAAAAATGGTATTCTTTATCTAAATATGATAAAATGTCATAGTTAAAAATATTATATTTACTCACATTCTTACATTAACTCCATTATTTGTTAGACTATAATCTAGAAGATACGAATCCTGTTTTAAATTTTATCAAAATCAGGTAAGTAGCAAAGACTTCATTACATTATAAACTTTTAAACTCAAAAAATTACATAATTTAAAGATTAGTAGGATACTCAACCTTGCCTTATGCTTCATTTAGCCTAATTGTGAGGTATTTTTATGATACTTATCACCCCTCCCTGAGGGGTGGAATTTTTTATTAGTGAAAAATCATTACTAAGCAACACACTTTGAGGCATACAGTATTAAAAAGTACCAAAGTATGGGTTTTTTGGATACTTTTAATGATAAGTTACTCTATAGCATTTGTGTTAATCCAGTATATGGGCTACCTATGTATCAAACTGTAACCAAATTGGTTAAGTGTAAAAAGCACAATTGAAAAGCATATGAACCTTAAAATTTTTAAGTTTATATATTTGTAGGAAGTAGGACCAGTGTTTATACTACAATGAAAAAGTATGTTAACTTGTGAAGTAATAAAAAGTATAGATACATTGTACTTAAATCATCTAGTTTTGAATAAATATCCATTTACTGTATTTATTATTATTTTAGTGCAAAACACACCAATAGAGCTTATAATGATATGTAAATCCCGAAAATTTTTGCTAAACATTCCCACAATAAGTTTTGCTTAGGAGACATAGTTTCTGTTACAAAATTGAAACATTAAACAACAAAAAAACATAATATTTAGCAGCACTGCTAGTTGATTAACGTACAGAATATGCCATTGTAAGACATAAGAACCATAATCGTAGCACATAGTTCCTTTGTTTATGTGCTGGTAAATTTTCAAAAATTAAAATAAATAAATGAGCTATACCTTTATAAATATTTATTTACAAAATGCATTGTTAATATAAGCCAACATTTTAAATAAATATAAATGTAAAATATTCATATTAGAATTGTTTAATCACAATAATTAAAAAAAAAAATAATCTTGAAACACCACACAAATCTGCATGTACAAATCATCCAACAGCTTTGACAATTCAACAATTTTAGTAATTGTATCTGTCACTTTCTTCAAAGTTCCAACTCTGGGGTTTCCTTGATGCTTTTTTTATATAGTAGGATTAATCTTCATAATGGACCTGAAAAATAATAAAAGCATAATTTATAACTATCAGTGGAAGGTTGTATAAACTGATAAAAATAAATATAAAATTATCTATCCAAATAAAATGTGGGTTGTACAGAAAAGTGTTTGTCAAATAAGACTTGCAATTAATGATACTGAAAGACAAAAAGTGTGTTTTCATAGCTGACAGAGCAAGCACACACCTGTTTATTCACCACATTGGCACGCGATTAAAAGTGTCATATGTATTTATGTACAAGGCAGATTGTCATATAACGTACTATGATTATACATAAATAAAAACAAGTTTTTGTACAGGATGTGTCTGTATCTGACCAACAAATATCAGCTGCAGGTTCATCACGACAAAATAACCTTTGTACGACTTATGTTCTGACTTGCTTCAAGGCTTGTATATACGTCATTGTGGTTGGGGCTGAACAATATTTTTATTGTAAATAATAGTGAAAGTATTTAAGATGAAACACTGGGTATGAGTTAAACAACAACCATGAATTGTGTCACTGTTGTAAATATTTCCTGAAATAATTAGGGGTAGCAACAAATCACAAAAGTATGTGGAAAATAAAGCCCAAGTTTTCAGTCACATTCAGACTCATCCTCTATATGTCAGATTTCTATCAAAAAACATATAATCTAGTCAAATAAGTTTTCTGACTGCACGTACCTATGTAAATATTACAAATAACAGCCCACTTCATAATTAGTTTTGCTAATTAATAAAGTAAGGCAAATAACACCTGTTAGAAAGTATGTTTCAGACTTAAATGCTCATGATTTCAATCAAAATCACATGCAATCTCGCATAATGCTCAAGCACTTTTTGATAATGTTACAAATACAAGAACATTTCTTTCTTTCAATTTTTTTTGGGGTACACTCATTTAGGTTGCCATTTATTTTATTATGATAAGAAAGCTTAAAATCAATTCATTGCTCGCAGGATGAGTTTGATGATACAAAAATATTCATACTATTTTAAGAGGTAGATAAATTCAAAATAGAAAAATATATATATGTTTCAACAAGCTTTTTTGAAGGAAATTAAGTATTCAAAATCTTGAAAATCAAAACTGTTAACAATTAGTGTTTTAGCAATGATTACGGACAAGATTACGTATATGGTAAATTTGGATGAAACCGGAAAGCATATCAATTCACCATGAAACATCAAACATGAAATGTCATTAATCTCCAAATTTCATTTAGAAATCAATCAATTTGTTAGCAAAACTTTAGTAAATCACAAAAATGTAAATATATTCATTCAATTAATATCATTTTGTCAGCATAAAGCTTGTTGCAAAATATAGCATCAAAATACATCGCAAAAATTTAATTTTACCTTATTTGTGCTATCATCTCTTATTAGTAACTCATTTTTAAACTCCTGATGTTTGTACATTTCCAAGTCACACATTCCCTTGTAAATTTATTTTTATTCAGAATAGTTCTGTTTAAGGCATAAATATTAAAAAATTATTTTAATGTAAAAGTGCATCCTATATTAGTCAAAATAGGATTAATAAATATTGAAGTATGTATTTATTATGTATTAATTGTTGTAAAACATACCACCTCTATGTATAAAATTAATTAACAATGACATCAAAGTCTCCTGTTTCATAATCTAAATTGTCTTTAAAAATAAAACCATAAAATATTGTATCTAGCAAAGATATATAATTCAAGGGATTAAATTCAATAAAAATGTATTGTAGTTTTAGGAAAAGTTGTTAAGAAATAATTAATGTCAGAAATGAGGGGAGTACAAAGAGGGAGAAGGGATCACCAATGGAAGATTCCAAGGGAGTGGAGACAAACTGAACGAGGAAGGCAGGTGTTTCTGGTGAGGACGGGGCGAGAGTGGAATGGGCTTGAGGGAGGGGTACTGGATGGGAGAGGAGGAAAGGACTTCAGAAGACTTCAGGAATTGGGAGAGTGAGATAGCGAGGGGAGTTCCTTGCCACCGGGTGAAAGCCCAACTGCAAGTGTAAAGAATAATAATAATGATGATGATGATAATAAAATGAAACGGTTTAATATGAATTCATTGAAATATCTGCAATACTTTCTACAATCAAATTGAAATTTAAAGAACTATAAATAATTTACACCTGGTTTTCCTAATGCTCAGTAACATCATTTCTTAAATTTTCAGTGATAATATTTCACATTAACACACAACTCCTGAATATAATACTAATCTGATTTTATAATCTAGGCTACCTTTGAATGAATTCCAATGCTTTTGCCACTGAAATAGGACATTAAATATTAAAAATGCAAATACTACAGACAGCACTTACTACGTCTGATGTTTCTAGGGACATTTTCTTGTCCACAAACAAGATAAACTTCCGAGAATTAGGGAGATGGCCCTGGAAAACAATAATACCATATACCTCATTAAAAGCCACAAAACTTATAAAAAACCCTGCAAGTTCACATTTTAAGCAAATAGTTAATGCATGTTTTCCACCAATCCTTGTAAATGTTTTAACTCTCAATTAAAAAAAAAATTGCAACTTATTTCAACTATAAATTTATGCAATCTTAAAGGCACACAAGGAAAACAAGAACATAAATACTGTAAATATATTTAGGAGCAAAAATTCAAAAGGCTAGCAGTAACAATAAACTTGGCTCCGATGGGAAGCTACAACAATCAAGAAAGTCAAACTACTAGGTACCACTTCTGTCCCAACCCTCGCCACATAAGTACATTTTCTCAGTGATGACCAGTCACCATGGATTCCATCACAAATGAACATAATGACATCGCATACAGGAAAGTAAGTTTGATAACCGGAAGACAAAAGAAATATATTGAAATTCAGACACAATGAATCATTTAACATTCAGAAAAATAAAAAGTAAATTTATAATTAATTAATACCAGTAATGTGTAAAGTATTTTGTATCATAATATATTTACTGTCATATAACTGTTGAATCCCATTCCTAACTTTATGTACCTAGATAAAATAGTGTGAACACAATAATGATAAATTAGTTGATAGACATGACTGATTTACCACCATACTTTAATCTACACCAATTTAGACAATTTGACCACAAGAAAAAAAAAGTTTATAAAAGAACCATATTCTGTAAGAATATGCTGTAAATTATATGTAAATATTTCAGTTTAACTGCTGACATAAATAACCAAAATTTATGAATAACTTGGATTTAAAATAAAAATGTAAGTTTGCTACATAACAATTTTATGAATAAGCCTTTTCCCACAATTAAATGGCTTGAAATGATTTTATGGTTTGTTAAATTTCCTTTTCGTATACACAGTGAATGCTATATGACTTACACTAGGTATCCATGTGGTAGACGCCAACAAGCAACAGGCTGCAATATCTAAAATATTGTGCTTAGCATTTCTCACAACAAAAAAAAAAAGTTAGGTATATCTCACCCTCAATTTTAAGTGGTAATACTAATAGAACAAAAACCAATCACTTGTAAAAAAAAAACATTGCAGTTTGCCTCTAACTGTAGCAGTGGGCTCAGAATTCCTATAGAACTGTGTAAGCATACTGCACATATACTTGTTAGATGCTGCATCATTATTTTGAGTACCTATGTCAGGTATTGTTACGTTAGGTTAAATTAGGTTAGTTGGATGGATTAAGTTCGTCAAGGTATCATGAACTGATATATCAAATATTTTTTTTACATAAGGGGTCGTCCATTAATCACGTGATGTTTTTCGTAGCAAATTTTTAACCCCCCCCCCCCCCCTAGTGATTTGTGGTGAGGTTTTAGACTACCCCACCACCCCCCCCCCCCCCCCAAAAAAAAAAATCACGTGTATTTTTTCGGTACAAAATATTTTTAAAATTTTCAGAATATTATCTTTAAATATAGGTATAATCTAATTTAATTCTGGAAAATTAAGCACAGCATGTATATTCGGCACCAAAATCACAGTCTTACTGGCGACTGGCAAGCCGAGCCAGGCGGGGATATTGTTGCCTGGCTACGGCGAGTCAAGGTCACGCGTCGCTTTTCGGTTTAGTAGAAATCGCGTGAAAAAATTAATACACGTGATATCTCTCTACACCCCTCCTCCCCCTTGTGATATTTCGTGATTTTTCCGAACCCCCCCCCCCCCCCCTCCTTTCGAGCCTCACGTGATTAATGGACGATCCCTAACCCAGTCAACATTGGGTTGACCTAGGTGTACATGGGTAAACGCAGAATTAAAAAATTCTTAGTGCTTAGTTTTTATGTAACTTTGCAAGCCATCTTACTTCAGCCAGTCTTAAAATTTTTAGCAATGTCAAAACCCCCAAAAGCTGACTATTTATTATCTAAATCTGTGCAGGAGACTTGGAATAAGATGAAAAGTAAACCTAGTTTAATATTTTACTGAGAATTAGTAGCAATAAGTATAAACTAAGCACACATTCCTGAGAAATAAGCATTTCGCCTCATGTCCCAAAATATACTAAAACCGAACACAAGCTGTACTATTGAAACAAAATAGAAATAATAGAATACAAAAAGAATGCACGCAAAGGAACAAGTTATATGATGAATTGCAATAAAACATAACACGTGGAGCCATTACATCATTTGATTTAATAATACAAGTCAATTACTTAAATAAAATAATATTTTAAAAACCCTTTACCAATAACATTGAAATTTAATTCCTTAATTTTTATACAATGTAGGTCAGAGATTTTGTGAGTAGTTGGTAACAAATAATGTACTAATTTGATTATAAAAATTATTTACCTAATTTGATTGATCATGCTTTTATCATCAAATTGTTAAATTACTGATCCTGGTACATACTACGATCAATGGTTGCCCCCATTTTTAAAATTTGTTCCACACAATATACCTATATTATTATTTTGAATAAACAAATACAACTTCCATAATATAATTAATTAGCTGCAGTATCTAGGTATCCATGAGTTACATGAGAATGGATAGCGCTATATGACAAGTGTGGTGGACACTGAGAAATGACATACAATTACTGTTTGTATGTCTATTATCTATGATTTTCTGTTATAAAAATGAATTCACCCATGGTGATGGTTGAAAAGTCTAGAAGTTTATGTGCTACAGCGCTGTCTGGTGAAGAGTTACTAAAATGAATAGCATAAAAAACACTCTCCATGAAAAAACACTGATATGCCAACTTTCATGATGATCGGTCAAATGGTGTGTCTCATATGTACCAACATATATTTTTAACTACATATATCAAGTTTAGTGTAACTAGTAGTTAAGAACATGTTATTCTTATAAATTTAATACTTCACCATCTTCATAACGTAACAGCTAATAAAAATTAAACCAATTTTGAAATTGTAATATTGAAACAAAATTTATAAAAAATGTTGTCTAGGTGTACAGTAACTGTGCAAATTTCGCTATGGGTATTTCAAGTAAAATAAGGCCACAAAATTCTGCTTTCTTAACACTATAATTTTTCTTAAAATATCACCATGAAATCTTGATACAATTTGGGACATGCCCCATTGCTGTACATAAGAAACCTTAAATTTGTACAAAAACCTTCATTTACAATAAAAGCTAAACATGCAAACACAGAAAACAAGCTAAAATCAGCCAATATAAAAAAAAAGCACAGAATTCTACTGTATATTTGTGCTGTTGATATTTCTTGGCACTACCTGCTTTTATTTTGTTTTCTGTGTGTTTGCACATTCAAATTTTTTGTATTTTAATTTTTCTCGGTTATTTTCAGGTTTATTAAGACATACAGTCATACAGCTATGGTTTATGTCCAAAAAAAATCTTTAGTCAATCTTACCCAATGCAGTAACCATTCAAAGACTGAACCATGAAATCTTGTCTTCAGCCATGAGGTATATATTAATACATGAATAAGTGGTGAGTTGTGTATGTATGTAGGCTACACACACAAAAAAAAACCTACAAATGAAAAGATAAATTGAAATTTTGGCATTACTTTATAAAAAAATGTAACTTACCTCCACAACCATTCTGATCCCTAAACATCATCTACTCAAAGTAACTTTAACTATAATAGGCCTAAATAACACTATAATTGACCATACCAACCAAGTTTAATTATATATAATATCACTGATTTACCTATCCCATTATTTGTTTATTTATTTTATAATTATAAACAAATATTTTTTCTCTTTTTCTTCATTTTGTTGTATTTTTATTTCTTTTTTTTTTACTTATATTCATTCAAGCCCTTCCCATTTACTTTATTTTATAATAAATTTGCAGCTGAACAACACTGCCCATGTTATTAAAAAAAATTGCCAGTTTCACCCATTGTAGCCATAACTTAACATCCCCCACCCATGATCCAGTTCTACCAACATAAAATACCTACCCCTGGCTTAGAATAACTTTCCACTGATAGCCTTACTTTAAACTAAATTAACTTTACTGATTACCTGCCACTTTGTTAATTTCTGCCAACTAAAGAGGCCTGAACAACTTACATTTTTTTTTGTTTTCCTATATTTTGTTTTCCCAATTATGTTGAATTTGCTTCTTGTTTCTGCTAAATTCTAATGTTTTTTCCTTCCCTGCTGCCTCCCACTTATTATAATCTTCATAACCATAACAACCAAGTTAAATAATATATAACAACCTGATTTGTTCATCCCATAACTTTTTAATTTATTTTAGTTTTCAACCTTATCATTGCTTTTTTTTACAAGCAGACTTTTTTCACATACTTTATTTTATAGTAAATTTAATCCTTAACAACCCTGTCAATGTTATTAGAAAACATTGCCAATTTCACCCGTCGTAGCCATTATTTTACCTCTCCCCCACCCATGATTCAGTTCCACGTACATAAATATATATGATAAATGCTGTTCTGCTAAAGTCTGCCAACTAAACAGTCTGACCAATCAGCATTATTATTGACTTGAAGTAAGTTTTTGGACATACGCCATTGCTAAGAACTTTTTCTGTTGAAGAAAAACTAATAAATAAAATAAATAAATAAAAATAAAAATACTCAAAAAAAGATACAAAAAACACACAAAATTAAGCAAACAATTGCTGTTGTCAACAAGGATATGAACACCACAAAATATTCCGAAACAGGAATATGGTCAGCAAACAAAGAAAAAACAAAGAAAAATGTACTAAGAGAACGAAAAAATCCCCACAAATGATGACAACACAAAAATATTGAAACCCAAAATAATTCAGCACAACAGTTGAAGCGAGACAAAAAACATGACAAAACGAAAAAACAAACAAATACAATAGTTTTACCTAAACAGAAACAAGCTACGTTTCGGGAACTGCTATCTGCTCCCGTCCTCAGGCAGAGACGCACATGGTACGGAAACACAGGTGCGAGTACCATGTGCGTCTCTGCCTGAGGACGGGAGCAGATAGCAGTTCCCGAAACGTCGCTTGTTTCTGTTTAGGTAAAACTATTGTATTTGTTTGTTTTTTCGTTTTGTCATGTTTTTTGTCTCGCTTCAACTGTTGTGCTGAATTATTTTGGGTTTCAATATTTTTGTGTTGTCATCATTTGTGGGGATTTTTTCGTTCTCTTAGTACATTTTTCTTTGTTTTTTCTTTGTTTACTGACCATATTCCTGTTTCGGAATATTTTGTGGTGTTCATATCCTTGTTGACAACAGCAATTGTTTGCTTAATTTTGTGTGTTTTTTGTATCTTTTTTTGAGTATTTTTATTTTTATTTATTTATTTTATTTATAAGTTTTTCTTCAACAGAAAAAGTTCTTAGCAATGGCGTATGTCCAAAAACTTACATCAAGTCATGCACTCCCATTGCACAAATCTTTTAAAGATAACAGCATTATTATTATTTATCTAAATTTGCTTTACTTTTGTTTTCACTCTTGTGCTTCCCTAATGTTTTGTTTCTGTTAAATTCTAAAGTTTTTACACCCCATGCTACCTTCTGCTCATAAAAACTAGACAATAACTACATGACCACAAAATTTTAATCCAACCACACTCCACCCAGTTAAAATAAAACCTACACAATTCCAACCAAACTTGTGTTCCCCCCCCCCCCCCCCCCCCCCCACACCACATCTTTTTTAAAAACAAATAATATTGCAATCAACTTCACCTTTTTCATTGTTTTATTTTCTTTATTATTAAGTAGCTTGCCCCACCATCTGAGGTAAAGTCTTGTGGGTGTTAGACACTTTGTTTACCATCAATTAGTTTTACAATGTTTAGCTGTTCATATTTTTAACCATCAGCTATTGGCCAAATTTTCTATCTGTACTTGAAATATCTTAAGCTTTGAGGGTATTAGACACCATTCTTTAAGCATCATGCAAGCTCTTCAAGCAAACCAATACTTTTCTTTTTTCAAAGTTTTTATTTGCTCAGTTTTTGTTTGTTTTTCCTTTTGCAGGTCTGAATTTTTTTAAGTTTGTGAGGGTTAGACCTTATGTATATTGGCAAGTGTTATATGTACTAGTATTTATTTTTCTTTCCAAAGTATAACATGAGATACTTAAGGCATGCTTAGATTTGCAAAAAGATTAGGCCAGTGCCAATGTCTGCTCTCAACTTTTAACTCCAATTTCTCCATTGCAATAACTGAATGCTTGCACACAAGATTTTTCCTTGCTTTGGCATGTTTACTCTGCCAAATTAACATCTAGCATCACTTGGTTTGTGTACAGGACTGACCTGAGGTGTCTGGGTGGTAGGGTCTGCCATGAGCAGACTTTTAGTGCCCTCAAAGGCTGCCACCTTTTTTATCTTAATTTTATCTAGTGTTTGCTTTTTGAAATAATGCCTGGCCAAAATGGCAAATTGAACATAATAATTAACTTCACTCCCCTAATTATTTAAAAACCTAATGAGGAGAGGGAAAGACACCCCTACCCAGTTCAGCCCTGCATACAACAGGGCTTGTGCATTAACTGTAGGCAAGCATTCAGAAAGATTTAACAGTCAGGTTAACTAATAGGCTCCCGCCCCTGTCGTACCACTTCCTGGAGTTGGCTGGGGAGAAGGGGGTCGCGGCGTACATGACTGTACCCTGGCTGGGGCTTGTAGGAACTTCAATACAGCCTGGTGTCCAAGATTGGTTGGTCTCTCCGAGGTCTGGTCAAATGTGCTCACCCTCAGATGGCGGGGCAAGCTACTTAATAATAAGGAAAATAAAACAATGAAAAAGGTGAAGTTGATTGCAATTATTATTATTTTTAAGATGTGTGGGGAGAAGGGGGGGGGGGGGGGGGGCGCACGACAAAGGTTTGGTTGGAATTGTGTAGGTTTTATTTTAACTTGGTGGAGTGTGGTTGGATAAAAATTTTGATGTTTATGTAGTTATTGTCTAGTTTTTATGAGCAGAAGGTAGCATGGGGTGTAAAAACTTTAGAATTTAACAGAAACAAAATATAAGAGCAGCACAAGAGTTAAAACAAAAGTAAAGCAAATTGAGGTAAATAATAATATTAATGCTGATTGGTCAGACTGTTTAGTTGGCAGACTTTAGCAGAACAGCATTTATCATATATATTTATGTACGTGGAACTGAATCATGGGTGGGGGAGAGGTAAAGTAATGGCTACGACGGATGAAACTGGCAATTTTTTCTAATAACATTGGCAGGGTTGTTAAAGATTAAATTTACTATAAAATAAAGTATGTGAAAAAAGTCTGCTTGTAAAAAAAAGCAATGATAAGGTTGAAAACAATTAAAAATAAATTAAAAAGTTATGGGATGTATATTATTTAACTCGGTTGTTATGGTTATGAAGATTATAATAAGTGGGAGCAGCAGGGAAGGCAAAAACAGAATTTAGCAGAAACAAGAAGCAAATTCAACATAATTGGGAAAATAAAATATTGGGAAAAAAAAAAAAATGTAGGTTGTTCAGGCCTCTTTAGTTGGCAGAAATTAATAAAGCGGCAAGTAATCAGTAAAGTTAATTTAGTTTAAAGTAAGGCTATCAGTGGAAAGTTATTCTAAGCCAGGGGGTAGGTATTTTATGTTGGTAGAACTGGATCATGGGTGGGGGATGTAAAGTTATGGCTACAATGGGTGAAACTGGCAATTTTTTTTAATAACATGGGCAGTGTTGTTTAGATGCAAATTTATTATAAAATAAAGTAAATGGGAAGGGCTTGAATAAATATAAGTAATACAAAAGAAATAAAAATACAACAAAATGTAAAAAGAAGAGAAAAAAAATTTTTTTTAGAATTATAAAATAAATAAACAAATAATGGGATAGGTAAATCAGTGTTATTATATATAATTAAACTTGGTTGTTATGCCAAGTATAGTGTTATGTATTATAGTTACATAATGTTACTTTGAGTAGATGATGTTTAGGGATCAGAATGGTTGTGGAGGTAAGTTACATTTTTATAAAGTAATGCCAAAATTTCAATGTATCTTTTCATTTGTAGTTTTTTTTTGTGAGTAGCCTACATACATACACAACTCACCACTAATTAATGTATTAATATATACCTCATACATGCAGTGGCGTAGCCAGGATTTGTGTATGGGGGGTGTTAAGAAGTATGGCCCCCTCCCCCCCTGTATTAAAGCGGGGGGGTCCGGGGGTCCTCCCCCGGGAAAATTTGGATTTGAAGGTGTAAAATAGTGCTATTTTAGCAGTTTTCAGTACTTAAATTTAAATATTGTAATGGTAAATTTTTTTTATTAATTTTAATATGACATTTGTTTGAGTGATGAATAAGAAATTAATTAAATATTTGGTGCTAAGGGGGGGGGGGGGGGGTTTGAACCCCTAAACCCCCCCCCCCCCCCCCCCCCGGCTACGCCCCTGCATACATGAAGACAAGATTTCATAGTTCAGTCTTTGAATGGTTACTGCATTGGGTAAGATTGATTAAAAAAATTGTTTTATGGACATAAACCATAGCTGTATGACTGTATGTCTTAAGAAACCTGAAAATATTTGAGAAAAATTAAAATAAATGCATGTGCAAACACACAGAAAACAAAATAAAAGCAGGTAGTGCCAATAATTAAAACTTCAACAGCATAAAAAATACAGTAGAATTCTGTTTTTTTTTTTTTTACATTGGCTCATTTTAGCTTGTTTTCTGTGTTTGCATGTTCATCTTTTTTTGTAAATGAATGTTTTTGTCCAAATTTAAGGTTTCTTATGACCAGCAGTGGGGCACGTCCCAAATTGTATCAAGATTTCATGGTGATATTTTAAGAAGAATTTTGGTGTTATGAAAGCAGAATTTTGTATTGTGTGGTCTTATTTTACTTGAAATACCCACAGCGAAATTTACACAGTTACTATACACCTAGACCACATTTTTTATAATGCTTGTTTCAATATTACAATTTCAAAATTGGTTTAATTGTTATTAGCTGTTACTTTATGAAGATGGTGAAGTATTAAATTTATACGAATAACATGTTCTTAACTACTAGTTAATAATAATAGCTTTGTTAGGAATGCAGTTCTGAGGCACTTAAAGTAGCAGGTGGAGAGCAGCTATGACTGGGTTATCTTCGGAACAGGCAGCCTGCCTATAAAAATTATTATTATGTACCTATCTAAGTAAAGTTAGGAAGGGGCTACTTCCCAGGTTCACCGAATTATAGTTTAAGTGCATAGGTTAAGTTTGAATTTATTTAAGGACCGCAGGGAGCTAGGCTCCCTGAAAACATAGTCTATCCAAGTTTTTTGTATTAATTTGATGTACAGGCAGACTAGATCTGACTTCTCACTTAAATTCACTTAGCTGTATTAAGTTAGTGACTTGTGGGGACTAGGTCCCCTTTAAACTTAGTTTTAACCTCCCACATTTTGAGGTAGGGAACCGGCCCCAGGGGCACGGTGAGATTAATTTGACCTTCAGTCTACCCCTAATTTTAATTTTCTTCGGGTGTTTGGCACCCCTGTCCTATTTGGTTGTGGTTTTAATATTGTAAAGGTTTTTCCAGTAAAAGTAAGGTTTTTCTGGAGGAAGTTAAGTGTTTTTGAGAGGACTAGATGCACAGATGCTCAATGTACAGGTCTTGGAATTAAAATCAAAAGTGAAAGGTTTCTTATGTAATCAGCCATACTTTAAATCTGTAAAATTGTCAATATTAACATTATCATAAAATAGCTTCCTTTTTATCCCCTGATTTCTGAAAACTTGTTAAATTTTAAGACCTTTGAAGTCGAGGGAAATGGCTAGTTCTGATATATTACCATGAAACAAATATTGATTGAGATATTTAAATTGCTGTACATTAATTCTTACAACAAGGTAATTATGGAGAGTAGTGAATTTTGGGAAACCAGGCAAAAATTAACTTAGATGAAAAGTTGGTTATAATCATTCGGTTACATTTATAATGTAGCTGACCTAAAAGAAAAAAATCTATTAAAGAGAATTATTAACATTTTCCTCTTACAATCAGATCTCAGCAGGGTTACCAGAAAGAAGGTGCAGAAAAACACAGTTAATTATTTTTAATGTTTTTCACAAACTAATGTGACCCCTATTCACACCAATTTGCAGCCATTTTTATTGTAGATTACATAACCTATTCCTCACCCTCGTAGAAATTGTTTCGAAAACACAAGATAATTTAAAAAAAAAAAAACAGTTCTAAAACTTTTGTTTTCAGGAATTAAGAGGCCGTGTCACAAATTTGCGCTCCTATCTATATCAATGTTATTTTAAAAGGCAGTTTTTCTCAAAGTCTATAAGAGGTAGGGGCCGGAAATTTTGCCTACTGAAAGTATACAATACATTTAACATAACCGCTTTTTTCAAATTTAGTTATCATATCATATATTATTTCTGTGATGAAAATAATATTATCAATATTTTGATTTGTCCAGATACATTGAAATTTTGCTTATATTTATAATTATTTAGCAAAAACTGAAAACGCCATTGAAATGTATTGCACATTACCTTTCGATCAGTGTCTTCATGATCATGATGGGTTTATAAACCTGGGTGTAATCAAGTCTTTAACTATTGTGGCCGGCAGGGCCACATTTTTACTTGTAATTTATTTTTGTTGCTGGTCTCTAGTTTTATATGGTTTTTTATTTCACGTATTTTTACGCCTTTTTTAATTAATGTTAATTTATCTGTAAATTTTTTTTCAATTATATTTGTTTCTGTTAATTAGTTATACGCCGTTTGGTAGCTATCGATTATGAGTTTAAGAATATCGATTGTGTTTCACGTAAATACCACTTGGTGAGCGCCCGGCGGTTGGCTGATGACGTCAGACATTCGGCTTGCCGGGAAGAAAAAATCAGCTGGGCCGGCGAGAGAGTTTGTGCCGAGCGACCGTCGAGGACAGAGCCATGTGACGGCGCGGACTGGTTATGCCGGACGGCAACGGGCGACGAAGAGTATTGGGTTGGAGGCTCCACGATGGGTGACAGGGCAAATGGATTGCCCTGTGGTACAGAAGAAATCAAGGTAAAGAGAGGCCGCGATTTTGATTTTTACCCTCGTGGTGCTGCACTGGTTTTTGGCAAACCTAGTGAACTGTGTATTTTCCCATACTAAATTTTATTTGGACGGAACTTTTATTAGCCTGTTTGGTGAAGAGGCCCATTTGTTTCACACGTTGTTCCAGTGTGGGATTTTTTAATAAGGTCGCCCGTTTGCCTGTAGTTGCAATAAAAGTATAAGTTTGGAAGAAACGAACATTTTGCAATTTGTTTTTGAGACTTTGTCATCGGAATTTGCATACGTAAAGTTGGCATTTAGCTAATATATCAGCTTGTGCAGTATTATTAAATGTATGCGATCGGTATTGGACTACATGCGCAGCCTGATGTTGGTTGGTGCGGCCATTCTACGTTTTTATAAAATCATTGGCAAGTTAATAAAGAAGTAAGACTTTGTTTGAAGCTGATGATAAATACTTCTGTGGTAACATGGTTATGTTACGTGAAGAGTTTTTGCTACATTTCCCTTAAAAATAAGATAATTTTTTTTTGGTCATCGTTCACGCCTTTGTGAATTCGTACCTATGGCCCGGCGTGGCATTAGACTCTGGAGTTGGTGAGGAAGGTCAGGAAGCCAGCGCACGCCTAGGATATTAACTTTGTTTTTTTGGCAAGTCTTTAGCAACGAACATCTGAAGAAAGACTAAACCGTTGATTGAGAGTTTAAGAACTTTATTTAAATAATTTGTTTGTACTTCAGTATTATTTTTGTAGATTTTTTATATATTTGTATTGATTGTCTTGTTTGATTTTTGGTATTAGGGCAGTCAGTAAATTTTGATATTTTATAGTGGCCACGCCTCACGCCCTTATATATTTTTATACTTGTTGTTATCAGTATTTATATTTTTACGATTTTTTAAAGGTTATTGTTAGTATCGCAAATGGGGATAAGATGCTGCCATTATTAACGTCAGCTTTTGTAACTAAGCTTGTATGGTTATGTATAGTAAAAATTATTTTTGCAAATTTCTATTTTTTAATAACATACGTCCAAAGTCTTGCCTCTTGTTTGTTTAATGGTTACTCTGCTATTATATCCTTTAAATTTTTTGGCCTGACCCCTGGGCAGTGGTGTGGGGAATTTATATTGTTTAGCTTTTTATGCCTGGTTTTAATATTTATTTTTTCCCTTCGCGCCCAGAGTGAGTCGGGGACGCAACCCCTCTTCCAATTAAGGAGGAAGAAGGGTTACAACCTGCGCCACTCTGCTTGGCAGAGACTTTGGACTTTTGCGATTTTGCTGACTTTTTTGATTTTTTTAATAATGGCAGTTTCTTGGATTTATAAACTTCCCAAAGAACAGGTTTACGCTAATTTGCAAGCAGCGGGAGTAGAGAGTGGTCTGGAGGATGACATTGATACCTTACGCAGGAAATTAAGTACCCACATTAAAGAAGGGAGGAAAAAACCTGTTGAGGAAAATGTGGAGAATTCGGAGATCAGCCAAGTAAATTCATTGAATACTGCTATGCAAAGTAAATTACTTTTCAAAGAACTGGATAGGTTGCCATCTTTATGTTCCGGTGGGCCAAGAGATTTAATAAAGTTTTGCTTGGGAGTAGATAGTTTGAAAACTAATTGTTGTTTACAAAATGAGCAAGAATTGTTAAGGTGTATTTCGACTAAATGTAGCGGGATCGCTAGAGACGTGATTACGTCAGGTATAAATAAGTCTGTTGGATGGTCGGTAGTGAAAGAGAATTTGTGGGAATATTTGTGCCCTAAGAGGGTGAAGGACGATCTAATTAAGGAATTGATTTTCCGTTTTCAACGGGAAAATGAAAGCACCTTAGAATTTATACAGGATATTAGAAATCACGTTAATGTATTTGGTCTGCAGTTAGATGATCACCGTTTTGTAGCTATTATTTTGGAAAATCTAAATCCTGCCATCAGACACGAATGCGCATTTATTGGCAGACCTAATAGTGTGGAGGAACTCAACACTTGGGCTATCCAGGTAGATAATATTTTTTACGCTAAATGTGAATTCGATAAGTGTAAAGGCAAAATCAATTTTAAACCGGTTTGTTTTAAAACGCCGGGTAATGAAAAAATTGATAAGACTTGTTTTAAGTGTAATAAGGTAGGGCATTTTGCTAAGGATTGCTCGGTTTCGGAGGTTAATAAATTTGTTTGTGGTTTTTGTGGCAAATATGGTCATTTAGAAAAATTTTGCTTTAAAAAGAAACCGGAGCAGGAAAGACACAAGACATGTTTTAGGTGTGGCAGCATGGACCATTTGATAAAAAAATGTAATCGCAAGAAAAAATTAGTTTGTGGTTTTTGTAATAAAGATGGTCATAATAGCGGGAAATGTAATTTCCGTAAGGAAGTTAAGAAATATCGATTTAACAATAAGCATAGTTTGGCGGTCATTCAGGCAAAAAGAGGTTTATGTGTCAAAGTTTGGTTGTATGATCGTGAGATAGAAGCTTTACTTGATACGGGGGCTAGTTGTAGTTTCATCCAGCAGAAATTTTTGAGTAATTTGGTGCGCGATCATAAATTTTTGAAAACTAAGATCGTAAGTAGTCAAGGCATTAATGTGGCCATGGCGGACGGGCAAAAGGTTCAGGTAAAGGTAAAAGTATTTTTACATTTTAAATTGGAACATTTATCTTGGACACGTGAATTCTGGGTAATGCCCGATTTGATCCATGAAGTAGTTTTGGGAATGGATTTTTTAAATGATAGTAAGGCTATAATAGTGTGCGGCGAGAAAGTAATGAGGTTCGATTTTAATGATAAAATTAAGATAAAATTGTGGGAGAATAAAAAAAAAAGAAAGGTGGTTTGTGGTGGTATCGAAGGGTTAGAGCAAAGGTTGGGTGAGAAGGAAAAATTGCAGATACAGCAATTAAGCGAGGAATATAAGGATGTTATCACTACTAAAATTGGCAAATGTACGCTAATGCCATACAAGATCGTGCTGGTAGATGAAACCCCTATTAAATGTGTGCCGTATCAATGTGCCCCGCCTAAAATGAAAGCCTTTCGAGAAATTATTAATGATTTACTTGATAATAAGGTAATAGTCCCTTCTAAATCCAATTTTGCCTCACCTGCCTTTTTAGTAGATAAGAAAAATAAGGGCAAATATCGTTTGGTCCTTGACTATCGCCTCCTTAATGACAGGGTAAAACTAGATCCGTTTCCCATGCCTAAAGTTGAAATTGTTTTGCAATATTTGGGAAAAGCCAAGTTTTTTACGGTGCTTGATTTGAACTCTGCGTTTCATCAATGTGAATTAGAAGCAAGTAGTCAGAAATTTACCGGGTTTGTCACTCCTTGGGGGCACTTTGAATGGACTAGAGTGCCTTTTGGGGTGAATTTTGGGGCCCAATGTTTGTCACGAATTTTAGGGCACATATTACAAGAATATCAGTATAAATTTGTAATAAGTTTCTTGGATGATATTTGTGTTTTTTCAAATAGTTTTGAAGAACATATAGAACATATAAGAAAAGTACTTGAGAAACTAAAGGGAGCCGGCTTTACCGTAAATCCGGAAAAAATAGTTTGGGCCCGTAGCGAGATAAAATTTTTAGGATACATAATCCGAGAAGGTGAATTGGTCATGGACCAAGATAAGATAAACCCCATAGTTAATTTCCCGGCCCCCCGTAATGTTAAGGGAGTGATGCGCTTTTTAGGAATGCTTGGTTATTTTTCCCGTTTTATACCGAATTACACTAACCTATGCGCGCCTTTAAATAATTTGAAAAGGAAAGATGTTAAGTTTGTATGGGGGGAAGAGGAAGAACAGGCCTTTAGGAATTTAAAGAAAGCCATAGCTCAACCCCCCATTTTAATACTTCCGGATTTTGAGCAAAAATTTATTGTGCAAGTGGACGCTTCGGGAGTAGGTCTGGGGGCGGTTTTGTTGCAAGAACGTGAGGGAGGTTTAAAACCTGTTATGTATGCTAGTAAATCCCTAAATAAGCACGAGTTAAAATACAGTGTATATGAGAAGGAAGCATTAGCGTGCATATTTGCGTTGGAGAGATTTGAGAGTTTTCTTGAACATGAGAAATTTGAATTATGGACTGACAACCAGGCTTTGACATGGCTTTTTTCCCACCCGCGGCAACTAGGGAAAATAGGGCGGTGGATCATGCGGTTGACGCGTTTTCGTTTTGACCTCAAACATATGAAAGGACAGGATAATGTAGTGGCCGATGCCTTATCGCGCATGTTTGATGAACATGAGTTTCAGTGTAAAGACGAAATGAGAACTGAAGACAAGGAAGAATGTAACATCCTGAGGGAATTCCCTCAAGGATTTATTGATTTGCGCGAAATACAAAAAGAGGATCCTGAGACTAAAGATTTAATAACGCGTTTGGGACAGGATACTACTATAGACTTAGGAATGAAAGACGGGCTTTTGTGTTGGATGAAAGATGGAGAACATAAAGTTTTTGTTCCTAAGGGGGTAAGGAAAATGATAATGCGGTATTACCATGATTCTAATATAGGCGCGCATGGCGGAATCGAAAAAACTATAGATAAAATCTCTAAAGAATTTTTTTGGCCAGGTTTGAAAAAAGACGTAAAAGATCATGTTTTAAGCTGTGAAGATTGCCAGCGCGCTAAGCAATCTAGACATAGTAAGATAGGTAAATACTCTGTTGAAGCTCTGACTAGACCTTGGGAAAGGGTTTATTTGGACATTTTTGGGCCCCTACCTAGATCATTAGGGGGGAATAATTGCTTACTTATAGCGGTAGATGGTTTTTCTAAATTTTGTTTTTTTTTGCCTTTGCGTAATATGAAAAGCGAGAATATTATTAAGGCTTTAGAAACTAAAGTGTGGGGTTTGTTTGGTAGCCCGGAGCAAGTAGTATCAGATAATGCTACATATTTTAAGAGTAAGTGTTTTGAAGTGATGTGTTTAGATTGGGGTATAAAACATATTACTACCAGCCCCTATTATCCCAACCCTAATTTGGTTGAAAGGGTGAATAAAAATGTCAAAGTGGCCCTCACGATTTTTCATCAACGTAACCAACGGAAGTGGGACAGTGTTATCCACGTATTAAATTTAGCTTTTAACATGACCATACACAGTGGTACTAAATTCACACCATCGGAAATTTTTTTGGGAAGAAATGTACCCCATCCTTTACTAAATTGTTGGGGTTTGCGTCCAGCCCTTTTGGAAACCCGAAGCCCCCGTTTGTTGGAAAAAATGTGGGAAGAAGCAGCCGAAAATCTGCAAAAGGTTAGAAAGAAAATGAGTAAGTTTTATAATAAGGGGCGAGTGGATAATGTATTTAAAATTGGTGATGAAGTGCTATGCAGGCAATTTGTTTTGAGTGACAAAGTAGGGTATCAGAGCTCTAAGTTAGAGAATAAGTATGATGGACCGTATAAGATTGTAAAGATTTTAGGGCCGGTTACTGTCTTGTTGGAAGAAGTTGAAAGAAATAATAAGGTAAAAAAGGCCCATGTTAGTCATTTGAAAATGTTTGTAAGGCGGAGTTCCTAAAATGAATGTGGATGACCCTTTTAGGGTGAATATGGCTAAATATTTTTATTTTTATTTTATTTGGAACTTACTCTGGTATGTTTTTTTTTTTTTATAATTTGTAGTTGTGGTTATTTTTAAAATTTTCTTTGCTGTTTAAATTTTTTTTTTGTTCAAGGCGGAGGTTGTGGCCGGCAGGGCCACATTTTTACTTGTAATTTATTTTTGTTGCTGGTCTCTAGTTTTATATGGTTTTTTATTTCACGTATTTTTACGCCTTTTTTAATTAATGTTAATTTATCTGTAAATTTTTTTCAATTATATTTGTTTCTGTTAATTAGTTATACGCCGTTTGGTAGCTATCGATTATGAGTTTAAGAATATCGATTGTGTTTCACGTAAATACCACTTGGTGAGCGCCCGGCGGTTGGCTGATGACGTCAGACATTCGGCTTGCCGGGAAGAAAAAATCAGCTGGGCCGGCGAGAGAGTTTGTGCCGAGCGACCGTCGAGGACAGAGCCATGTGACGGCGCGGACTGGTTATGCCGGACGGCAACGGGCGACGAAGAGTATTGGGTTGGAGGCTCCACGATGGGTGACAGGGCAAATGGATTGCCCTGTGGTACAGAAGAAATCAAGGTAAAGAGAGGCCGCGATTTTGATTTTTACCCTCGTGGTGCTGCACTGGTTTTTGGCAAACCTAGTGAACTGTGTATTTTCCCATACTAAATTTTATTTGGACGGAACTTTTATTAGCCTGTTTGGTGAAGAGGCCCATTTGTTTCACACGTTGTTCCAGTGTGGGATTTTTTAATAAGGTCGCCCGTTTGCCTGTAGTTGCAATAAAAGTATAAGTTTGGAAGAAACGAACATTTTGCAATTTGTTTTTGAGACTTTGTCATCGGAATTTGCATACGTAAAGTTGGCATTTAGCTAATATATCAGCTTGTGCAGTATTATTAAATGTATGCGATCGGTATTGGACTACATGCGCAGCCTGATGTTGGTTGGTGCGGCCATTCTACGTTTTTATAAAATCATTGGCAAGTTAATAAAGAAGTAAGACTTTGTTTGAAGCTGATGATAAATACTTCTGTGGTAACATGGTTATGTTACGTGAAGAGTTTTTGCTACATTTCCCTTAAAAATAAGATAATTTTTTTTTGGTCATCGTTCACGCCTTTGTGAATTCGTACCTATGGCCCGGCGTGGCATTAGACTCTGGAGTTGGTGAGGAAGGTCAGGAAGCCAGCGCACGCCTAGGATATTAACTTTGTTTTTTTGGCAAGTCTTTAGCAACGAACATCTGAAGAAAGACTAAACCGTTGATTGAGAGTTTAAGAACTTTATTTAAATAATTTGTTTGTACTTCAGTATTATTTTTGTAGATTTTTTATATATTTGTATTGATTGTCTTGTTTGATTTTTGGTATTAGGGCAGTCAGTAAATTTTGATATTTTATAGTGGCCACGCCTCACGCCCTTATATATTTTTATACTTGTTGTTATCAGTATTTATATTTTTACGATTTTTTAAAGGTTATTGTTAGTATCGCAAATGGGGATAAGATGCTGCCATTATTAACGTCAGCTTTTGTAACTAAGCTTGTATGGTTATGTATAGTAAAAATTATTTTTGCAAATTTCTATTTTTTAATAACATACGTCCAAAGTCTTGCCTCTTGTTTGTTTAATGGTTACTCTGCTATTATATCCTTTAAATTTTTTGGCCTGACCCCTGGGCAGTGGTGTGGGGAATTTATATTGTTTAGCTTTTTATGCCTGGTTTTAATATTTATTTTTTCCCTTCGCGCCCAGAGTGAGTCGGGGACGCAACCCCTCTTCCAATTAAGGAGGAAGAAGGGTTACACTATTACATGACAACATTTGAATCAGGAATTAGCAAAAGGTACCAAGTCCAAGTAAGTAGATTGTTGGGAAACAACAGAAAACATATTATTGTTGACCTGGTAATGAAACAGGTTATCAGTATTGGATCAATTGATAGTATAGTGGGTGTGTGATGATTTTAAACGTAATTCACATATATACACTTTTGTCTGAAATATTTTAAAAATCAATAAAGTTAGTGGACTTGGTACTTTTTGCAAATGAAGTATCATTCATTAACAATGGCACATAAAACATAATGTTTTGGTTAGATAATAGTACAGTGTTGGTATAGTATATTATAATGCAACAATTAATAATATGATACACAAAAACATATTTTAAAACACCACCTGATACCATTTACCCATAAAGAAATGTTAAGTATTAAATTTACACATCTGATAATGCGTAGTGTCATTGGTATAGATTAGTTGAACCTTAGTACATGCTATTGAAATAACTACAAACAACATGAAAACAGATCCTTCAAAAACAATAATGTACTTGTGGCATACATGGACATGTCTGTTAGTCTGTGGCAGGCCAATGTAGTATATTGTCGTAGAATGTGAGAGCTTCACCATGAACTGCAATGTACCGCAAACATATGTGAATGTTTTCAAGTTTTTTTTTTTTAATTGGTACAGTTCCATTTCTGTAAGCTTTGTTTGTGAGCATTACAATGTGTCTCAACTGTCCTGGGAGCTGGAGATAAAAGGTATGATTAACCAACCCCTGCAGCTGTTCATATACTTCAACAATACCTTTCACATCAGATTTGTACACAAGCTGGTGGTATTTGTACACAAGCTGGTGGTACTTACTTACCAAGTCCAGAGATTGATACCTGCAACAAAAGGTACCAAGTCCAGGACTTGGTACCTTTTGCAAGTTCTACATATATTTAATAGTCCGTTTATCGTACTTCTTATACAGGACTTGGTTCCCTTTTTTGCTGACAGCAAAAAGAACACTTTGAAGGGGCGGAATCTCTTATAACATGAATTTGCTCAAAAAGTGGACTTGGTACCTTTTGCAAATTCCTGATTCATTTATACTTAATAATTTGGAGATATGCCTTTTCTATCCTCAGCCCCTGAGCTTTTACTATCTGGTCTGGCGACCGACCTGACACTCTTCAACCACCCCAGGGGTCTCCGATTGCACATCTTATCAAAAAAAAAAGCTGTTCGTTCATTTGTTTTTGTGTTCGAGCGAAGGTTTACTTCTCCATAAGTGCCACAGACTTCACACATTTATGCCAAGGGAATATTCCGCTGATGTGACGCCATACGAATGTATTATTTGCGACCATACAACTTTTTTGTTTGTCATCGGGAAAATGACGCCGCAGTTTGATTTTTTGTGGTGATATAAAATAAATTTTCTTGCTAGGGAATGTTCATTTTGAATTGAGCATTTTTAAATGTCAGCGTAGAATATGCTTATCTGCCTATTTTGTTTCTTTCCATAATAATGAGTAAAGTTAACATTGTCATAGACATTTTATTATATTCGTTTGCCGTCCAAGTACAAATGTCACACTATATCGCACGTAATTATATTTTTTACTAATTTGTTAGTTGTCATTTTATTTAAGTTATAAATAACAGTAATAAAAATTATTTTTTAATAGTCCAGAATAGAGATTGAGTTATTATTCATTTAATAGGGGTTTAAAATATGGTACTACATACATATTTATATTATCTTGTTGTCTTCTTTGTAACTTTACTGGAAGAATGGCATTTGGTATGTATGTTAACTCACAATGAAAATACTTCAGAAGTACTCAATTAACAGTGAACAACCTAGGGCCTATACTAATTTCATTATGTTCATGAAATATAATTGATATTACTAATAATGAACTGTATGTGTTTTGCGTAGAGATATCGTACGAACTGTATGTGGTACAGACCAACATTAGCTAAGACTCTGTAAATAAGTAATTTCAGTTAATGTGTAGAGAATATTAAAAGTTAGAAATAATGATATATATATATATATAAAACAATGCAGAGTTATCAGCATAAAAATAGAAGTTGTTTTTACGTAGCGCCTACTGGAATGTATATTTTGTGTTGAATTATGTGGTATGATTAGTATTCTCTTATTGTAAGTGTGTTTTGTTAAAATCTTATAAAACATCACTTACTGTTCAAGGATTTTCATTTTTTTTGTGATGATCTTACTTAAACAAGTTTTAATTATATTACACATGTATATTTTAAAATCATTTTAATGTATACTTATAGAATTGTAATAGGCTTTATACGGACTCTCACGATGCATGTGAGCATCTATAATTAATAGAGACCGGAAAAATTCGCGGATTCATTAGGCGATAGGCTAGAAATCAAATACATATACCTTTTAGATGATTTTGCTATTGGCTTACTGTTCATCTGGACGAATCTCAACCAATTATAAAACACCAACCAAAGATGGATCGAATCACAGACAAACAAGCTGAGACGACTAACAAGTCAGCAGCAAATTAACTGCCGTTATTTGCCCGAGTGTACAGGGGAATGTGCAGTCTATCCTGAAGGCCGTCGAAACCGCGAATTTTTCCGGTCCCTAATCTACATCAATATTATGGCCGTTTCACAAGATCAAATATTTATTGAATTCAATCTTTTGCATTCATTGTACATGATTTTCGATATGTACATTGAATTCAATACAAATTGAAGATGTTACTCAACTAAGCTTATTCTTATTAACTTATAAGTATTTTGTTTGTTCAGTACATAAAAGTAAAAGATTCGTTATTATTTAAATAATGAGCATCTTTAAGCAATAACGTTTTCAAAATATTTACATAAACATAATGGAATATATTTTTTAAATACTTTATATCTACGATCACATAAACGGCAGTATTATGTAATCAATGAGGTAATGAAATATCTTGAAAGGATATTTTCTTCTCTGTAAAGTAAATTTGTAATGCAGCCCTCTTAATGTTAGTCTTGTGAGTTATTTCGTCTTCTAATATGCTACAGCAATGTATAAAATTAAGTTTTGTTAGTTTTTTAGTCTTGTGTAATGTTAAAGTGTAATGTGATAAATTCAATAATTTTTTTGTAAGTTCGTATTCATAAAGGTAGGCTACATATCGTATTAAGATAAATAGTAATATTTGTAAATTTAAATTCTTTGAAACAACGTCGATAAGAGGTTCACCTACCTCTGTTAAACTGTATGATGGTGCATTGTAAAAAATTAGGTAGTCTGACTTGAGTGAGATTGTATTTAGATTGTGTGTGATGCATATGCAATATATAAGCATATGCATTTATGTTATTATCCTTTTAAAACGTTACATGATGAATTTCGTATACTTTTTAATGTCAACTAACATTATTTTTCACGGACTATTACATCCAGATAAAGAATAATTACCACATGTTTAAAGATTAATTGTATTCCGATACGTTTAAAGTATTAAAATTTTTAGTTTTAGTTTTAGATACGACTCATACTACATTTGTTAAAGTGAGGTTTCTTGATTCTGAATCCCTGCATCCGCAATTTCCTAGTGAGCCGCCGGTCAGATTGTCATCCTCTTAGATTGTCGAGGAACCAGATACATTTTTCGTCGAGTAAACTCGAGCTGTCAACCGTCCCACTAATCCTGTGATAAGGGTATAGTAGCTTTATCACGCGCTGCGGCTACAGTTCCTTCGGTTGAAAAAGCCACTAAATCTCACTGTTAAAAGAGAGAACTTCTAGAGCAGAATATTGGAAATAAACATTTACTGACACGGCCTCTTAAAGCATCTCTCCTTCAGAATTACTGAAATACCATTGATTTCTTTAATTTAATTTATTAACAACATATTTCAAAAAATTAAAAGAATGTGATGAACATTTCAACATACTTAAAGAAAGCCAAATCCTTTTCTGCATTTATTTCCGTGACTTACGTGTTTTAGATTTTATTCTGGAACGATGAACATTTTTCTTATGAGTGAATGATGAACTTTTTTCCTTATGAATGCACTATACCAATTACAACAGCATTTTTTAAATTGCAATTTTTAATAATGCTAAACATAATGAGAGGAATACAAAAGTAGAAATCTCAAAATTATAGTTTTATACTTTCTGAAGAGCACCTGCTTTAGCACATTGCCAACCGAGTACAGCGGGTGGCCAGGAAACAATAAACATTATTTTAACCCCATTGGTCAATTTTGTTTGGGTAAATTAGTACGAAACAAAAGCTTTTAAGTGCATGCATAAAAAAATTCATAGTCCCAAAATAAAATCCATTAGTACATAAAAATTACATTAATAAATCTAGAAACAAATTTTGTTCATCAGAAAGTACGTTGTTAATGTTCATTACATACTATGTTTTGAATATGTGTAGGCATAATAAATTAAAGCAAAGAATACATGCTTAGATAATACTGAAGGATACTTTCCTAAGATAAAAAACTTTCAAATGGCTATTTTTTTTTACTTCCTGACTTATTTTCAAATAATTTTCTAAGCTGACATTTGATACTTCAAGTTGTTCAATTTTAATGGTAAAAGTTCCGTATCGCGTATCTAAGTTGAGCCCTTGATCTTGATGGCATTAAACTGTACATTTTGACCCTGTGGTACACAATGCTTACGGTTTCAATTAAGTACATCATTAGATCCTGAACTTCAGGTAGAACAACAAATAAAGATTGTAAGTTGAATAAAAGTTGCATTTTTGGTTAAAGAGCATAGAATAAAAGTATTTACGGAATTTTTAATTTTTTTTAACAAATATCGCCCAACTATGAAAATTAAAAAATTCGATATCTCCTTAAGTATTTATAATTTATATCCACCGGGTTTAATGAAAAGAGGAAGTGAAAGAGCATAATATGCATAATAATAAAAGTATTTTCGGATTTTTAACATTTTTTTTCTAAACTACATATTTACCGAAACTTGCGTGTCTTAACCTGGTTATATTATTGGTGGAATAAAAAACTTAAATATATAATATAATTTATTTAAATAAAAACAGATACTCTAATTGAACTTACCTTGCGCATGGACTCACAAAATTCTTCCGATTGTATAAAACTTCGAAAAATTGCTTGCTTTCTTCTTCCACACATGGCTGACCACGGTCAACTTCCAGACTAAGCTATTTTTTCATTACATGTAGCAGGTATTTTATCAATCTTAAAAGCAGTAAACTTAATTTCAACAATAATTAATATAAAATCACTAGGAATATCTCTTGAACAATTCCATATATATGCGAATTAAGAAACAGCAACAAAACACGGTAACACGGAATGCATGGGGAAAAAAACAAATGATAGTTCACGAAGTAGGCCGAAGTACGCCGAAGTAAATTACGCGCATGCGTAGAGGGTACTAAACGGTGAATGAGAGAGAGGGGCGATAGCACAGCTATCTCTCTCTCTCTAATACCACCGTAATTTTACGGAGATTCCGTTTTACAGAAATACGAAGAGCGTTCAGTTTATTTACGGGTGTTTCTTCGTTGGAATGTCCGTAAATTTACTGTAATTTCTAACAGTGTACTTTTATGAATAAAATTGAATCATGTAATGTGGTTATATCGGCAGAACAAAACTGCAGAAAGTGAACAATGTGTTGAGTGATTATCTGCAATGAGCAAGATTTGATCTTCTGTTGATGGTTTCACATGATGCACAAAATGATTCAGCCAGTCGAGAAATAGGTCTGACTTCATATAACCTGTCGCAGTCACGAGACTCAAAGTTCCATTTCCATATGGTACAAATGAGTTACTGGAAACAAAAAATTGGTTGTCTCTAAAGTCGGTTTACGGACGATAGTTTAACGTGAAAACGTCATAACAAAACATTGATGAAATTAATGCATACTTTTATGAATAAAATTGAATCATTTTTATTGAATGATCACTATTTTGTATGGATACAAAGAAGGAGTGAAATGAAATCTACAATTTAATTGATAAATGTACTTTTATTTGCACTCATTATTCAAATATGTTTATTACTTTAACGAAGAGATTATTTTAACTATAACTTTTATACATGTTTGCTATTTAACTTCTTCCAATCTGTGTTATTCTGTTAAGGATAGGACAATGATAGGAAAAGTAGGAAACGAATGGGAGTGTTTCAAGTTTAATGTGCCTTCGAAAAAGTCAAATCGATGGTTGTTCCAATCGAGTGGAAGAGAGATAGATGCGGTGCAAGCGTACAATGAGCGTAAAGGGACACAGCGTAACGGGACAATGTGCGTAACGGGACACTTTTTCGTGCGTGCAGCCGGCGTTCATCGATTTATTAGACATTGTCACGTCAAAAAGAAAAAAAATGGGGTGTGGCTGTGTCATGGACACGGCCGTGTGTTCTACGTGACTACGTGTTTCCATGTTTTTATTTTATTCACTGTAACTATTTTACACTAATCTATACTAATATTATAAAGCTGAAGAGTTTGTTTGTTTGTTTGTTTGTTTGAACGCGCTAATCTCAGGAAACACTGGTCCGATTTGAAAAATTATTTCAGTGTTGGATAGTACATTTGTCGAGGAAGGCTATATGCTATATTATATTATCAATAACATTAGGGATCCTTACTAAAAGTCCAATTTAGAATCAAATGCGTTGGAGGGGGTTAGATACAACATGCAGTACACGTACGAAGTGTGTGTTGACAATGCCGCAGGCGCTAGAAGTTTATTAAGCGAAATACCACTCACTGACTCACTCATCACGAGATCTCTAAAACTATACACCCGATTGACTTGAAATTTAGCATAGTTACTCATTTTGTGATGTAGACGCTCACTATAAACGGATTCTGCGGAAAGCCGATACCAAGGGGAGTTTCGGGGGTGTAATTTTAAAAATTCCCAGTTTTTGGTAGGAAATCACCATGGCAACGGCTGTTGCTTTGTTGATGCTTCATTCGTCTCTATGGCAACGACTATTTCATTGTTAGTGCAGTCCTCATCACCGTTAAAATTTTGCGGGTACTTTAAATATCAAAAATTGCCCTTTTCTTTCAAGTATATATATTTTACAGACTTGAAACTTCACAGTAAAGTTCCTTATGTTACGCAGGATGACATTTTCCGAAAATTAGATCCCATGGGTGGTTAAAACCAGGCAACAGTGGGTACTTTGTCTGCATGAGAACAGGATTTTGCATTGTTCATGCCTTCTGCGTGTCCATGGCAACGGGCATCGCGTGGCAGTGGCGTACCCACAAGGAGGGGCATGTATAATGAGCGGCGCAAGAGTGATCTACCTGTAGACTGCAGTAGCGAAGTACGGGTACATCAGTTGTACGTTGCGTGCACGAGTCGGAAAACCATCGGTGCTGTTCATTTTCTCTCCGGTACATTATACAGCATTGTAATAAATTTTCACTGAATTATTTTTTATTTACCATTACTGTAAATGGGAGATGTGGCTTAATTTTTTTCCATTAGTATAGCCGTGCGAAGCCGGGTCGGGCAGCTAGTGTTTTATATATGCAATAGATAGATTTTGACGAGATCTGACGATTGAAACCTAAACGAACGTCGTAGCTTCTCAGAGTCAAAAGTTATACTAAATGGAAATCTTGAAACGCAGCAAAATGACCTCAAAATGGCGGCGCTTCCTCCTCCACCGCGCGCGATGCGTCACAATCTAAGCGTAACAATTTTTTTGATCCTTTAGCTATCCAGTGGTGTAGTTACATTTTGGATGGAAATGATATATATGTAGCTGCAACACCAAACAGTATCCCCCGATTTTGTTATCATTCGTTTTTTGAATTGCCTCCCACTATGGAAGCAATTTTAAAGACGTATTCACGTCAAAAAAGGAACTTAGAAATATGGCCTAGTAATATTCACTGAATTATCAATGCACCAGACTAGCCACCTTTGGAAAACAAAATTCTGACACGCGTGTCCCGCGACGCCATGGAAATGGAGACTTTCGTATTTCTTATAGGGAAGTCTGTCGCGTCCACAAGTTTGCTCGCGCTGACGTCATAGATGTGTCTCGAACGTGATTGGTTGGAAATGTTCGCGTCGCTGCCGACGCGCCAATGAGATGCCAGGCCTTGGGGGCACGAGGAGCGCACGTGCAACTGCGCAGTTCTGGAGCTCTGTAACAGGCCGCCGGGGAACAATGTAAAAACAGTCAAGCCGGGATCACAATGGTCCTTCACCTCCGTCTGCCCGTCCATCACGTGACCTGCAGCCAATTATATGTAGAGACCTGTAAAATTCGCGATTTCTAGGAACCGGAAAAATTCGCTGGTTTAATGACCTGTAGAATGAACTCCATAGTTCTACGTACACTCGGTAAAATGTCACTCACTCATTGGTAGAGACCTGCAAAATTCGCGTATTCATTGACCTCTAGGATAGACTCTACAATCCTTTAAATACTCGCGGAAATAACACCTGTTCATTGGCTAATGACGCGTGAGATGTCAAAACTAGGCTGTCCGTAATTCGGCACTTTCTTGGTTTTGTGTTTCCCATTGGCTCACAGTTCCCCGGATAAAATGTGGGCCAATCCCAGAAGCGGTACGAAGGTATAGTTGTTTTGATGCTAGCCTATCGCGAAATGAATCCGCGAATTTAGCATGTCTCTACTCATTGGCTGCTGTCTTGTGAGACGTCCCATCGTAGCAGCCTGTGATTCGATACAGCTTTGGTTGAGTGTATCTCATTGGCTCAGAGTCATCCAGGTGAGTTGTGAGCCAATAGCAGAGGCAACACTGAGGTATAACTATTTGTATTTTAGCCTATCGCGAAATGAATTCGCGAAATTTTCCGGTCTCTAGCTATTTCAAATCCCTAAAGGATAGACTCCATGATCCTCTATGCACTCGTGCAAATTACATCTGCTGATTGGTTACCGACTCGTAACACCTGTTGACTGGAATGATCGTGATTCGCTAATTCTTCTGTTAAAGATTTTTCATTGGCCCAGAGTCCTGAAGCAAAATAATGTCAAAAGTATTTGGACTCTATCCTATCGCGAAATGAATCCGCGAATTTTACAGGTCTTTAATCATACGGCCCGAAAAATTCATCCCGTCCGTCCGTAAAAGGCTTGGTAACTTCACACTGTTGACGGACACGGCGGATGAAAGCACAACCTCCAAATATCTGCAAGAATTTTTCATGTCAAATTTTATTATAGGTTTTTGAAAAAAGCTTTAATTTGTTTATGATTTAATAATTAATTAGCTTGGTTTCTAGTTTGTAGCCGTGTCCCTGGCAAATAATTAGAGACCGGAAAAATTCGTTAATTCATTTCGCGATAGGCTAAAATACAGATAGTTATACCTACAGATACACGGAAATTTCGCGCATTCATTTAGTCGCAAGTTATAATGAAAACCTTCACACTCTCGCACTGTGCTCATGATTGGACCGCAGTTATTTGAACACGCCCCTCCGAGACCGTGAGCCATCGATGCCCAGGTAGGAGAGAAATAAGCGAATCAGCTAGTGCCAATTAACAAGGATACAACTGTTCTCACTAAGAAATCAACCAATGGATAAGCAAACATCGGTTTAACACACCTAGGAGGCCAGACGAATTCGCGAAATTTCCGGGTCTCTAGTTATACCTCAGTGCTGCCTCTGGTATTGGCTCACAACTCACCTGGATGACTCTGGGCCAATGAGAAACACTCAACCAAAGCTGTATCGAATCACAGGCTGCTACTTAGGGACGACTCGCAAGACAGCAGTCAATGAGTGAGTGACATTTGATCGAGTGTACGTAGAACTATGGAGTTCATCCTACAGGTAATTGAACCCGCGAATTTTTCCTGTCCCTAGTGATAACGTAATAAGTAGAGACCCGTGAATTTCGCGGATTCATTTCGTGTTATGCTAAAATTCAAATAATTATACCTTAGTGCTGCTTCTGTCATTGGTCCTCTGTTAATCTGGAGGACTAAGGGCCAATTAGAGACCCTCACTCGTAGAAATGTCGAATCACAGGCCACCCAGACAAGACTACTCACAAGTCAACAGCCAATGAACAGTTGGCATTTGCCCGAGTGTGTAGATGATGTTGGATTCTATCCTGGAGGTAATTGAATCCACGAAATTCACGGGTCTCTAGTAATAAGTAGAGACCTGCAAAATTCGCAGATTTATTCGGTGATAGGCTATAATTCAAACACATATACCTCTTAGATAATTTTGCTATTGGCTTACTGTTCATCTGGACGAATCTCAACCAGTTATAAACCCTCAACCAAAGAAGGATCGAATCACAGACAAACCAGCAGAGACGACTTGCAAGTCAGCAGCCAATGAACTTGCGTTATTTGCCCAAGTGTACAGGGGTATGTGCAGTCTATCCTGAAGGCCATCGAAACCTCGAATTTTGCAGGTCTCTAGTAATAAGAAAACATTGATGAAAAATTACATACACCTCCGGTAGGGACTCGTCAATTTCCACCTCCGCTCTCTCCAACTCCCTTGCATATCTTGTCCTGCCACAAATACAGCACGTGCAGCCGGTGTTCATCGATTTATTATACGATTATACGTTGTCACGTCAAAAATAAAATGACTACGCGCGTCAAATCAAAATATTAGGAACCTTTGAAACTTTCTCGCGGGCTTTCAGTTACGTTTGTCGCAACTGATCATCCAACAACAGCTTAAAAAAACATCGACTGCTGACGCCACCGTCACCTATGAACATGTTTCTCACACGATTTGCGGTACGTGTTTGGAGAGCGGCACACTGTTTAGAAATCGCATTAAAGTTACGTACTTTTCAACGAATAATTCTTCGTAATTTCAAAATAACTGAATTTTCTTAGAAACTACGCCGTGTTTTGATTTTCGAGTTGTATTTTTTTTCGTTCTGAACAAAGATACACTCACACGTGGACAAAAGAAGATTGTTCTTAACAAGTTTTTGAAAGGTTTGTTAATATACCAAGAATATTCTTTTGGATTCATGTTTAAAGTAAGTGGTCAGTGTCCGTAAATTTACGAAGATAACCGTACATTTACTATGATCCCTGGATAATTTTTAACCAGTTTTTTTCGTATATTCAAGGTGAAATGTAGAGACACGGAAATTTCGCTCATTCATTTAGTCGCAAGTTAATGCAAACCTTCACACTGTCGCACTGTGTTCATGATTGGCCCGCAGTTACTTGGACACGCCCCTCTACGACCGTGAGCCAACGACGCGACGCCCAGCTAGGAGAGAAGTAAGCGAATCGGGTAGTGACAATTAACGAGGATAAACATTCTCTCGCTAAGAAATCAACCAATGGGAAAGCAAACATGGGTTGAACACACCTAGTACTACCTTAAATTATACTCTGAAGTCAGACGAATCTGCGAAATTTCCGGGTCTCTAGTGAAATGTTTTTAGCAGTTTACATTATGGCCGCTTTTGATAATCCTGAATGCCTGGCCTGCGCAGTTTTTGCTCTGAGGATTTCCAGAACAAGCGTTGGGCCTCTAAGGTAGCCAAACTTCAGGAAGTCTTTGAGGTTTGGACCGCGTAGTCCATATATGGAGAACTTCACTGTGTGTGGAGGCAACCCCGAGGCCACCTGTGGACTACACAGTCCCCGGAATCCCAAAAAAAAAATATATATATATACATATCAAGTCCTTCAGTAATCGCCAGTGATGTGTAACGTTTAACCTCGGTAACAAGAAAATTCATGTGTTCTCATGTTGCACCTACTTAGGGACCGGAAAAATTCGCGGGTTCAATGACCTCTAGGATGAACTTTATAGTTCTACGTACACTCGGGCAAAAATGTCACCCTCTCATTGGCTGCTGTCTTGTGGAGGTGTCCCAACGTAGCGGCCTGTGATTCGATACAGCTTCGGTTGAGTGTTTCTCATTGGCCCAGAATCGTCCAGGTGAGTTGTGAGCCAATAGCAGAGGCAGCACTGAGGTATAACTATTCGAATTTCAGGCTGTCGTGAAATGAATCCGCGAATTTTTCCGGTCTCTACGACATACTCTTACAACACGAAACTCGAACACGAAATTTAACATACAATTCTTTAAACTAATGTCGGGCGTGAAACATACCTACACTCAAATGGTGTTTTCGATTACAATCCTGAACGCGAAACACGCGCAGTTTCCGCACCCACCGCTGGAATTCGCTGCCGGAGCAGCTACATCGACCATCGAATCATTCCATTTGCAGACAGAAAATTTTGAACTATTTAATGAAACTGCTCCGATAAAAGAAAAAAAAATACTCGAAAAAATTCTAAACCCCGGCTTTGGACCTGATTTTCGACAAGGAGTTTTATTAAAATACTGACCGTCTTGTTAACATTCATCAAACAGTTAATACTATAAAGTCTTCCTTTGGCTTTGTGAACTTTGGTTCGCGCCATCCGTCCCGGATGACAGCACCGGGGTTACCCTTTTCCGTTCCTTTCGACTTCCGTTCCATCCACGAATTTACTTATACTAAATACCGTATATCGCGAGCTGATATGTTACACATAAAAAAATATTGCCCACGTTGAGGCTGAAACTACGTAGTGAGATGTGGCGTGTCTTGAGTTAACGACAGTCGGCTTCGGAGATTTTCGAAGTGTTTCGTGGAAAGGTCGTTGAATCTGTATGTTCATCGTCTTAAACGAGGGCATAAAGTGTCCTCCTTTTTACGTGACAACGTCTAATAAATCGATGAACGCCGGCTGCACGCACGAAAAAGTGTCCCGTTACGCTGTGTCCCGTTACGATGTGTCCCGTTACGCTCATTGTTCCGTTACGCTGTGTCCCGTTACGCTAATTGTACGCTTGCGCCGCACCGACAGAAGTGAAAACTTAAAACTTTGTTTATAAATGTGTAATATGAAATAATTTCTGCGTCAAATGTACATAAGAAAATGAATCTGATTACTAGTATAATTTCAAGTATTTATTCTTTTATTATTAAAAAAAGTAGCATCTGTCGGCGAGTGCAGTAATAATAGGTTATGTTAAAATTGACTAAAAAATTATGGTGATTCATATAATTGATGATAGATATTTGATTACAGTTTATTTACATGAAAACTTGTTCATAATTATATTTAAACTTTATAGCTAAACGCCAGTTTTTAAAATTAATTACAAGTCATCTTCACGTGAACTGTTTCGGCGACTGTTTATAAAGTGAAGTGAAAAGTTAATGTGGTTTTCATTGCTTATTACAACAACAATTTCGGCAATAAAGATTAATTATTCTTGCATTTTAAAAATCTGATTACTAGTATAATTTCAAGTAGGCATATTTATTCTTTTATTATTTAAAAAAATTCAATTTTATTCATAAAAGTATGCAATCATTTCATCAATGTTTTGTTATGACGTTGTCACATTAAACTATCGTCCGTAAACCGACTTTACAGACAACCAATTTTTTTTGTCATGTCTAGAGAATTTTTTTTACAAAATTCATACACTGTTTAAAATGTTCACCTTCAATTTACACCGAAAACTGGTTACAAATTATTCAGGAATCTTCGTAAATTTACGGCTATCTTCTTAAGTCTACGGAAACTGAGTTATCTTACTTTGGACATGAATCCAAACGAATATTATTGGTATGTTATCAAAACATTCAAAAACGTCTACAGCAAGAGCACTCTCATTTTGTCCACCTTTGTTCAGAACTAAACACTTCACTCGAAGGGTGAAATACGGCGTGGTTTATAAGAACATTCCATTATTTGAAATTGCGAAGAAGTCTTCGTTGTAAAGTCCGTGAATTTAATGCAATTTCCAACAGTCTAAAAATTGAAGAGAAATAAGCTTGCTTTTGGCAAGTTAGTTCAAAAGATAACCATGATTAGAGACCCGGAAATTTCGCGAATTAGTCTGGCCTCAGGGTAAAATTCAAAGTCATAGGTGTGTTAAACCGATGTTTGCTTATCCATTGGTTGATTTCTTAGTGAGAACAGTTGTATCCTTGTTAATTGGCTGGCACTAGCTGATTCGCTTACTTTTCTCCTAGCTGGGCATCGTTGGCTCACGGTCATAGAGGGGCGTGTCCAAATAACTGCGGTCCAATCATGAGCACAGTGCGAGAGTGTGAAGGTTTGCATTCTAACATGCGACTAAACGAATGCGTGAAATTTCCGTATCTCTAACCATGATATAATCGCAAAACTGTTGGGTAATTAGAAAGAATGCGTTATTCAAATAACATTGATAGTTTAATAAAAAATAAAATATATTCTTTTCAGATAAACAAGATTATTTTCTTGAGGATTTCCTGTACTTGTGTGCCTGCTATAAGGCCGGCTTCACAACGTGTAGTTGAATCGGAGTGGTTGCTAGTTTCCATTCGGTGGTTTCTTCTTGATCAATTGTTTAATGTCCGGTTTACTTTAGTGCATTATTGAGAGACCAGCATTGTGCACTCTAAGCAAAGCGACCGAAAGAATATTCAGTGACATCATCCTTACACGCTTCCGGTTTGCGCCTTTACATGTATGTAGTTACTACGCTTCAAGAAGAGAAAATATATGTATACCGTGAACGAACTTTTATCTTCAATGCATGTTAAATAGATACAAGTGTGAACATGTGTTGATAGGCGGAATTCAAAGCGCTAGAAAACAGGAGAAAAGGTCCTGGAAAGAAAAACGACATAAACAAAAGAGAGAAAAAAAACAAAAGCTGACTAAAAAAACACCGCCAGCCCAGGAATGTGACCTGAGCGCCCAAGGCCAACGGCTGGAATCCACAGAAAAAAAAAATCTGAACGTGAGCTGTCGAATGGCGCCCGGTTGCGGAATGCGCCGAGCTATGGGAAGCTATGGAAAGCTTCTTTGTATAATCGTGTATAAAATCGTGGGTATGTGGATAAACAAAGAAGGGATATTTAAACAAAATTAAAATCTCTGACCAAAGCTAAACATAAAGATAAAACAAAGAGAAGTTATTTAATCTAAAAATGTAAAGCATCTGACCTAGACTAGACATGAGTTAATGAACACGCAAACAAACAGAAGATTTTTAGACATTAAAATATAAAGCCTCCGACAGGCTGAATATGAGTTTATGAACACACCTTAAAATGTCTTGATGATGTATTGAACAGTTTAATTCACACTGGAGTGTAACATCTCGTAAGTCGCGATGTAATTGCAGGCGGACGTACACCACTGTAAAAAATAATTGTGTATTTTGCATTTCATGTATAGGTATGTTAGCAGAGTCTCCGCTGAAGTTAGTGTAATTTTGCACTTACATGTGTTGGTGAATTTTGACTCTTGTTCTCAAGTAAAAATACTGTCTAAAATGGAAAATAAAATTTGCTATGAATTGGTAAATATGTTATAGCTGTTGGTGTATTTTTACTTAGTGATTTAAAAATGTACATATGAATGCGTTTATACATTAACTACAACTGTAAGTGTAATTACACGTATGCATTCAAATGTGTAATTTAACACTTTAGTTATTGTAATATCATATTAATGGTGTTTTGGAAACATTTAAATTTTGACAAAGCCCTTTTTACAAAATGCCATCGACGTATAGTCATACATTTGTATATTTTTACCAAAGCCTGTGGCAGTTTTGTGTTTTTTGAAACATATGGGAAAAATTACACCAACAGTAGTATAATAAAGGGGCTCCGGCGCCAGGCTTTAAGGCTGAGGAGCCAGAGGAGCCGACCGCCATATTGGATTGTAACGTCACGGCGGCCATCTTGGATGGATGTGACCTTGACCTTGACCTTGAATTTGACCTCCAAAATTAGTCAAAATTGGGCAAAATTTGTCCAAAATTCCTCAAAAACCGTCAAAATTTCCATTTTTTTTTTGGAAAAAAATTCCGCCAAAAATTCTCAAAAAATTCCACAAATCAAAAATGTATCTTTTAGAGGGAAAAATTCCCGTTTCGAGGGAAAATTTCCCGTTTTTAGTCCTTAAAAATCCCAGCGGCTAGAAATGTCCATATAGAGGCTTAAGCATCCTTGTCTACAGCCTCCAATAAGCCTCTGACGTCATCATGGAATATGACATTTTGAATAATGACGTCACCGTTGCAATTTCTGTTACGGCCGCCATCTTTAAAATCTTTATTTATTATCCGATGTTAATAAAAAAAATTAAATTTATAGAAAAATTCAATTAATAAATTTTAATAAAAAATATTTAAAAAACAAACATTTACGACACGGAACTCGGAGTCCTCGGTTCGAACCTGGTGAGGGCAAAAAAAATAAAAATGACAACAGATCCTTCCTCCACGGTAGCCATCGACAGACTGACCCCCACCACTTATGTCAAAGTATATATATCGTCATCTAGTATTATACGTCATGTCCGCCATCTTGTCTTCGTTTGCCGGAAGCCACAATCTTGTTATCGACTACTAGAGTGCGAAGACGCCATGTTAATTTATTTATTACCCGCTAGAGTGCAGTAATTATTTATTATTACTGTGACACCCGCCATCTTGTCATATGGACGCCATCTTGGAATTGTGTAATTATTTAGTTAGAAATTCGGGAAAAATTCCAAAATTCATTAAATAAATTGGCAATAAATATGCTGATTGATTCGATCGATTCATGTTCTTGGTTAGATCCCTGTATGATGCAAAACATTTAATTTTATATAAAAAATAATAATTTCAATAAACCATGTTCACAACTCTTATAGAGACTTTAAATCATCTACTACCATCATTCTATAATCCTTTACGACCGTCATCTTGGAAATTCGTAATAATTAACCTAGAAATTCAGGAAAAAGTTCAAAATTCATTAAATAAATTTGCAAACAATATGCCGATTAATTAATTAGATCGACTAAGGTCCTTGGTACGAACCTGGAAGAAGCTAAAAAGAATCTTAATTTTTAGGTAAAAAAGCCTCAAGAAATGACAGGTTCGAAAATAAAATACAAGTTCTTTTACAAACATAATATTTATTACATAATTTCTATTCTACTACAGGATCACTTGCGAAAGCCAGCAATCTTATAATCATTTAGCCCTGCATAGAAGCGAAATGACTAATTCCTAGCTCTAAACGGTTTATACTAGACAGAGACCAACCAGAACCGTTACTAACATAGTTCTTCTCTCCTTGACAGAGTTTCTGGGCACTGTGTTTAACAGTTAGCTTCTCATCGTCAGAACTGTAAATTGTAACAGCCGATGTCTATAGAGAATTTCTTCTCTAGGTCCTCGGAATGGATATGATTTACCATATAAACAGTTCAGTCACAAGTTATAATTTAAATTCCGTACGTCGTTACTTCATAAGTAAGCTGATTGATTATGTTCTACCTGATATCCTCAAGAAAAATAAAAATGTCTTTAGCTCCAAATGATCAATCGACTCCAAATGCTCCAACCACTCCAAATGCTCCAAAAGGCTCCAACAGCTCCAAAAAGGCTCCAAATGCTCCAAATGGCTCTAACAGCTCCAAATGGCTTCAAATGGTTCCAACAGCTCCAAAATGGCTCCAAATGCTCCAAAATATTCCAAATGGCTCCAATGCTCCAAATGCTCCAACAGCTACAAATGGCCCCAACAGCTCCAAAAGCTCCAAAAGGTTCCAACAGCTCCAACAGCCTCCAAATGCTTAAGATAGATCCAAATGCTCCAAAAGGCTCCAAATGCTTCAAAAGGCTCCAAATGCTCCAACAGCCTTCAAATGCTTAAGACAGCTCCAAATGCTCCAAATGGCCCAAACAGCTCCAAATGGCTCCAAATGCTCCAAAAGGCTCCAAATGCTCCAAAAGGCTCCAAATGCTACAACAGCCTCCAAATGCTCCAAAGGCTCCAAATGCTCCAAAAGGCTCCAAATGCTTCAAAAGGCTCCAAATGCCCCTACAGCTCCATCTTCAATTGGTTCCAACTGAATCCAATTACTTTTCTTTTCGAACTTGGCATGATTATTGACATGTCTTTATTAGTATACATTTTGACTGGCAGTGGTACCGTTTTTTACACCTTTAAGTTATAAGATTTATTTATAAATCAGATTTCGATAAATGGTAGATACCATCTGGAAAAAATATATTAATTTATCTACAAGTTTATACACATACATTTAATTTAAGCCATTATTGTATGTAGCCAGCTTCCCTCAGTTTCGTGAGTATGAAGAATATTTCTTTAATGTTCGAATAGTTTCCTGCACAAAGCGATCCATGTAGAAGTCGTAGCCTGTCAAGCAATATGTTAGGATCTTCCCATGAGGTATAATCAATCTCCTCTGCTGCGTTCATCATCCTTGCATGTTTATAATAAATATTATTATCTCTGGTGTCTATCGTTTTAACACCAACCACAAGGTCACTTTCGTCATCGTGCCAGTGATTATCACAAGCTTGATCAGGATAATTTATTTTATTACGACGTTTCCATCGTTTTGGTCTCAAGCCACCATCACAGTCTTCGCTCTTGCATGCTTTTGGTGCTTCAGCACAGTACTCAATCATGTCAGCCTTAGATGTGTCACCACAATCTTCAATCATGCCAGCTTCAGATGCTTCATCAAAGTCTTCGACCTTGTAAGCTTCAGGTGGTTCTCCATCTTTCACATTTTCATGGAGACGACTAGATATTGGAGTAAATATCTTTTCATTTCTAATGTGGTTACAACTTCCTTCGTTTGTTTTAAATTTTAAATTATTATCTTGATCTAGATCAGAAATTTTAGCATTAACTTTTTCGCCTTCGTTCCTCTTCCACGATGTCGTAGCCCAGTCTTCGTTATCTTTATTCATCTTAATTGTACAGGTCTTGCAATGTCTATACAAGTAATATCTTCTACCAAAGGATTTCTGACACTGACTGCAATGAAATGGTTTTTGACAAGGACCCAAATTACACTCGCTTCTCTCATGTCGTTTAGCATTCTTTCTCAAGGTAAACACCTTGCTACAGTATCTACAGTGATGACGTTTTGATACAGCAACAAATCCCGAATCAGGATTCATATTAGTTACTGAGACTAATGCCAGATGCAAACTAAGAGTTTTAAATTTGATATATTACTTAAATAGAATTTTTTAATTATTTCATCAGCGAGAATTAATTTATCTCATTCAAAGGTACTTGTTGCAAGTAGTTCTGCTTTTCAACATCAGATGTCACCACATGTTACTTGCAGGTAAATAATATTTAGTTCTTATATGCGGGATGCGGGATGCTCACTAACGATCGCAAAAGAAGGATGGCGTCGCTAGACTCCAAGGAGAAGGAAGTTCGTCCTTTCCGTTAGTGCTTCTTAGATTTCTCAGAGATTATTATTATTTTACTGAGTAATGATATTTTTTTTTAATTTCCACCTGATAAAAATATTACAAGAGTTGATTAAGTAGCAGAAATTCACTAATTACATGTAATCTTGAATAAAATGACATGCCTCATTAATTAAAAAAATCCTTCATGCAGAGATCAATTTCTCCTCTGTAACCAGAAGCACTCGGAGAAAACCATAAGATTTCGAGTCAGGAATAATCAGAAGCACTCGGAGAAAACCATCAGATGTCTAGTCAGGAATAATCAGAAGCACTCGGAGAAAACCATCAAAATATTGTCAAAAATAATGAGCCCACGGAGAAAACCACCATAACTTTGACAAGAATAATTCGATAGCACACGGAGAAACCACCAAAAGTTTTCTTAGATGTCATAAAATTACAAAAAGAAATAATAAAAAATTTAAAATAAAAACTAAAAATACAAAAACAAAATCGGCTAGCTTGTGAAAATCTCATTGTAGTGCAAAGTTAGAGTTCCAGTACAAGCCAGTGTTTGTTTTTGTATTTTTAGTTTGTATTTTAAATTTTTTATTATTTCTTTTTGTAATTTTATGATATCTAAGAAAACTTTTGGTGGTTTCTCCGTGGGCTATCGAATTATTCTTGTCAAAGTTATGCTGGTTTTCTCCGTGTACTCATTATTCTTGAAAATATTTTGATGGTTTTCTCCGAGTGCTTCTGATTATTTCTGACTAGACATCTGATGGTTTTCTCCGAGTGCTTCTGATTATTCCTGACTCGAAATCATATGGTTTTCTCCGAGTGCTTCTGGTTACAGAGGAGAAATTGATCTCTGCATGAAGGATTTTTTTAATTAATGAGGCATGTCATTTTATTCAAGATTACATGTAATTAGTGAATTTCTGCTACTTAATCAACACTTGTAATATTTTTATCAGGTGGAAATTAAAAAAAATATCATTACTCAGTCAAATAATAATAATCTCTGAGAAATCTAAGAAGCGCTAACAGGAAGGACGAACTTCCTTCTCCTTGGAGTCTAGCGAAGCCATCCTTCTTTTGCGATCGTTAGTGAGCATCCCGCATCCCGCATAAAAGAACTAAATATTATTTACCTGCAAGTAACATGTGGTGACATCTGATGTTGAAAAGCAGAACTACTTGCAACAAGTACCTTTGAATGAGATAAATTAATTCTCGCTGATGAAATAATTAAAAAATTCTATTTAAGTAATATATCAAATTTAAAACTCTTAGTTTGCATCTGGCATTAGTCTCAGTAACTAATATGAATCCTGATTCGGGATTTGTTGCTGTATCAAAACGTCATCACTGTAGATACTGTAGCAAGGTGTTTACCTTGAGAAAGAATGCTAAACGACATGAGAGAAGCGAGTGTAATTTGGGTCCTTGTCAAAAACCATTTCATTGGAGTCAGTGTCAGAAATCCTTTGGTAGAAGATATTACTTGTATAGACATTGCAATACCTGTACAATTAAGATGAATAAAGATAACGAAGACTGGGCTACGACATCGCGGAAGAGGAACGAAGGCGAAAAAGCTAATGCTAAAATTACTGATCTAGATCAAGATAATAATTTAAAATTTAAAACAAACGAAGGAAGTTGTAACCACAGTAGAAATGAAAAGATATTTACTCCAATATCTAGTCGTCTCCATGAAAATGTGAAAGATGGAGAACCACCTGAAGCTTACAAGGTCGAAGACTTTGATGAAGCATCTGAAGCTGGCATGATTGAAGATTGTGGTGACACATCTGAGGCTGACATGATTGAGTACTGTGCTGAAGCACCTAAAGCAGGCAAGATCGAAGACTGTGATGGCGGTCTGAGACCAAAACGATGGAAACGACGTAATAAAATAAATTATCTTGATTAAGTTTGTGATGCTGACATGATTGAAGACTGTGGTGACACATCAGAAGCTGGCATGAACGAAGACTGTGCTGACACATCAAAGGCTGACATGATTGAGTACTGTGCTGAAGCACCAAAAACATGCAAGATCGAAGACTGTGATGGTGGCTTGAGATCAAAACGATGGAAACGTCGTAATGAAATAAATTATCCTGATCAAGCTTGTGATAATCACTGGCACGATGACGAAAGTGACCTTGTGGTTGGTGTTAAAACGATAGACACCAGAGATAATAATATTTATTATAAACATGCAAGGATGATGAACGCAGCAGAGGAGATTGATTATACCTTATGGGAAGATCCTAACATATTGGTTGACAGGCTACGACTACTAGATGGATCGCTTTGTGCAGGAAACTATTCGAACATTAAAGAAATATCCTTCATACTCAAGAAACTGAGGGAAGCTGGCTACATACAATAATGGCTTAAATTAAATGTAGGTATGTGTATAAACTTGTAGATAAATTAATATATTTTTTCCAGATGGTAGCTACCATTTATCGAAATCTGATTTATAAATAAAACTTATAACTTAAAGGTGTAAAAAACGTCACCACTGCCAGTAAAAATGTATACTAATAAAGACATGTCAGTAATCATGCCAAGTTCGAAAAGAAAAGTAATTGGAATCAGTTGGAACCAATTGAAGATGGAGCTGTTGGAGCATTTGGAGCCTTTTGAAGCATTTGGAGCCTTTTGGAGCATTTAGAGCCTTTTGGAGCATTTGGTGCCATTTGGAGCTGTTGGGGCCATTTGGAGCATTTGGAGCCTTTTGAAGCATTTGGAGCCTTATGAATCATTTGGAGCCTTTTTGGAGCTGTTGGGGCCATTTGGAGCTGTTGGAGAATTTGGAGCCTTTTGAAGCATTTGGAGCCTTTTGGAGCATTTGGAGGCTGTTGTAGCATTTGGAGCCTTTTGGAGAATTTGGAGTTGTCTTAAGCATTTGGAGGCTGTTGGAGCATTTGGAGCCATTTGGAATATTTTGGAGCATTTGGAGCCATTTGGAGCATTTGGTGTCGATTGATCATTTGGAGCTAAAGACATTTTTATTTTTCTTGATGATATCAGGTAGAACATAATCAATCAGCTTACTTATGAAGTAACGACGTACGGAAAATAAATTATAACTTGTGACTTAACTGTTTATATGGTAAATTGTATCCATTCCGAGGACCTAGAGAAGAAATTCTCTCAAGACATCGGCTGTTACAATTTACAGTTCTGACGATGAGAAGCTAACTGTTAAACACAGTGCCCAGAAACTCTGTCAAGAAGAGAAGGACTATGTTAGTAACGGTTCTGGTTAGACTCTGTCTAGTATAAACCGATTGGAGCTAGGAATTAGTCTTTTCGCTTCTATGCAGGGCTAAATGATTATAAGATTGCTGGCTTTCGCAAGTGATCCTGTAGTAGAATAGAAATTATGTAATAAATATTATGTTTGTAAAAGAACTTGTGTTTTATTTTCGCACCTGTCATTTTTTGAGGCATTTTTACCTAAAAATTAAGATTCTTTTTAGCTTCTTCCAGGTTCGTACCAAAGACTTTAGTCGATCTAATTAATTAATCGGTATATTGTTTGCAAATTTATTTAATGAATTTTGAACTTTTTCCTGAATTTCTAGGTTAATTAATAAGAATTTCCAAGATGACGGTCGTAAAGGATTATAGAATGATGGTAGTAGAGGATTTAAAGTCTCTATAAGAGTTGTGAACATGGTTTATTGAAATTATTATTTTTTATATAAAATTAAATGTTTTGCATTATACAGGGATCGAACCAAGGACATGAATCGATCGAATGAATCAGTATATTTATTGCCAATTTATTTAATGAATTTTGGTATTTTTCCCGAATTTCTAGCTAAATAATTACAAAATTCCTAGATGGCATCCATATGACAAGATGGCGGGTGTCACAGTAATAATAAATTATTACTGCACTCTAGCGGGTAATAAATAAATTAACATGGCGTCTTCGCACTCTAGTAGTCGATAACAAGATTGTGGCTTCCGGCAAACGAAGACAAGATGGCGGACATGACGTATAATACTAGATGACGATATATATACTTTGACATAAGTGGTGGGGGTCAGTCTGTCGATGGCTACCGTGGAGGAAGGATCTGTTGTCATTTTTATTTTTTTTGCCCTCACCAGGTTCGAACCGAGGACTCCGAGTTCCGTGTCGTAAATGTTTGTTTTTTAAATATTTTTTATTAAAATTTATTAATTGAATTTTTTTATAAATTTAAATTTTTTTTATTAACATCGGAAAATAAATAAAGATTTTAAAGATGGCGGCCGTAACAGAAATTGCAACGGTGACGTCATTATTCAAAATGTCATATTCCATGATGACGTCAGAGGCTTATTGGAGGCTGTATACAAGGATGCTTAAGCCTCTATATGGACATTTCTAGCCGCTGGGATTTTTAAGGACTAAAAACGGGAAATTTTCCCTCGAAACGAGAATTTTTCCCTCTAAAAGATACATTTTTGATTTGTGGAATTTTTTGAGATTTTTTGGCGGAATTTTTTTCCAAAAAAAATGGAAATTTTGGACAAATTTTGCCCAATTTTGACTAATTTTGGAGGTCAAATTCAAGGTAAAGGTCACATCCATCCAAGATGGCCGCCATGACGTCACAATCAAATATGGCGGTCGGCTCCTCTGGCTCCTCAGCCTTAAAGCCTGGCGCCGGAGCCCCTTTTCTATACTACTACCAACTGTGGTAGTTTGGTAAAATTACACGACAAAAAAATGTAAAATAACAGAGAATTAATAGCCTGCATGTAATTTTTCGAAACGTTTTTCAAGCACACAGACCAGGGATTTTGGGAAAGAAACTGTCCCAGCATCAGATTGAAGTGGTTTTCTTTCGGTGCTGTTTAGCGTCGCACCGCTACTCCCAGAGGCCGAAGTCGCCCTCACACGTTGTCCAGAGCTTCAGAAGAACACACGCGACACAAGATACAAGAGTGGCGTATGTGCACGGGAAGCACTTAAGAATAGGGACAACTGTATTTCGCGATTTCATTTCATGTCAAGGTATTTCACAAAACACTGTAGCTTTTCTAAGAGTCATGGCAAATTGTGAGGGTGCATCAGTACCGTGACCACATTCTCATTGGCTCCGTCAAGAGCGGGACGACACCTCTCACCGACCTCAGCCAATAACCACAGGAGAAAAGCTACAGTATTTTGTGAAATACCTTGACACGAAATGTATTCGCGAAATACAGGTGTCCCTACTTAAGAACAATCTGAGGGCAGGTTGAGAAGTTCTGCCTGCGTGTTTGGATAATAAGTATAGGGGCATGAACATTTCGCGAAAAGATTTCGAAACTAGGTGAAATTTAAAACACTGTAGCACCGTCCGTGTTTCGTGATTGGGTGAGTTTCTAACAGTTAAATATCGATTGTAACAACACCAATCACAGCGATTCAGTGCGGAGGTAAACGCATCCTGCGTGGCTCGGTCAAATAAGGCAACGACTTCTCTCGCAGACGGCCGCCAATCACAAGGAAGAAACCACAGGTGCGGGTATACATTGATGCAGTCTAATAAGTGTTCAGATCTTTTCGCGGAAAATGCCTGCCCCTAATAATAAGCTGTAATTTAAATAGCTAGAATATGGCTAGAGCGCGTGTTATCAGCATAATTTTTTGGGCGTAAAACTTAACCGGTACAGATGGGGGTAGATCCCTGGGGGCAAAAGGCCTGGCTAACAACCCCCTTGGAATTAAAACGAACCCTTATTGAGGGGGGGGGGGGGGGGGGCGCTTGCTCTTGCAACGGAGTTGATAGACGCAAACGTTGAAACTATGATTCATGGAAAACTCTCTCTGCATATTTCAAAATTTTCTGCTATTTGCATGCATGTAGGCCAAAATACGGACAGTATACAACAGACAAGCACCCTATCCAGAGACGACTTGTGTCTAGAGACCTGAATAATTCGCGGTTTCGATGGCCTTCAGGATAGACTGCGCATACCCCTGTACACTCGGGAAAATAACGCATGTTCATTGGCTGTCGACTAGTCTGCCGTCTCAGCGCTGGTTTGTCTGTGATTCGATCCTTCTTTGGTTGAGGATTTATAACTGGTTGAGATTCGTCCAGATGAACAGTAAGCCAATAACAAAATTATCTAAGAGGTATATGTGTTTGAATTCTAGCCTCTCACCGAATGAGTCCGCGAAATTTGCAGGTCTCTACTTGTGTCGTTTAAAACCCACGGTCATTAACTCCCCAAACCTCGTGAATCCAACAGATTTGCGCTCCTGCCGGCACCGATTCGTGAAAGCACTCAAGGGACTTGCATTACACCTAATCTTCATTTCTTCGCCATACACTGTTATTTAAATTAATTAATTTATAGGCGTCTACTAATACCTTCCCTTACAAATTTAGTATAGGCTAGTTGGCAGCCTGGCGGGAATCGACACAAAGTTACCCCTCCCCCTCCCCCCCCAAACACAATGCGGACATAAAAGTCCAAGCGACCAACCCCCGTATGGTAGACTCTTTCTACTCTTCTTCCTGAACCATCCATCTGTTTCCTGAAACCAACCTGCTTGTAATTAATGCATGAAATTTTGCACCCCGCATGTAAGTGCCCAGGGTTTTCCCTGTGTCTATGCAGGTTTTATCTGGGCCCAAATTATCTAGTTTTAAAGTCTAGAATTGTCAGTGAGGGAAGTTGGTCATGGTGTCAATCGCAGCCATGGCTGGACAATCCCCCTCCTAGCACATGATGCATGTTATCCTTCCTGCATGGCTTAAAGCCAGCATGAGTAGAGCGTATAGGTAGGGGCAGGCGTTTTCCGCGAAAAGATCTGAACACTTATTAGAATGCAACAAGGTATATCCGCACCTGTTGTTTCTTCCTTGTGATTGGCGGCCGTCTGCGAGAGAAGTCGTTGCCTCGTTTGACCGAGCCACTCAGGACGCGTTACTTCCACACTGAATCACTGTGATTGGTGTTGTTACAATCGATATGTACCTGGGAGGAACTCATCCAATCACGAAACACAGACAATGCTACAGTGTTTTAACTTTCATCTAGTCCCGAAATCTGCATGTCCCTACATGGGCTTCGGCCTGAGACGCACTTAGTCTCTTAGTCCCTCCCGAATAAACTTAGTTTTTAGTTAGGTCAGGAAATAAAATAATAATCCCAATGTTACGGTCGCTGGTGGGATCCCAGAGGAGACACGGCTCTATCAGTAGCTCGGTCGGGAAGGCAAAACGTCGACACCAGGAACCATGTGTTTCCGCAGCTGTGTGCCACCAGCACCAGCGAGCGTCGTTCTTATCATCTCGCATCGCCGACACAGATACCGACGACCTCGAGCTGGTGATGTCGGGTTACAAGACCAGCTGCCAAGAAGCATTGGGTTGTCTGTGCGTACAGGAAAAATGTTTCCCTATATAACACCGAGTATCACTTACGAAAACTTGGCAGGCGATGGGACATGTCGGGTTAAAACACCAGCTGCCAAGAAACTCTGATTATTTATTCGTACAGTAAATACGTTTTTCTAGATAATACCGAGAATCGCTTGTGAAAATTTGGCACACAATTTTATATTTTAATAGATGTTTCATGCAAGCGCAATTTTTTTTAAACCAAGGTAAAGATAATAGAATATTACACAATTTGACTTTATCTCGTTGTGTCGTGCTTATTACGTGCGCAGTTTATACCCGAAATCTATTCAGGGAACGGTTTACGAATAACTTTAATCATTAGTGTTTTGTTGTGATGAACTTGTTTTCATGTAAATGTACAATTTTTTCAAACAACTGTAATTTTACATGAATATTTCTGTTCCATTTACAAATAAATAAAAAATATATTAGAGTGCATAAATGGGTCATGCCGGGGGTTGGGTTCGTACACAAACGACAAAGTGCAGAAGTCTGTATGATTCCCGAGGGGAGTTGGGGGGGGGGGGGGTCTCTTGTGCCCTAAGGAGATTTTCCAATGGAAATAGTAGACACAAGTCATTTCACTAGGTGGTCTAGGCCTACATGTATACTGTTAGAAATAACAGTTATTTACGGACTTTTAAACTAAGAATTCTCTTCAAAGAATTCATATAATTAACTGGATCTTTGTTGAAATTACTCTAGATTTAACTTCCGAGTTCTGTTTTTCTTTATTAACAGGGTACGCACACTTACAAGAAAACAAGAGGTTTTTTTTTTTGCAGTAGACTTAACATTTTTTTGAATTTTTTGCTAGTATAGCAAAATTATTTTTGTAGAATCTTGTTCAAATTAAGTGAAATGAGTACCCGCAAATTTACGAAGATAATGGAAAATTTACGAATACCTACGGGTAATTTATAGAGCCACGGAAATTTCGCGGATTCATTTAGTCGCAAGCCAGAATGCAAACCTCCACACTGTCGCACTGTGTTCATGATTGGACCGCAGTTATCTGGACACGCCCCTCTACGACCGTGAGCCAACGATGTCCAGCTAGGAGATAAGTAAGCGAATCAGGTAGTGCCAAATAACAAGGATAAAAATGTTCTCGCTAAGAAATCAACCAATGGGAAAGTAAACATGGGTCGAGCACACCTATAACTTTGAATTCTATCCTGAGGCCAGAGGACTCCGAGAAATTTCCGGGACTCTAGTAATTTATAACCAGCGTTTCTCACAAATTTAACCTGAAATTGTTTAACTTTGTAGATGTCCATAAATTCCATGGATTCATGTGGTGTCAGGCTATAATTAATTAGAGGCAGGCATTTTTCGCGAAAAAACCTGAACGTCTACTAGACTGCAACAAGGTATACCCTCACCTGTGGTATCTTCCTTGTGATTGGCGCCCGTCTGCGAGAGAAGTCGTTGCCTTATTTGACCGTGCCACTCAGGACCCGTTTACATCTGCACTGAATCACTGTGATTGGTGTTGTTACAATCGACATGAACTTACCTGAAAGAAATTCAGCCAATCACGGAACATAAACGGTGCTACTTTGTTTTGACTTTCAGCTAGCCTCGGAATCTTTTCGCGAAATGTGCATGCCCCTAACTATAATATTACCAGTCCTATGTATGCTGTACCTTCATATGTATGCTTCCTTACTGACTGTTTATGTAGATAATTCTTTTTTTTTTTTTTTTAGTGTGTCGATGTGACTGGCCCACATACCGTTAAGGCTCATTTACACGAGGCCAGTAGCTGGCAACAGTAGCTGGATCCAGTGGACTGGAAAGAAACTGGAAACGTGTAGACGGCCACCACCAGTAACTGGCGCCAGTAAAAATGTGTTCCAGTAGCTGACTCGACGAGTCAGCTACTGGCATACGGATGACCCACTGGAACGCAAAATTCCCGGAATCGCAACAACTGGCTTCGTGTAAACACGTCCTGGAGCACTGCCCAGTGTACTGTCAAGCTAGCAATATGGCAAAGTGGAGCGGTAAAGATATTATTACATTGTTAGAATTGTATGAATCGCAGGAATGTTTGTGGAATACGCAAAGTGAAAGCTACAAAAATCGTGGGGCAAGGGAAAAAGCCATCAAATACATGGTAGAAAATACGCCAGTCGCAGCAACAGAGCAGGATATAAAAAACAAGATAAAGGCTCTTCGATCCACATACAGCCAAGAAGTGGGGAAAATTCGAGCGTCAAAGAAATCTGTAGCTGGTTTGGAGGATGTTTATAAGCCGCAACTTGTGTGGTTTTCCAAGGCAGATTCGTTTCTTCGTCAAGTTGTGACATTGCGGACAACCTCTTCAAGTATGGTAAGTAATTGTGTTTTTTGTACGTTCAATGCAAGAAGAAAAGTAATAGGAAATATTATTTTTAAGATGATTGTGTAAAATATGTAATAATTATCAGATAAGCAAAAATGTAAACATAAAGGATCCTAAGAATAATGTTTAGTATCCCATTGAGCTGCAATAAAAGTCACTTTATTTGAGACTCAGTTCAGGTGTAGACTACTTAGTTATTTTAAGAACATTACAAATAGTGTAAACACAAGGTCTTTCATATTTACATAATTAAATCATTTTCAGCTGCCAAGGAACAGCCCCCTCGTTACAGAAGTACTGTGCATATCTGTCACGTATTAGTTTTGCTTCATTTTTGAACCGATTTCCTGCTTGGCGTTCACTGTAGTTTATTAGTCCTGTTGCACGAGGAACCAGACGCCATGTACCAGGTACAATAGAGCCTCGTTCATGGTCTTCAGTGTCAACTGTATCATGTGTTATGTAGTTTAAACTGTTTATGCGAAGCCAGTTGTGCAGAGCACATGTGGCTTTTACAATGCGGTCGGCTGTACTGAGCTGAACATTTATAGGTCTTTCAAATATTCTAAATTTGGAAACTAGAATTCCGAACGCATTCTCTACAATGCGCCGGGCACGGGAAAGTCTGTAATTAAAAATACGCTGTGTCACAGTTAGAGTGCCACTTCTTGCATATGGCTTCATTATGTTAACTCTAAGTGGAAACGCATCATCCGCTACAAAGACTCCGCCTGGCGGGATATTTAAATCGTTTTTCTCCAAAGCAGTGTACAAATCACTATGTCGAAAAATGTTTGCATCATTCATCCGACCATTTGCTCCAACATTTATGTAACTGAAGCTATAGTTACTGTCAACAACTGCAAACAATATGATACTGAATGTTGATTTATAATTGTAGAAGTCGGAACCACTGTGCGGCGGATTTCGAACTACTACGTGCTTACAGTCTACAGCTCCAATACATTCAGGAAAATTCCACTTTTCTTCAAATCCCTTCTGAATTGTTTTCCAAGCTTCTTCTATATCGGGAACCTGCAAGAAAGAATAAAATACATGGCAAAGGTGTCACGCTTTTACCATTCATACAATTATATAAGGATTTATTACAGCGAGTATATTTAATAGTGTTTGGCTCCGCAATACAGTAAATAGAAAATTCCCGAATTCGAATTAACGTGTTATTTTTCACAAAAAAAAAATATTATGTATATGAAATATAAGTAATATTGTGCTGAGCAATGTATTAATAGACCTGCCTGGGAGAGTGGATGTGTTTCAAATATTATAAATTATTATTATATCTACATATAACTTTACTATTACTTAAACGAGCGTTATTTTTTGTTGGAAATACAAATTAGTTAGCAATATTTATACAGTTATCTATATAATACCAATATGTCTAGCCTACATCCAGACAGAGCTGTTTTTGCTTTGCTTAACATGCTGAGATGATTCCTCCTAAAATCAAAACATTGTTTCAGGCTACAAATACTCAAACAGCAGATGAGATGACACAAGACTCGGATGAAGAAGGCCTGGGAAGACAACACAATATAAGCGATGTTGCAACATATATCACAAATTCCAACAGATCCGGTGGGCCGTCACGACCACAAGGGAGGGGACAAAAACGAAAGACGCCATCAAGTGTGACAGCCGTGTCAACAGCTCTCCAAGATTTACGAAAAATAACCGATGACATAAACAAAGAAGAGGACGAATTTGATTGTTTTGGCAAGTTAGTTGCTTGTAATCTAAAAAAATTGCCATTACAGTCAGCTCTGAACTGCCAGCTGGAACTGCAACATGTTCTAATGAAACACCGCATGCTTGCTGCAACTGAGAGGCAAACTACTATGCCTAACACATCATCTCTCGTCCAACAGCAAGTTCTCCCCATTCAAGTAGCGATTATACTGACATTTTGCAGCAAGCTGTAGCAAGCATTTCAGATGAATCCGACATGTCTTTTACAACAGAAAAAACATATACAAATCTGTAGCATATTGCACCTTCAGTGTAATTATTAGTTTATTGTATGTTATTATTGTTTCATCTTTGTATACAAGTTATTCATGGGTATTTCTTTTTAACTTTTTAACTTTATGCTATAATGTACGTTTATGAGTTACTACGGTTTGTAACTAATAAAATGTTGCCAATTGATGTGTTCATTGTGTGTAAAACTAATTACATGATGTTTCTTACCTGTATGTAGTCTTTCAGTGCTGTGAAAACAGCGTCCAGAACTTCTGGAAGAAACAGAGATATAGAACATTTGGGCACTCTGTACAAATACTGCAACGATGCCAAACTGTCTCCAGTTGCTAAATATCGTAATGTAATTTGCAGTTTCGTTCTTGCAGGAAGCGCTGGTCTCATCAAAGTGTCTTCTTTTTGAATAGCATGTTTGACTTGCCCCAGTAGCCATTCGAAATTGTTTTCAGTCATCCTCAAATGGTTCGTATACATGTTGGGGTCCTCGTCAGCAAGTTCACGTAGAAGTGCCTCCGATGCCCCTAAACTGTTGCGCCTACGAATCCACTCTTTAACCCACAATCTGCGCCTCTTATTTTTCTGGTTATGTATTATTACCTCTAATTCTTCAATCAGTATATTCGCAATACAACGTACACCGCAGCGAAGAGCACTTTTAACACGACATGGCGCCATATTGTTCTGCTACTACAACTGGAAACGTGTAGACGTGCACTGGAATCACTAGCTGGGACAGCTCACTGGCCTGTGTTCTGGATCCAGCTACTGTCGCCAGCTACTGGCCTCGTGTAAATGAGCCTTTAGACATTACAGAAAATTTAAGAACTTCTCAACCAAGTCTTCGTAATTTAAGATTACAGTACCTTCGTAGAAATTAAGTTGATTATCAAACTTCCAATTTCTATTTTTCAGTATAAAAGGTGTTAACGCACATTAAGAAATAAGTGTTGTTTTTTTCATTAATCCTTATTAGGTTTTTAATTTTTTTCTTATATACCAAGATTATTCTTGTGGATTCATTTTCACAATGAGTGAACCTTTTACCCGTAAAATTACGAAGATCCCTGGATACTTTTTTATCCAGCGTCCTTCGTAGATTTAAGGTGAAAATTCTTTAAAAGTGCAGTTGTGAACCTACAGATATCATTAGGGCCCGGAAAATTTCGAGGTTCCAATTGCCTCTACGATACACTCCGTTTTGTTTTATGCACACTCGAGCAATTGTCACTTATTCGTTTGCTACTGGCATGAGGAACGTCTCATCTGAGTGGCCAGTGATTCGATGCTTCTTTGGTTGAACTTGTCTCATTGGCCTGGAGTCCTCCAAATAGATCACAGCCCATAGTAAAAGGATCGCAAAGGTATAGGTATTGGAATTTTAGCATACTGCGAAAAGGTTCCGCGACTTTTTCCGGTCTCTATGTCATCGAAACACTACCCCGTACATGCAACTTAAAACTTAAAATTCCTTACAAATTGTTTATTATGATATTATATAGGATAGTATTGACTATACCTATATGTGTTCATAGTTTAATAAATGCGAATGTAAATATTTTTAAATATGATTCAAAATTTGTTCTTAAAAAACGTATCATTAGGGCCATGCATTTTTCGCGAAAAGATCTGAACTCCAGTTGGACTGCAACTAGCTATATCCGACACCAGCGGTTCGTTCCTTGTGATTGGTGGCCGTCTGTTAGAGAAGTCGTTGCCTTATTTGACCAAGCCAATCAGGTCTCGTTTGCTTCCACACAAAATTACTATGATTGGTGTCTAGCAGTGGACATGCATCTGAAAGAAGCTCACCCAATCATGAAATTCAGACGATGCTACAGTGTTTCAACTTCCAGCTACTCTAGGAATCTTTTCGCGAAAAATGCATGGCCTCACCGTTTTGTAACAGTGTGATTGGAGCAATATTTTAAGGCCTACCAAGCCCCACTTTAATTTTTTTGCAGATGGCAACATTGTCCTTGAGAACTTACACTAGAGTGGACGGTTGAAGAAAAGATGTTTTCTGAAAATCAATTTGACAATAAGTTTTTGAATATTACATTTTTTTAATGTCGTTCCCTCATGTAATGTTATCAAAAGGTAAGCATCTTTTTATTTAATAATCATAGCATATTTTTATGTTTTCGGTAGTAATAAAGTAATGTTTAAAGTTCATAAGAAAGTAAGGTTATGTTCCTGAATTTGTGGCAATTTTGTTTCGTTTCGTCTCTAATAAGTATAAAATACTTGTGTTTGTTTGATTGGTTTCAGTACCCTGAACGTCTATAATGTCGAGAAGTAGAAAATTAACCGCTGCAGAAGCAAAGCTAAAGAAAAAGCAGTATGACAGAAAGCGAAGAGAAAAATTTTAAAAAATTGTCCTGAAAGTTTGGAGAAACTTAGAGAGAAAGAAAGACTCAAGTATTTAAAGAAGAAGGAAAAAGGTCAGGTCAAGTCTGTTTGTGCTATGAGTTCAAGAGAAAGAAGGCAGATACGGAAACAATGGCGATTAAACAGTTCAAAATACAGGGAGAAGAATCAAAATGTACGTAAAAATCTAACAAATTTGTAGGGACTGGAAAAATTCGCGGTTTCAATGACCTCTAGGATAGACTCCACGATTCCATACATACTCGGGCAAATACCACACCGTCATTGGCTACTGGCTTGTGAGACTTGTCAACTGGGATGCATCCCATTCGATACTCCTTGGTTGAAGGTTTTTCATTGGCTAAAATTCCTTTATGTAAAATCTGAGCCAATAACAGTATCAATAGGGAAGTATATGTGTTTGGATTCTAGCACAACACGAAATGAATCCGCGAATTTTTCCGGTTTCTACAAATTTGTTATCCGCATTGTTTCTCATCATTTGAAATATGTTTTGCCAGGTATAAACAATTTTACTTGGAACTATTCTGAACCTGATCATGGCAAAGGAGCACCAGATGGTGTTGGTGGCACCTTAAAGAGGTCTTCCGACCAAGCTGAAAGGAAAGATGTGACAGATTGAAATGTGTTGAAAAATGTTCAGAGTTCAAAGTGTCCCTCAATAATGCTTATTGAGGTAAGTACAGCGGAAATCAATAATACGGATAACTTAATAAAAAAATCTAAGTCTATTTCAACTTTTCCTGGCACTCAAAAAATAAAACAATTTGTGTTCTCAAATGATGTGCTTGAATTTAGAACTCTATCTTGTTTTGACTGCGTTGAAAAATGCCAACTTTTTCATCTTGGTTACTATAAAAATTCTGAAATATCGGATAAGGACACACCTGCAGTATCAACGCGACGTAAAAGAAAAGATGTTAAAGTAGAAAGTGATGTGAAGATTACTCCTTCTGAAAAAGGTACCTATGAATATAAAGTTGGCGACCATGTCCTTATAACATGGAATAACGAGGTCTATCCTGGTAAAATTCTTTCACTATCTGATGATGGGGCTTTAGTACGGTGTATGAAGAAAGGTTCAAAATGCTGGAAATGGCCGACAGTTAAAGATGAAGAACTTTATGCTTGGCCTGACGTTTTTCGAATAATTGAACCCACAAAGTTACTCAGTCGAGGTTTTTATTTTGTTAAAGAAGTCGATGAGAAAAAATAAAAACATTAAGAAGATGAAAATAACTGAAACCAACTGGGATTAGATTGCATAGAGACTGAAAACTGATAAATTATATAAGATTAGTAAAATTGCAATTTATATTCTCTGTTCATTATTTTAATACATTTAAATCTTCAATATGAAAGTATATATTCTTGTATTTACAATGTTAAAAACATAAGTCAAATTATACTGATTATATAGTACGTCTTAAATTCGTTCTTTAAATTATTTTAACTAAATTAATATTTAATATTACTTTTATAAGTCAATGTGTTTGGTTTGTAAAAATTAGATTGTTGCATTATGGATTTCATTATTATAGTTTTGCAATACAATTATTTAATTTTTATAGTTTTGCAATAAAATAAATAATTGGTGCATTATAGAGTTTTTAATTTTTGTAGAAACATATTAAAAATCATTCCCTCACGAATCTGTCATTCCCTCATTTTCGAATTTTTATTTTATTTTTATATTCAATTCAAACTCAAAAATGTTGGGGACCACCATATATATTTTCCTCAGACAAGACATACATATAGGACTACTACGACTTGAGCAAAAAAAAAATTCGATAATGAGTTAAAAAAAACTGCTCAACTCGATAAAGCCATTTTCGACTTTTATGAGAATTAGCCTTATATGTGTTATATTTATAGAATGTCTATGCTATCACTATTAACTCAATATACATAGATTTTTACAGACTTTTCTACGAAGTTATATAAATATTTTTTTTATATTCCAGAAAAGTGTACTATTGTTGTGTTACTAGTTAAGTTAGAAAGGTTATTACATTAGGTATATGTATATAGGGGAGACCGGGGTAAGTTGGCGAACGGGGTAAGATGACGAATCGTATGTAACTAATCCAGAAACACAGATAGAAGGTTGGCGCCCCTGTGACCTTGAGTGTCACCATCTGCACCTACTAGGCAGGTGCAGCGGAATTCTCCAGTCAGTTTGAATGTGGCAGCTTTGAGAGGCTAACTGTTTCGTGAGCCATTGTTGTAATATTGAAGGTACGTATGTTAAGCTATTACAAGAAAAGAGTCCATTTATAAAAAATGTTTATACATGTAAAATGAAACGCTTACTTTTGGGAGTATTTTAATGTATATATTGTGGAAGAAATTATTTTAATGTTGTTTGTGATTTTGGTAAAGCAAAAAAAGGGCTGCTGGGGCAAATTGACGGGAGCAAGATGACGAATTCGTCATCTTGCCCCTGCAATCGTCTACTTGCCATAGGTAATGACAATGTGAGCATTATTTTGTATTAAATGTTTTATTTAAACCAATGATATACAGATATGAAGAACATTTATGTAAAAGCAAAACTAATAATGAAATTATATAATATTATAAATATTTCCTGTGTTAATAGTCGTAACGATTTTGTTTGATTTTTTTTTTGTAGATGCCCAGGAATTATAAGCGGAGAACGGAAAGGAGTTGGAGTGACGTAGAGATGAGTGCTGCTGTGAATTTTTGTCGTGATAATGGTATTGTGATGGTCGGATTACCACCACATACTTCGCATAGGTTATAGGTTGCAGCCATTGGATGTTTCGTTTTTCGGCCCTTTGAAGACATTCTACTCACAAGCCTGTGACAATTATTTGGTGTCACATCCCGGACAAAAAATAACTGATCTTAATGTGGGAAATCTCTTCGCTGCAGCTTATAATAGTGTTTCTTGCCCTGCATGTGAAGAAGTTTACGTGGAACCTCCAAATGAAGACTGGATTCAATGTTCCACATGTTCTGAGTGGTGGCACGAAAACTGTTCCAATTTTGTGTGTGACTATTGTTCATGACATTATTCAAAGCAAAAACTTGCAGTTTTTCCATACTATGTGGCAAGGAATTGTATCAAAGTCGTTCAAATATGTTACAATATATCTTCTTTACAGCCTGCATGTTGTTTAGTGTAGGATATCTATAAAACTATTGGGTACTTTGTCTATAAATATATATTTTTTTGTTTCGTCATCTTACCCCAATAGGTTCGTCAACTTACCCCACTCCTGGGGCAAGATGACGAATGTTCTAACTAATTGGTTTCTTGTCAATAACTTCAGAACTACACACATTAATACAACCTTGTTACATTTTTAGGTAGAAAATTGTATATACTTCGTATTGGTACCAAATTAGATATAATAAATGCTTATTTATCTGTTAAAGGCCATTTCAAAGCTTAACATCGTCAACTTGCCCCGGTCTCCCCTATATAGTACATATATATGGCTTAGTTATATTGGAGCGAAACACATACTTTCTGTTTTGAAGTGTGTGTTTCCTCATTGGCTGAGAAAATAAGAGGTCTTTAATTCGGAATTTTCGGAAACGTAGCCATGCGGGATATTTGATTTTGCCGGATTACCGAACGTCAATAAAGTATTGCCAAATAAAAATTTTAATGCAGTACCCACTATGATATATTAACAAACTTGTAATGGGGATGGGAGACACTGTTTAAAATAAATCACTATGATATTACGTTGAGGGCGTGATTCAGATATCTTACTCAAAAAATATTTTTTCGGAAATTCAATCCGCTAGAAAACAAGAAATAATGCAGACTAATGCAATGAAAACCGACAGTGTTCGTCCGTGTTGTCATTGTATTATCCGTAATATCGTTGTGTTTGTATATTTTCTGCGTTGTCCATGTTTTGTTGTCTGTCTGCATTTACTGTTTTTGTTGAAACTGTCTCCTCGTTGTTAGCTCACTGGGTTTGTCTGTGTTTTTTTCACGCCTTGATTTCTTCCACGAAATTCTTGTGATGTCTGATATTTCAGTTTTAATGTGTTCGTCTGTACTGTCGTCGTTGTGTTCTCTTTAAAACCCGTTTAGTTACATCGTTGAGTTTAGGTACCTGTTTGACAGCTGATTCAGGATTGTTCTCTGTAAGTAGAGGCCGGAAAAATTCGCGGGTTCAATGACCTCCAGGATAGACTGCAATATCCTCTACACACTCGGGCAAATGCCAAATGTTCATTGCCTGCTGACTTGTGAGTCGTCTCGACTGGGTGGCCTGTGATTCGACACTTCTATGAGTGAGGGTCTCTAATTGGCCCTCAGTCCTTCAGATTAACAGTGAACCAATGGCAGAAGCAGCACTAATGTATAATTATTTGAATTTTAGCACAATACTTAATGAACCCGCGAATTTTTCAGGTCTCTATCTGTAAGATTATGTTTTTTTCTTTTTTCTTAATTGCGTTATTGAATTTTTCCCATGGCAAACAGTGCAAACCTACAATGGCGTATGTCCAAGAAGTTGTGTTAAATCAAAACCCCTCATTGCAATAATCATTTAAAGAACGTAGTAACGGTAAACTCTGAGTGAACTATAACTCTGTGTGAACAGCCGGTATTCACTCCGGAATTATCTTAACAAGAGTGGTTCAATCGGTGCCGGACTACAGAATGTGTCGATCAATATAATTCCGGAGTAAAGACCTCTACACAGTACGTTAAACGTGAATCCAAACCTTGTCGCCACGATGAATAAATCACCAAAAAAACCTAAAGCTGGTGCTTAAGAATCATATCAGCATTGGCATGGGGCAGATGAACTATTTCATTCGTTTTCATTCGGTACCGTCGTTGACTTGATGCTGAAATACGTAGGGACACCTGTATTTCGCAAATACATTTCGTGTCAAGGTATTTCACAAAATACTGTACCTTTTTCTAAGAGTCATGGCTAGAGACCTGCAAAATTCGCGGTTTCGATGGCCTTCAGGATAGACTGCACATACCCCTGTACACTCGGGCAAATAACGCAAGTTCATTGGCTGCCGACTTGTAAGTCGTCTCAGCTGGTTTGTCTGTGATTCGATCCTTCTTTGGTTGAGGGTTTATAACTGGTTGAGATTCGTCCAGATGAACAGTAAGCCAATAGCAAAATTATCTAAGAGGTATATGTGTTTGAATTCTAGCCTATAGCCGAATGAATCAGCGAATTTTGCAGGTCTCTACTAATTACTGCGTGGAAGTGTTTTTGCTGTGAACTTTACAAGTTTTAAAAGTTTTTTTCAATACTCTGAGATGATTATTGTCAGTTCGTGCTCTGTGAAGGTAAACTCGGTACTTGTATGTAAATTTACGAAGGTGCCAAACAGAAAAATGCACGATGTCCTTGGGTACCTTTTAACCTGTGTTATCGTAAATTTAGGGCTCGCCTGCCTGGGAACACACAGGCTGTGCAGAGCTTCACAAGAAACCAGACGATTTGAAAACTGCCCCATAAATCTGAGTGATTTCTGTTAAAAAAAAAAAACATTAAGAAATACCGTGTTTTAAACAGATTGAAAATGGCTTAAAGGCAAATTTTTTGTAACATGGAAGCATACCGGTGCAGATTCTTGAAAGCACTTGAGGGACTTGCATTACACCTTTATCTCTATTACTCTGCAATATATGCTTTGAACACAGCTCAGATATCATAGTAGGACTACGCACGACGAGAATACTGCGCGCCAGGCAACAGCCTTGAGTTTAGAGGCGATACGGCGCTAGAGCTAGAAACACCGACGAGCTTCGCACTTATCGTCCCGCCTGGCTAGGCGGGCCCCTTGAATTTGAATATTTCGTACAAGAATGCGGTGTGGGGATGCTATTGCAATTGTGAATAGGTGGTGGGGGACAGAGAGAGAGAGAGAGAGAGAGAGATTGAAATACGTTTGAGGCAAATGGCGGCTGGCAAGGTGTTGCAATCTGCACTGGGTTTTTGCTCCGCGCTGTACAGGCGAGCTTCCTGTGTGAAGCAACAGTCACCGAGACGTAGCTCTGAAGATAGCCACATTCGAGACGTAGCTCTGAAGATAGCCACATTCGAGACATGGCTCCGAAGATAGCCACATTCGAGACGTGGCTCTGAAGATAGCCACATTCGAGATGTGGCTCTGAAGATAGCCACATTCGAGACGTGGCTCCGAAGATAGCCACATTCGAGACGTGGCTCCGAAGATAGCCACATTCGAGACATGGCTCCGAAGATAGCCACATTCGAGATGTGGCTCTGAAGATAGCCACATTCGAGACATGGCTCCGAAGATAGCCACATTCGAGACGTGGCTCCGAAGATATCCACATTCTAGACGTGGCTCTGAAGATAGCCACATTCTAGACGTGGCTCTGAAGATAACCACGTTCGAGACGTGGCTCTGAAGATAGCCACGTTCGAGACGTGGCTCTGAAGTTAGCCACATTGGAGATGTGGCTCTAAAGATATCCACATTCGAGACGTGGCTCCGAATATAGCCACATTCCGCGCGTGAAACTGATGCTTCGGGCGCCTGCCAATCGCTGGTCGTTGTAACTCGAGTGTCCGCTGACTCAGCCCTGACGTAACCGGCGATATCCAAGCGAGGTTCCAATGTTCGACGCATTCTGAAATCCGCCTCGAACGAAGCCTCTATTTTGTTTTTAATATTTGCTGCATTTCAGTTATGCAGGGGCGTACATTTAGGGGGAGGGGTATAGTCACTCTGTAAATAAAATTGTCTACTTTTGTAAGTAAAATATTTAGAAACCTAGTTATCAACGATATAACTTGTAAAATTGCAAGGCAGAGCTTTGTAAAATTGCAAATGTTGCAAAGCTCTGCCTTGCAGTTTTACAAGTTATATCGTTGGCACAGTGTTTCCAAGGACGATCATTGTAAGAGTACAAAAATTAATAAAATGCACATTTCCTGATGTTTGTTTTGAAAGTCTTTCCTTTTTTGTGGAATTTGATAGTTTTTTTTTTTTCGAGTGATAAGGGGGAAAGAGATATAACCTCCCCCCATAATCCTCCCTGCGTTAAACCTTTGTACTGTGTGCATGCAGTGTACAACAACACCATAACAATTTTTTTTTTTAATTTTTACAAGGATAGTTCTTTGGAAGCTCAGTTGCCAACTATATCACTTGTAAAACTGCAAGACATAGCTTTGCAACATTTGCAAATTTAACAAAGCTACGCCGTGAAATTTTACAAGTGGCATCGTTGGCAACAAGGTTTCCAAAAATTTTCCTTGTAAAAAAAATGAAAATTTCTACAGCGCACTGAGCACATTATTGCAACTTCTCATGAACATAATTGTACTGTAAGCACCAGATAAGCGTCGCACTTGTCACTCCGCCTCACCATCAGAAAGAAATACTCCCCCGACCAGGTTGACCCTCAAAACTGAGTCTCACCCGCCATTTTGATATTTTTTTGTCATTAATTTTCATCCAAGGGCTATTTTTTAATATTTCAAATCAATACCTCCCTTGAATTGGTTGTTGTGCTCACAAATATTTTCACTTAGCGTAATACCATGGGTCTGAAAAGCCGTGCATGAAAGTGATGATTAGGGGCAGGAAATATTCGCGAAAAAATCTGAACGCCTACTAGACTGCAACAAGATATACCCACACCAGCGGTTTCTTCCTTGTGATTGGCGGCCGTCTGCGAGAGAAGTCGTCGCCTTGTTTGCACGAGCCACTAAGGACGAGTTTGCTTCCACATTGAATTAGTGTGATTGGTTGTTGTAACAATCGACATGCACCTCAAAGTAACTCACCCAATCACGAAACACAGACGATGCTACAGTGTTTTAACTTCCAGCTACTCTCGGGATCTTTTCGCGAAATTTTCATGGCCCTAGTGATGATTATTACGAAGATTTGCGAAAAAGTTTACACCCACTGCATTATACCAAGTGAATATCTGTTGAAAATATTCGTAGACATAACAAATGCAACGGAGGTATCGATATAAAATTTTAAATATCAATAAAAAAAATTAATGCCAAAAAAATAATTTAAATGACGTGTGAGACTGAGCCTTAAATATTTAAATATATATATATATATATATATATATTTTTTTTTACATTTATAGCTTTGTACTTGCCTTCTTAGACCATTAAAAATTTAATAAACGCCTGAAATAGTAAATAAAAATAACGGTTAAATCGTCTCGTGGCCAGCGAACTTCGAGGGAAGATGAGGTGGGAACGGAGAAATGACAGAATGAATGGGTAGAGACCTGTAAAATTCGCGATTTCAAATCCCTAAAGGATAGACTCCATGATCCTCTAAGCACTCGTGCAAATTACATCTGCTGATTGGTTACCAACTCGTAACACCTGTTGACTGGAATGATCGTGATTAGCTAATTCTTCTGTTAAAGATTTTTCATTGGCTCAGAGTCCTTCAGATAAACTGTGGCCCAATCACTGAAGCAAAATAATGTCAAAAGTATTTGGACTCAATCCTATCACGAAATGAATCCGCGAATTTTACAGGTCTCTATGAATGGGTGAGGGAATCCGCAGCACTCTGGGAGGCGCAACTGGATCATGGCGACGTCCGCCACGTTTGCGAGAAAAACGGCATCGACCCAGCCGGGAGTCGAACCCGAACCGACCTGATGCCGAGACATGCAAAATTTGCGTCATCAATAGGGACTGTAAAAAATTCGCGGTTTCAATGACCTCCAGGATAAACTCCATGGTCCTCTATGTGTTCGGGAAGATTTACACCTGCTCATTGGTAGAGACCTGCAAAATTCGCGTAATCATTGACCTCTAAGATAGACTCCACAGTCCTTTAAATACTCGCGTAAATGACACCTGTTCATTGGCTACTGACGCGTGAGACGTCTCAACTAGGCTCTCCGTAATTCGGCACTTTCTTGGTTTAGTGTTTCCCATTGGCTCAAAGTTCCCCGGATAAAATGTGGGCCAATCGCAGAAGTGGTACGAAGGTATAGTTGTTTTGATGCTAGCCTATCGCGAAATGAATCCGCGAATTTTGCATGTCTCTACTCATTGAATGATAATTCGTGACACCTGTTAACTAGGGATGCTGTGATTCGATACTTCTTTCATCGAGGGTTATTCATTGGCTCAGAGTGCTTCAGACCAACTGTGGTCCGATCACTGAAGCAACAAAAAGTAAAAAGTGTTTGGATTATATATAATAGCCTATTGTGAAATGAAACCGCGAATTTTCCCGGTCGCTAGTTATTAAGTCTAGACTCAAATGTGCGTCGTTTGCTACGACTTGAAGTAGTATACAAGCCAATGGCAAACTCCTCGAAGACATCTGATCGAAACAAGTGCCACTCGGAGAGAAGGTGGATAGTAGCAGTAGCCAATGAACACATGACTTCGAGTTATTCTGCGCACGCGTTTATAGATTAAAACTTGGCACCAGAAAATAACGCATATTTTGCAGGCCTCTAGCTTAATGGAAAGGATTTTGAAAGAAAAGAAAAAAAGGAACATATTGTATTGATATTTTGCAAATGTTTTCATAACATCGAGGGGGGGGGGGGGGGGGAATATATATCCCTTATAAATCCTCACTCCCTGGGTCAGCTTTTGGCACTGACCTCTTCCACACCCTGGCTCCACTGTTCTTCAAGACTGTGCACTCAAAAATTCAAACCATGCAGAAGAACGTCTAACGCGCTCAATTTAAAAGCGGTACGTAATCACACCTTAATTTCTGACATTGTATCTCTTTAGGTATAAACTTGCAATTTTCACTTTATAATTCGGATACCGGCTAGAATTACTACGATTATACGCTTGATTGGCAGTTTTAATTGTTCGTGGAGTAGTTTTACACGCCCTGAAGTTAATGAAACCAATTAAAAAAACAATTAAATTTCATCCGACTGTATGAAAATCAGAGAGACGGTAAAAAATGTGGCATCGACCACTTAAAAACAAAACAAAAATTGATTGGTTTGTTAACAAGTCTACTGAGTCTTACTTGATACCAAAAAATTAAGCGAAATTTGCAAGTCTTCACTAATAAGTTGTGTTACCACAATGTAAGTTTGGTTTTGTATGGTGAAGTTCGTATAGATATATTTATTTTTTCTCATTCTTGCCATAATTATTCATTGTCATTGGTCTTTGTGAAATGTATGAATATTGAAATTCTAAGTTTTCTTTTGCTCCACAAAAACTAGAGCCTATTCATGGTAAGGATAAATTTTCATTATATAATTGCTGTATTTTGGAAGCGCGCACATTTAGTTTCAGAAACAAAAGTAACTTATTTTATAGTACAAAGTTGTTTTTTATTTTTCCTTTATTTACTAATAGTTTTGCAAATGTACTTCACTACTTTCTCGTTAAGTATACTCGTGTATCCAAAAACTTTAAAAAACGAAGTTAAAATGTAGTAAAACTACATGCACTAGTCTACTACCTCATGTAGCTAGGCTTCAGAGTGAAATTCACTTTCGCAGTTTATCTATGGCTACGAGAAAAGACTGTGATTGGCTACGGTCATAGGTTATTATTATTACACAAGAATGTTAGAGACTTGCCAACTTGTCATTGGATAAGGTATGCGATGACGATCGCAAGGCTAATAATAATTGATTGCCTGATTGTTAAGTACCTTCTGAATACTAATAATAAACGCTTTCAAATTTAAGCATAGTGAATCATAGACAAAGTTATTATAAGGTTTATGGAGAAATGTACTTTCAAATTCCATAAAATAAAGATTGTAAATGTAAGGCTAACGTTTTTTTAAGTGGAGAAATCTACAGATAATTTTACAGGAAATAGGTTTCTGAATCATTGCTGTAACATTGCAGACACGGTCTCAGTATGAGACCATATTTGTAATTCTGAAATGTATTTGAAGTTATTGTATGCTTTATAGGTAGATAGCATCGAGCTAAGATTATTTCATGTATTCCTTGGGTAGTAAAGTATACTTCAAAAACATAGGTATACATAAGCTTCACCTTGTTAAAAGGCCACAGCACTCTTGACTCTGAGCAGTTATAATGAAGTTTACTTAATCGCGAATATTTCGAACAAAGGAAGTTATTTTGAAACAGGCTGGGTTATATAAAGGCAATTGGGGTCTAAGTTGGAGTATTAAAAAAAATTCTGACCAAGATTGACAAAAAGTATTTTTATCTAGTACAAAAGTGCCTGCGATAGTGCAGGAAAAAGTGTCTCTGTAGTGCTATAGTTACAAGGAAGATATTGTTAAGAAACGATGGCGATATAACTGGATGAAGCAGCCTGGACCTCCCTCGAGAGCACAGGTCAAAAAGGGGCTGCATTTAGAGCAGAGGTCCTTGGGGGATATAGTTTAGCAACAAAGATCCATTTGGGATCTCGCTCAACATAACAGTTCCATTAGGTAATTGGTTCACGTAAAACGACCCGCGAGGGACTTCGCTCAGCGTCACAAGTCTATGAGGTATCCCACTAGGCTGCACAGGTCCACGAGGGACCTCGTTCAGCATCAAAGACCCATGAGGGATCTCACTCAGCAACTCAGATCCATCAGATACTTGCCTCACAAGCAAAGACCCTTCAGGGACCTCACTCAGATAGACTAAACCATGAGCGACCTCGTTCAGATGCACAGGTCCTTCAGAGACCTCGTTCAGCAACACAGGCCCTTGGTTGCCCTCGTTCTGCACAACCGATCCGCAAGGGAGCTCGCGCAGCAGAAAAGATCCCTGAGGTATCTCGTTCAGCAGCGAAAGTCCGTGAGGTAACTGGCACAGGATCAAAGATCCGCGAGGGATCTCCTTCAGCGTCACAAGTCCACGTGGGATATCTCTCGGCAGCGCAGGTCCTTGATGGACTTCATTCTCCACAACAGGGCTGCGAGAGACGTCGTTCAACGGCACGGGTCCTTGTTGTACTTCGTTCACCAGAACAGGTCTGTGATGGACCTCATTCAGCTGCAAGGGTCCTTGTTGTACTTCGTTCCCCACAAAAGGTCCGTGAGGAACATCGTTCAGCGGCAAGGGTCCTTGTTGTACTTCGTTCACCAGAACAGGTCTGTGATGGACCTCATTCAGCTTAAAGGGTCCTTGTTGTACTTCGTTCCCCACAAAAGGTCCGTGAGGGACCTCGTTCAGCGGCAAGGGTCCTTGTTGTACTTCGTTCCCCACAACAGGTCTGCGATGGACCTCGTTCAGCGGCAAGGGCCCTCGTTGTAATTCGTTCATCCAAACATTTACGGGAGGGGCCTCGTTCAGTGGCAAGGGTTCTTGTTGTACTTCGTTCGCCACAAGTCTCTGAGGGACCTCATTCAGCAGCAAGGGTCCTTGATGTACTTCGTTCCCCACAACAGGTCTGTGATGGACCTCGTTCAGCGGCAAGGGCCCTCGTTGTAATTCGTTCATCCAAACATGTACGCGAGGAGCCTCGTTCAGTGGCAAGGGTTCTTGTTGTACTTCGTTCGCCGCAACAGGTCTGTGATGGACCTCGTTCAGCCGCAAGGGTCCATGTTGTACTTCGTTCGCCACAACAGGTCTGTGATGGACCTCGTTCAGTGGCAAGGGTCCTTGTTGTACTTCGTTCGCCACAACAGGTCCGTGAGGGACCTCGTTTAGCGGCAAGGGTCCTTGTTGTACTTCGTTCGCCACCACAGTTCTCTGAGGGACCTCATTCAGCAGCAAGGGTCCTTGTTGTACTTCGTTCCCCACAACAGGTCCGCGATGGACCTCGTTCAGTGGCAAGGGTCCTTGTTGTACTTCGTTCGCCACAATAGATCCGTGAGGGACCTCGTTCGGCCGCAAGGGTCCTTGTGGTACTTCGTTCACCACAACAGGTCCGCGAATGACCCCACTCAGCAGAAAAGATCCGTGAGGAATCTCGCTCACCAGTATTTCTCCATGAGGTAACTGGTTCAGGAGCCAAGATCCGTGAGGGATCTCGCTCAGCAATAAAGGTCCACGAGGGAGGTTGGTTGGCATCACGGGTACTTGTATGATCTCGCTCAGCGGCACTGGTACTTGAGTGACCGGTCTAAGCTGCACTGGTACGTGAGTGACCGGGTTCAGCTGCACTGGTACTTGGGTGACCGTGCTAAGCTGCACTGGTACTTGAGTTACCGGGTTCAGCTGCACTGGTACTTGGGTGACCGGGTTCAGCTGCACTGGTACTTGAGTGACCGCGGTAAGCTGCACTGGTACTTGGGTGACAGCACTCAGCTGAACCGGTAGTTGGGTGACCGTGCTCAGCTGCACTGGTACTTGAGTGACAGTGCTCAGCTGCACTGGTACTTGAGTGACCGCGCTCAGCTGCACGTTACCTTGAGGGACGTAGCTGAGAAGTGCAGGTCCATGACGGAGAGGAGCTGCCGGGACAAGATGCACAGGCAGCAGATAGGGATGATGCTGTGGCAGTACAGCAGCAGCGGGGAGGGGCGTCGCTGCAGCTGGTTGCCCAGGCTCTACAGGGCGAGGAAGCAGTCGCCTCGCGCCTCGGACCTGCGGGTACAACACACATCCTCACCCCCCAGCCCATACATGACCTAGCGCATTCAAGGTGCTCCTAATTGGGGCACCACTTATTCTCCTTGTTTTTAACTGCCTCAGGTTCGTCAATGGTGTAGCAATCATCAACGAGAAGCATATGTATAAATTCTTCAAGTCTATTTTTATATCCAATGAATGTGCGAAATAATAGACTGCCATCAATACGAACTGGATTTGATTCCCGTTGCGTTCGAAGCGGAAATTTTCCGCAAGCGAAAAAAGAAGCGGATTTTGTGGTTCTATCGGAGACCTCCCGTTTCCCCCCACCCGTTGATTCCATCAATGCTTCATTTTCGTAGCATCACCTCTCATAGTATATAATGACCCCGATTTAGACAAGACTACAAGCTCATTAATTAATTATTTTTTTTTAGATCCTTCGTTTGGAAATTTTTATGGATCCAAGATCACGAGTATAAAGCTGTAAGTGCCAAAAAAGCCTTCCTTATTTTTTTCTGTTAATAAAGCCTAGTTTTAAATTAAAATGATACGCCCAACCAGGGGTGTAAATGTGTTAATGAGGCAGATTGGTAATTTCCACTCTTATCTACTGGTCCATGTAGTGCGGTATCCCCTTTAAGTGAAAGGAAATCTTTGATAATCATCTTAACGTTTTAAGACGCAATGCACGTATTAATGGTGCAATCAAGTATTTGTACCGAGATTACCATATCTAAAAATTATTCCCACATAAACTTTTTAACTATGATCACGTAACAAAAATTATAGTTTAAAAATATATTTCGAAAACAGAACCACGATACAAATCTCGACATATTTTCACACGCCATGTTGCTTTTAATTTTATTGTCATTGTCATTATTTAAGGGCTATTTCAGTTAATATTACAAGCAAGAAATCTATCTTACAATTATTTCCTATCGCAAAAATGTTTAAAGAGTTATTTGCTTCAAATGCCAGGGACACACGAATGCAGTGCTCTCTCTCGTGGTTATATTATTATCTAGCTCATAACCCACGGCTTCGCTCGCGTGACTCCAGAATATTGCGAAAATCCTACAATTGACAATTTAAAGAAAAGTATGCGATTCATTGGAAACATTTTTACTAAATAAAGATACAGTAATTTGTCAGGTGTAAAAATATTTATTTTATAACAGAACCGTTTAGAGTGATTTTTTTAATGGTTGTGTGTAGGCCTTTTTTAATTATACCTAGTATCGATTAAGTAACTTATTTTAAATCTTCTGTTTAAGAGTGTTCGAGTATGTATTTTACCTTGATGAAATCACATTTTTATTTCATTAGGTATACAATTAAAAAAATTTGTTAATAACGCACGTATTTATTTTTTATACTTTAGCAAAGATTATGACATCGCTTACACTAACAATATAATTTACTATTTTTAAATCTATGCTTAGAATAATAAAATTAATTTACGTTACTACAAATACATTCCATTATTTAAGTCTATATTATAAAATCGCATATTTATTTTCAATGTAGGGTACAACCATAAAATTTCTTATCCAACGTATTAGTTTATTCTTAGTTTTCTTAGTATTAATTGAACTAAATCCCTTTAAATATTTTACCCATATCATCTTTTCTCACACGGATGCCAATGTAAAAATTCAGAACTAAGTAAATAAGGCAATATTCTTTAACCAAACAAAAACCAAACTAATCCCGTTTTTTTATATTTTAACCGCAGATGTGAACTTCAAAAAATTATAAACAAACTTATATTTATATAGAGTTACAATTTGTCTTGCCAATACTGATTAAATGGATTTCATAACTTTTTTATTTTTTAAATAATATAAAACCTTAACTACAATTTAAAGGGGGATATTTCGTAGAACTTTGAATATGAGAAGGTAACTTAAGGTATTTTTATTAATAATTTGTAATATGTTAAATTAAGTGTTATTTGATTAGAAGATACTTTATTAGGCTAAACATTATTTACATTTTTCACTATTCAAACAGAAGAACTTCATAAAGATGTAAAAAAGAATTGGTCGATTTTTCAGGTTTATAAATCATACCACATAAGTGATTTGATTAGCCTTAGAGATATCTACCACTTTTATAGTAAAAAAAAATTGACCACCATTACACCACTTTTACGGTCGAATATCGAAAATATGGTAAAGGTTAAAACGTGATAGTAATTAATAATTGTGTAAGTTAATCTTGCTCGGTTTCTTAACTTATATCTTAGAAATTCTATGAGTTGTTACCATAAAAACTAAGGTGTCACCGCATTACTGCTTTTGAGGTTAAATATCGAAAAATGGTAAAAGTACTCTTCAGTTATTAAGTATTTACGTTATTCATGCTAAGTTTCTTGCATCCATCTATCTTTGCTATGGAGAAATGATTTTTTTATGAAACATACTCCCTTAAAAGACGAAACCTAGAAAACTGAAAAGAAAAAATATAATTTGTAACTCTATATGCTTGTTGATCATTCTCAATGTCTAACACTTAGATCTAGTATATTCGGAATTACTTTTTTTTTCTCTTTAAACTAAACTTTGCCTAAACCCATTACACCCCTAAGGGGTGCAATCTTGCAAATTAGTAAAATAATAAAATAATAATTATTAGTTTAAAATTGTTATAATTTGATTTATGTTTCATAAGATAATTTTTTTTAAATAAATGAATATTACTGTTTTAATACCCATTTATGGGCGAATTTTAATAAACGTAAAAAATAAGCAATACGTAACTATAGATGCAATATTTTAGTTTCTTACTTCTAGTTCTAATTAAACTGGATGGGTTTGTCTTTGTTTTTAAAAACACACCTGCCCCTTTTACCAAACTTATGGTTTAAAATATGTAACATGGAAAAAATTTAGTTAGTAGTTTTCGTATTGTTACGAACGCAGACAGAACCGCGACACGCGCCAGTTTCGGAGCTGGCTGGCGGCCCTGCATGGTCACTGACGTCACGAGCCGTGTCACGTGCCGTCCACTGACGTAAGGCATGCCACGCGCTCCTGGCCGGATTACAAGGGTCTTCGCTACCCCTCTCCCCCTCCGCTCCCCGCTTATCATCATTCCTCGGTGCTGTATTCTATCTCTGAGCGGTCTTGGGAATTCCGCGGGCCGCCGCGCGGAGTGGCGTGAACAAGCGAAGCTATTCTTAATGTTTCGGGCGCGGGTCAGCGCGGGATGACGCGACTCGTCACGGCTGCTCTAGTCGGTTCTGAAAATACGACCCACTAGTATTTAAGCAACGATGCCAGCATCCGTGGCAGTTCCGCGATGGCTGCGTGAATGCGGCGACGAGTTCCGCGACAATTCCGAGAGTTCTGAGAGGTCGGAGAGTTCCGCGAGTGAAGGGAAGTGCGGCATCGGCGAAGAGGGCGAGATAGATACCCACTCGAGAGTGGCGCGACGCCGAGTTAGACTGGATCGCGAGAGTGCGGCGACTCAGTGGCGCAAGACTGTGTGTGTGTGGACAGGCGCGAGGTAAGGGGCGAACCACTGTTGAACCTAGCTCCAGTGAGGAGTGCGTACTGTAGGTCCTACCTGATAAGACATTTTGTGACATGCGAATTAACATTTTTAAGTGCTAGCGATTGGGATTGGACATTTATTATGTACAATTGAACAGCTGAGTGGAAAAAGGTTAATATTCCATATATACATGTTTTGAGAAAAATAGGAAAAACTGATTTGTACGAAAACTACAGTTTGGATAAAAAAACTTCACTATTGTGCAACTGTAGGTGTAGTAGTATACGGCAAAAGTACACAATTTCCGAGTCCATAGTCAAAGTAAGTAAAGAAATACGAATAATTGAAGTGCCGGAATGTTATCCTTTTTCCACTCAGCTGATCAATTATGTAAGCCCGGAATTCCCATTCCGCTAAAGGTGATAATAGCCCGAGGCGTGACGATGCGGGGTGTGTAGAGGGGGAGGGGGTAACGAAGACCCTTCTAATCAGGCCAGGAGCGCGTGGCCTGCTTTACGTCAATGGACGGCACGTGACATGGCGGGTGACGCCAGTGGCCGTGCAGGGCCGCCAGCCAGCTCCGAACCTGGCGCGTGTCGCGGTCCTGTCTGTGTTCGTAACAGTTTCAAAACCAACGCGCCGCCCTCCCTTTCAACGCCAGTCCAGGCCCCGGACGAAGCAGGAGCACACAGAAGCACGAGTCAGGTCGCACGCAGGGCCGGCGAGAGAAATAAAGGGCCTGGGGCTAATATTGTCGTTGCCCCCCCCCCCCCCAAATAAATATTACTTAATACACAACTCTCCAAACACCTGGCTACCTAAACTAATAATAAAACATTTCAAGGCATAAAGTCTGTAAATTGATGAAATTATGAAAAAATATATATATTTGAAATGTCTATTTAAATTATTATTAAGAACTCAAAACTTTATTTTTCTGTTCTAGTATCAATCGAAAACTACTTACTGAATTTTGATTTATCTTTTTACTATAAGGTTCTTTGGCTAACTTAAAAACCAGGCTATATATTGTTACAGATTTCCACCCGTAATGGGGTGAAAAAGGGGTAAATAATATGTTTTAAGATAATTAATCATAACTCTAAACTAATCGTGAAGAAAATATATTCTGTATTAATAATTCACATACAAATCATCCAACCAAAAATTTTAAATTGTGTGTATGTCAACCTCTAACTGATGAAAAAAGGTTAAATATATTTTTAAGATTAGTAATTATATCTCAGCATTTAATTAAGTATAATAACTGATATTGATACCAATAAATAACATCCAAAACTACCAACCAAACGTTTTACAGCTATTTTGCGAAATTTAACCACTAAGGGTGAAAAGGGGGTAAGAGTTGTTTTAAAGATTAATAATTATATCTCAGAATTTTTAAATGTAAAAAAATATGGGGTAACAATAAATATTGGGTAACAATAATAAACATACGAAAACTACAACCACAATTTTTATATTTTACGGAGATCAACCTAAAGAGTGAAAAAGGTGGGTAAATATGTTTTTAAGAATAAAAATTATATATATGAATTTAATTTAGCGGAAAAAATTATTTTATTTTCAAATAATAAACAAAAACTACCAACAAAAATATTTATTTTAAAATCAAACCATAAGGTGTAAATAGGTATGTATGCATTTAAGATTAACAATTATATATCCAATTTAATTAAACGTAATATAATTTATTAGGTATTAATAATAAACATACCAAAAGAACTAATAAAAATGTTTATGTTTCCCTAAATTCTAACCCTAAGGAATGAAAAAGGGGAAAGTATGGTTTTATTATTAATACCTAATTATATCTCCGAATTTAATTATTGAAATAAATAATCTTGGGATACAATAACAAACATACGAACATTTTAAACCACAACTTTTATATTTCGAAAAATGCAACCCCTTGGTGGTGAAAAAGATACATATGGTTTTAAGATTACTAATTGTATCTCCGAATAAAATTAAGCATCATATTTTTTTGGTACTTAGGTATAATAAACATAAGAACACTACCAACCACAAATTTGCCGTTTTGTGAAATTTTACCTCTAAGGGGTGGAAAAGAGGTAGGGCCTACCTAAATATGGATTAAAGATAATTTATTATATCTCCTAATTTAACCAAGCATAACAAAAGATACAAGAGATCAATAAAAACACTCAAAAAACTACAAACTACAATTTACCAATTGGGCTTTATATCCCTAAGGTATGAAAAAGGGATTAATATAGTTTTAAGATATATAAATTTAACTTATAATTTAATGAAGCATAATTAAAAGATATTGGGTACGAATAATAAACGTACGAAAACTACTAACCACAGATTTTACATTTTGCGAAATGCAACCCCCAAGATGTTAAAAAGAGTACCTATAGCTATATGGTTTAAGATTAAAATATATTTCTGAATTAAATATAATAAATTATTTTGGGTACCAATTATAAACATACGAAAAGTACCAACACAATTTTACCAGTTTGCGAAATTCACACTATAAGGTTGGTAAAAGAGTTAGGAGTATTTTTAAAACGGGGAAAAAATCTACACCTTCAATCCAATCAAAATAAGACGTAAGAATGTAAAAAACTTGCAACTAGAGTTACGTATTTCTCATTTTTTGCGTTTATTAAAATTCATCGTTTAATGGGGGTGAAAACTGGGCAAGCCTTCATTTATTAAAAAAATTAAAATATAACGTGTAATTTAAGGGTAAAAATAACAAACTATAAAATTATTTAACTTATTTGCGAAGATTTCACCCCTAAGGGCGGTATAGAGGTTAAGTCTGGTTTAAAGGGAAAAAATGCATATTTTCGAACCTATTAATATGTAGGTTAGAAATAACGAATGAACATTAAGCATTATAAAGTTTCAAATTGCATTTTTTTAAATATTACAGATTTCGTCTTTTAAGTTTGTGAAAAGGGAATAAGTTTTGTTTAATCGTAAATATTTAATATCTCCACCGCAAACAAAATAACATAAATAATTAATTACAATTTTTTTTCATTTTTCCGATATTCGACGTCAAAATCAGTGAAACGGGGGCACGTTTTTTTATAGTAATAATCTATATATCCAAGCTAATTAAGATGGTGAAAAATTGAGCAAGAAGAACGTACAAAATTCTGATTTGATATAATGTTTTAACCTTTAGCATTTGTTGTATATTCGACCGCAAAAGGGTTTAAAAAGGCGGTATTGTTTTTTTATTATAAAAGTCGTATCTATGAATCTAATCAAGCAGGATGTAATTCATGTGGTATGATTTATAAACATGCAAAGTATACCAATTTTTATTTTTTTACAAATTGCTGACGTTCTTCATTTTTCAAAGGTGAAATGTTGTAAATATGGTTTTCACATTAAAACATAACATCGTCTGAACAAATCAAACATAATTTTAGATTTTTTTTGATAGGTAAATATATCTTCAGCTACCTTCTCTTATTCAACGTTCTCCGAAATATCCCCTCTTGGGGATTTTATTTAAGTTATACTAAGGAAACTAATTACCAACTTATACGTTAGTTGGTAAAGTTCATATCTGTACACTTTTATTTCAAATAAAAATGTGTTGGTATCAAAATTCCTTTATTAGTGGGAAGAATTTATAATAATAATTATTTTAAGCACAGATTTAACCATAGTTAGAGACCGGAAAAATTCGCGGATTCATTCGGCGATAGGCTAATATTCAAATACATATGCCTTGTAGACGATTTTGCTATTGGCTTACTGTTAATCTGGACGAATCTCAACCAATTATAAACCCTCAACCAAAGAAGGATCGAATCACAGTCAAACCAGCTGGGACGACTCACAAGTCGGCAGCCAATGAACTTGCGTTACTTGTCCGAGTGTACAGGGGAATGTGCAGTCTATCCTGAATGCCATCGAAACCGCGAATTTTTCCGGTCCCTAACCATAGTAAATGAAAGTTTTAGTGTAAACGATGGCATAAACATAGTTAAAACGAAACAGGTTAGTGTTTAACATTTTTTTTCTACCTCATAAAATGAAAAGGAGTTAAGTGTGATTTCATTTAGGTAAAATATCCTACTGAACATTCTGAAATAGAAGTTTGAAAATAAGATACTTTATCTATACTAAAAATTAAAGTGGGCTGCGCATATCTACTTTAAAAAAATAATCTAAAAGATTTTGTTATGAAATAAATCTTTTAAACACCTGACAGTTTATTGTGTATTTTTATTTAATAAAAATGTTTGGAATTAATCATATACTTTTTTCAATGGTAAGATATTAGCAATATTTTAAAATGCATGATCGAAGCCACGGGTTTTAAGCTAGTTTAAAATAAAACAAAAGTCTGTATATCGTCAAGAGTTTATAATGCTGTATAAACAGGACATTACTTAATGTTTCTTTTTCTTTAAGCACTTTAATAAAAGGTTTTTTAGAATTTCTCTCAATAAAAGAAAATTTTTATGCTTTAATACCTTTTCAAAAATATAACAAAATTGTTATTTTAAAAATTAACATTTACGTAATCAAATTGAGATTCAATAATCATTCTAAATTAGTTTTTTTTTCTTTTGCTCTGTCATATCAGAGAGAGTTTCAACCATAGAATCAGAATTCACATTTAAAAATTAATTCAAAATAAATTTGTTTCAACTTTGTTAGACTTTTATTCGTTTTGGAACTTTTCTTTCCACTTTTCAACACCTGCTTTATGTCGATATTCCATTTTTTCCTGAGAAATTTAGAGCACTGCATTTTATTTGAATCGCATTTTTAAATAAGTAGATAAAATTAATAAGTGCTCGTATTGATGACTGTGATAAGTAGAGACCCGGAAATTTCGCGGATTCTTCTGGCCTCAGGATAGAATTCAAAGTTATAGGTGTTCTCGACCCATGTTTACTTTTCCATTGGTTGATTTCTTAGAGAGAACATTTTTATCCTTGTTATTTGGCACTGCCTGATTCGCTTACTTCTCTCCTGGCTGGGCATCATTGGCTCACGGTCGTAGACGGGCGTGTCCAAACAACTGCGGTCCAATCATGAACACAGTGCGAGAGTGTGAAGGTTTGCATTCTAGCTTGCGACTAAATGAATCCGCGAAATTTCCGGGTCTCTACTGATAAGTATGCTCACATATTTTTAACTCCGAACAAAATTAGACTCGTCGTGTATTTAATACATTACATAACAAATATTTTTTAAGCCACGATACACACCACTGTTTCTTGAGTGATATTTCCGAACTTTGTGCTTACATCGGTCATTTAATTAATATTCCAAACAAACATGAGACAGCTAGATCGAAAAAAATATACTCACACACATGTCTATATATATAAATCACGAGTATTCTTGGCCAACTATTTGTGGATTGTCCGCACTTACTTTATCACGCTAAAACAGAATGAACACAATAGACCAATCAAGGTGCGTAGATAATTTTGAGTTACTGGCTGCAACAGAAGCTGTCATTGCCTTATCGGGTTTTTAACGTTGCGTCACCTGGCGATAGCCTAACCTTCTCCTCATCCAACATGAAACAAAATATCTTACAAATATTTTTTCCCCCTCCGTGTACTCTGCTATAGCCCGTCCCACTCTTAGATTGCAGTACACGGCTTATGGCGCACGCTGTTGCCAAATCTCTAACACATTACGAATTTCAGGAGATGCGTGTCTTTGTAATTCGGATCGAACAAGAAGCATTTTAAGAAATCATATCGTAATTTATAATATTTTATACTATTACACATATAAATTTGTAATAATGCCACTTTTATATAAATTTCAAATAAAAACTACCTATTGTAGACGAAAATTTCTTATAGTTTTCTTTTATGTTCTAAAAATCCCATATATATATAGGGTAGTTCCGGGAGAGATGGACCATGTTTTTTGTTTTATATATTATTCTGAATATTTGTGTTCAACGACATATATTATTAGTCCAAATGAAGCGCAGTGATGTTTCCTTTACGTTTTGGGACATAAATACGTATGTTGATTCTGAATATTTTGTATAACTTTAACCCTTTTTAAAAAAAGGTTGCATGGTCCATCTATCCCACAGTCCTATGGGTGAGATGGTCCACATGGTATGGGTTAGATGGACCAGGAATTATAAAATTTTATTAGAAAGTCATATTTTGCTTAATACAACATTTCACTTTTTTAACTTTTTTAATACAATAAAGGCATTGCTAGGGACAGTAACAAAATATTAAATATGATTTTAAAACAATAGTAAAAATATTATTTTAGTAACTTATTTCAGCTGATAAGGAAAACGGCATTAAATTACAGTTAACTATCAATCAAACTAAAATCTAAATATTAAAATATTGTGCTTCCAAATGAAATATTCACTCTGCCCTACGCCTTCCTTTTAGTAATTTTTTTCCACATTCGTGACACACATTTTCATATTGACTGCAGCCTTCATGAAACCACACGTCGCACTTTTGTGTTTCGTTATAATCTTCTCCGCAACCAACACATTCATTTTCATTCCACTCTTCTGGTAGACCATCGTCACTTTCATCATTTAGAACTGGAGAGTCTTCACTTTCCGATGAATGAGGCAGACTTGAATTTCCTTTATTTCTTCTTCCTCTTCTCGTAGAAAAATTGATTTTCCTCATCTTTTGTATGATGTGTCCTCCTGATGTTAAATTTGGCTTGTTTTTTTCTCTCTTTTTGTTCTTTTACTTGTTTGCATTTTTCTCGTTCCGCTCTTTTGTTCAATTTATTTTCTTGCTCTTCTTTTCGTGTTTTTTTCTTCTCCTTTAACACTGCTACGTTTTCAGGAGAGTTGAGAATTTTGGCTAGATGTGCTAGTTTACCTCTTCGTCGTAATAATTTAGCTTTATTTACCAAGGGCACTGGAGAAATATCATACAAAATTTTTCTGGGTGTTAACTCTTTCGACGAAATTATTTGCGGTATCTTTTCAGGTGTAGCAACATTGCATCTTTTTACGTAAGCGGTCTCACTATCGGAAATCTCAAGGGACGGTGAAATGTTCTCTGTTGAGGTCCCTGGAAGAGAAGTTTGAGAAGTCACAGGCAAATAGGAGAGGTTCTCTATCAAAATCCTGGAAGAGAACTTTGAGAAGTCCCTTGGAAAGACGAAATATTCTCTCCTGAATTTACTACAAAACATGTTCTAGAACTTATGACACTTTGTTCAGTCGGTGTATCAACATGTTCAGTTTCTGGTTGGGTCCCATCTGAAGTTAGGTTCTGCCCATTGGTGTTTGTAAGAAAAGCATGTTCTGGGATTACATTAGGGTTGAAAGGTATAATTCCTGTAGCTCTAAATGCAGAGATGCCATTTTCAACTGATGCTGACTTGTTCCAGGCAGCACTCAGCATTTCTCCGAACTGTAGCCTTGTTAGTTTTCTTAAAGGGTTGTTTGCCATGAAGTTTTTGCATGCCTTAAAGTAGTATGATTTCAGAGACTTAAAAAATACCCGGTCTAATGGTTGGAGCCAATGTGTTGTGTGGCTTGGGAGACTTAACAAAATTATTCCGTTGCTCTCTGCAATTCGAGCATTTCTGTGTTGCTAGTGTGTGATATATGGCCATCCACTATTAGTAGAACATACCCTTGTGATTTTCTTGGGGTGAAATGGTTTCGAAGCCAATCAAAAAAATTTCAGAATTTACATAAGCTGATTTTTGTGACATCTTAAGCACAGATCCCGGAGGCATTCCATCTGTGTACTCGTCTTGCCCTTGAAAATACAATATGGAGGAATAAATGAACCTTCTCCGCTCTATGTGGACTCTCCTTTGTCCATAGGCCTCGAGTAGAAATGCCTTTACGCTGGTAAAATGTGGGCATTTTCCTGGGGGGAAAAAGGACCCCAAAAATTAACTACTATAGTCTACTGATAGAACTAGTAAAAACAGCATGTCTTATGGTTTTAAGAAGACATAGTTAAATAAAATACATTATTTAAATTATCACATAAGGGTTTATTAGTGTACAATTTCCGAAGCAATGCGCCTAGCTGCTGTAACAATATTAAGGAAAACAAACCACGGTGCCCTAAGTATCACAATTATCTATATCTGTTAGTATAATTTTCCGACAAACGTTTTAAATTACTGTATTCATTTTTATTATAATTAAAAGAGTAAAATGTTTGCCGTAGAATCAAACGAGTTTTTTTTTAAATAAGTTATCAATTATATTTAATTGTTATTTTGATTTTATGTATGTAGGCCAGTTATTTTATATACAAAAACCTTCTGCCACAACCGGCTTCCACAATAATTTTAAAATCTTTATCCACAGATTATTTTATTTAGGCTACTATTCCTTCAAAATACCCTGTTCACACTACACATATACGAGTATACCATGTACACCACTAAAATAAGTGGTCCGTCTATCCCTAAATGTGTCTGGTCCATCTATCCCAAAACTATGGGAGAAATGTACCAGTCAAAAACTACGATATTCTTTGGAAAAAAAAAACTCCACGTAAGCTTACAGTAAAGCAGAAAGTTAAAATATACCCTTAACAATGTGAATATAATAAAATCATGAATTAAAATAGTCAAAACATTAAAAGAACTGAATGCATTAAAACGTTTTTCACCTACCTCGTTACAATAGGCACGTTTTACTTGTAAACTGGGTTACATAACATTCCAAAAACTTAATCACAATAGTTACGCGTCCACCATCATCGAACAAACTGGGTACAGTTGCATTCTAGCGACTGGTTTATGAAATATTAGCAGTGGTCCGTCTCTCCCGGTGGTCCATCTATCCCGGAACTACCCTATATATCACATTTTCATGGGCCCGATAAATGCCGTATTTTTGGACAAGTCATGTCCAAAATGATAAATAAATTACGGTAATGGAAATTCTCGGTCGAGTAAGTTATGGGAAAAATCCGAACAACTGGTTCGAAATGGGGAAGATTTTTTGAAAAACAGAAAAATCGCAATAACTCCCATAATATGAATAATATCGAATCCGTTTTAACGTATGATAACTCGGAGTACCTAATGCCGAAAAATTTTTTCTAAATAAATTTTTGATACGACCAGCCATAACTGCATGGGTTCGAAAAAAATTTCCACCGGACAAAAAAAACGTAACTGCCTTAGTAGACACCTTATCAAATCTGTTTAAATTGTTTGTAAATATCATAATTATTTTCCAAAACTTTGTCTAAAACAATGTTTGATACGATGCTTGGTGTTGAGAAGGATAGAAAAATAATTCAAAATTTTGTACCATGATCGCTATTAAATTCCTTCGTATTTATTTCATACATTTTACATATTATGTTCAAGAATCGATTAAAATATTTTTGTTGACTAAGGAAGCCATGTATTTGAAATTGCTTGTAGGACAGAACCCCACTTATCTAAACACACGACCCTGTTTCCTCTTACGACGACAGCGCGCGCTCTTGTACTGATAAGACACATATTTAACAGCTATTTCCACGGAAACTGTAGAAGCAATTGAGATGGAGCTGCTTTTAAAAACTAATTCAATTCATTGTGAACATTTTTCACGCTTTCGTCCCCCATCTATCTTTAATAGAAAAAAACTTTTCCGCTGGTCAACGTTTTGATGTGTCAGTTTGTGAGAAAATGCATTTCAATATATTAAAAAAATTATTTAAGTGAAACCAGTACAGTTTTTGTCTTAACATTTGTTCGGTGGCGTCCTAAGGCATTAATTTACTAATAAAAAAAATCTGAATGAAATATCCATGTAGGTGTTTTTGTTTTGATGTGAAACATATCGGAAAACTTCAAAACAGTTCGCAGAGAATAAGTTATGTTTTTTAATTTTTTCGGACACTTAAAATATTGTTAAGTATTCAAAATAAGCATTGCCTGATGCGTATTTCGATGCTATACAATATGAAAAAAAGCTTGGTCCAAAAATCAAAATTATAATTTTCGTTTGATATTTGGCATCAACGCACGAAGTAACAATGACAGTGCTAACGGCAATCGGCGTGTGTTAGAGAGAGAGAGAATGCGCCCATTTACTTCCACACTGCAATCTAAGAGTGGGATGCTCTATATCATAACTTCTCTTCCAGTCAGATTCGCTTGCACAAAGATACCGAGGCCACGACTGAAAACGTGATATCAGCACATCGCATAGCTCAGAGGTTTCCAGATTTGGAATTTTCATCCTGCTATCAGGGCAAATCCACGCATTAAAAAGTCTTTAAAAGTAACCGGGTCCCGAGGATTTTGCCCCCCCCCCCCCCCCCCAAAGAGACGGCCCTGGAAAATGGTGCCCGGGGGTGATATCTACTGTTCTCCGAGCCCCAAAAAAAAAATATATATTCTGTACTTTTACAAAAGATTCCTTTGGAAATCAGTTCCCAAAAAATAGTTTCCAATACTACACGAAAGACATTGTAAATTTGTACAACACATGGTTATGGTTATATTTGCATGTATGAAATAATTTTTCCTCGAGATAATACTGAGTATATTTGTTACGAAAATTATCGCACAATTTTATATTTTAATTGATTATTCATTTAAAATATGTTTTCCAACCGTTGAAAAGATAATCGAATATTCTATAATGGGACTTTATTTTGTGTTATTAAGCTTAATAATGTGCATAGTTAGCACTGGAAAGCTAGCCAAGTAATGGTTTACGAATAGCTTTAACTATCGGCGTTACTGGTACAACACAAAGCATAAATACCCGGCGTAAGAATCCGAACCCAGTATCACTGCGAACACCATTTGGCAGTTATAAAGTTGTTTTCGTGTGTATGTACAAATTTACAAAAATCTGTAATTTTGCATTAATATTTCTGTTCCTTATAGGTATATATTTAAATAAATAACACTGCTAGGTAAAGAGAAATCTGTGCGTTATGGCGTACTGACGCGAACAGATCTAGCGGAAGCCCCTGTAGTATTGCCTTCTCCACCGCATAGGGAAACACCCCCCCCCCCCCCTCCACAACCCGCAAATATTCAAAGACTGTTGCTTTCTGAGAATGTGTCCAGAAAACAAAATTTTGATCTGAAGTCTAGTTCAAGGCAGTTTCTCATGTTGGCGTATTGTCGTTGAAGATGTAGTTTTAAGATATAAGATGTTAGTTTGGTCATATCATATAAGGTAGTGGAGGGTAAGTGTGCGCAGGCGGGAAAGTGTGCGCAGTGAAGTTTTTCAGTAATTGGCAACACTGGTGCAGCAATTGACATGCTATTATTGTAGCGAGTTGGCAAAGAAGCAAGAAGAATGAACAGCGAAGATTCCTAATTGAATTCTGCGATTTGTACAGGTAATATACTAGTTTTCACTGTATATGTCATATTTTGGTATGTTAATATAAGAGCTAGGGCCTTTGAAAATAATTCAATCGTGTTCTCGCAGTTGTCGCGTAAAAACTGGCAGGCGTAGCTTACGTTTGCTGTAGCTCACTTGTGAAAATGTTCCTTCTTATCCCATCTAGCGGGACTTTTATGAACTAGTGTTGCAGGCGTGCAAGTGTGCGCACCAATATTGTTAATGCGCACACTTACCCGCCTGCGTACACTTTGCCACTCGTTCTCGAAAAATGCATTCAATTAGTTTATTATTAGTATTTTGCTATTACATAATTACTGTATTGGAATCATAGGTTCATATTATTATTTTTTCCAGTTGTAGAAGTTAAAGATTTGGAAGATAAAATAACAGGAGAAGGAACAAAGACGCAAGAAAACACAAACGTGTCACTAATAGAAATCATTCAAATTGCTGGTACTTCGTCAGGACCAACTGTCTCAGTCACAGTGATTTACCTATCCCTTGCCCAAAGCTCTAAAGCAAACCAAAAGGAAAAGAATTGGGCAGAAATCTGAGATTTTAACTGCAACACCTTACAAAAATTTGCTCCTAGAAAAAAAGAAACTTTGTAACCCTTCTTCCTCCTTAATTGGAAGAGGGGTTGCGTCCCCGACTCACTCTGGGCGCGAAGGGAAAAAATTAATATTAAAACCAGGCATAAAAAGCTAAACAATATAAATTCCCCACACCACTGCCCAGGGGTCAGGCCAAAAATTTCAAAGGATATAATAGTAGAGTAACCATTAAACAAACAAGAGGCAAGACTTTGGACGTATGTTATTAAAAAATAGAAATTTGCAAAAATAATTTTTACTATACATAACCATACAAGCTTAGTTACAAAAGCTGACGTTAATAATGGCAGCATCTTATCCCCATTTGCGATACTAACAATAACCTTTAAAAAATCGTAAAAATATAAATACTGATAACAACAAGTATAAAAATATATAAGGGCGTGAGGCGTGGCCACTATAAAATATCAAAATATACTGACTGCCCTAATACCAAAAATCAAACAAGACAATCAATATAATATATAAATATATAAAAAAATATTACAATAATAAAACTTAAGTACAAAAAATTTATTTAAATAAAGTTCTTAAACTCTCAATCAACGGTTTAGTCTTTCTTCAGATGTTCGTTGCTAAAGACTTGCCAAAAAAAACAAAGTTAATATCCTAGGCGTGCGCTGGCTTCCTGACCTTCCTCACCAACTCCAGAGTCTAATGCCACGCCGGGCCATAGGTACGAATTCACAAAGGCGTGAACGATGACCAAAAAAAAATTATCTTATTTTTAAGGGAAATGTAGCAAAAACTCTTCACGTAACATAACCATGTTACCACAGAAGTATTTATCATCAGCTTCAAACAAAGTCTTACTTCTTTATTAACTTGCCAATGATTTTATAAAAACGTAGAATGGCCGCACCAACCAACATCAGGCTGCGCATGTAGTCCAATACCGATCGCATACTTTTAATAATACTGCACAAGCTGATATATTAGCTAAAGCCAACTTTAAGTATGCAAATTCCGAAGACAAAGTCTCAAAAACAAATTGCAAAATGTTCGTTTCTTCCAAACTTATACTTTTATGGCAACTACAGGCAAACGGGCGACCTTATTAAAAAATCCCACACTGGAACAACGTGTGAAACAAATGGGCCTCTTCACCAAACAGGCTAATAAAAGTTCCGTCCAAATAAAATTTAGTATGGGAAAATACACAGTTCACTAGGTTTGCCAAAAACCAGTGCAGCACCACGAGGGTAAAAATCAAAATCGCGGCCTCTCTTTACCTTGATTTCTTCTGTACCACAGGGCAATCCATTTGCCCTGTCACCCATCGTGGAGCCTCCAACCCAATACTCTTCGTCGCCCGTTGCCGTCCGGCATAACCAGTCCGCGCCGTCACATGGCTCTGTCCTCGACGGTCGCTCGGCACAAACTCTCTCGCCGGCCCAGCTGATTTTTTCTTCCCGGCAAGCCGAATGTCTGACGTCATCAGCCAACCGCCGGGCGCTCACCAAGTGGTATTTACGTGAAACACAATCGATGTTCTTAAACTCATAATCGATAGCTACCAAAAGGCGTATAACTAATTAACAGAAACAAATATAATTTAAAAAAAATTTACAGATAAATTAACATTAATTAAAAAAGGCGTAAAAATACGTGAAATAAAAAACCATATAAAACTAGAGACCAGCAACAAAAATAAATTACAAGTAAAAATGTGGCCCTGCCGGCCACAACTTAAAGAAGAGGAAGAAAAAAAATTCGAAAATGCGAAAGCAAGAGCTGAAAGAAAGCTAATCAAGTCAAACACTCAGTTGTTGAAAAACAACAAAGAAGATAAATGTGAAACATCGAAGTTACTTACAGCCAAACGCAAACTAACATTCAATACGAGAAGTGCGTCCGATCAGCAATCTCCTTCACAAGACTACATCTGCCCTGGATGTGATGAATCATGCAGTGATGAGGACTGGGTGCAATGTTGTGGGTGTAGTGAATGGTGGCATGAACTTTGCTCATCTTATGAAGGGAGCGGAGTTTTTTTATTGTGATTAATGTTTAAAGAATATGTGATGATTTTGACTGGGTGCGAGTAGCGTGTGTAGGGAATAGTAGCATCAGATTTATTGGTTGTATAAAAATAAATTCTAAATGTTTTAATTATCAAAATAATATGTTAAATTTATGTATAAATGTATAAATGTTCGTCCAGTACGATTTAATGTGTAAAAGTGAATACAGTGGGTACAGAAATATAAAGTATACAATGTACAACTGATAAGAATTATGCGCACACTTACCCGACATGCTGCGCACACTTACCCTCCCACAGAGGGTAAGTGTGCGCAAATGCCGACTTTTACCATTTTGCTCATTAAAAGAGAATCTCCTGCTGTACAATTACTTGGGCTCTCCAGGGCATTTTAGAATAATTATTCTATCATCCTGTATTATTAGTTTTTTTCCAATGCGTATTGGTAAATAGGTATTTATCCCAAATATTCCCCTAAATGCGCACGCTTACCCTCCACTTCCTTAACTTGTTACACTTTATTTCATAAGAAAAAGTCGATAACGGACAAAAAGGATGAGAATTACAAAAAAATAATTATATGAAATTGCACTTGTATACGGAGGACAGTTTAAATGAGCCGGTGTAAAATATAAGCAGAAAGTAATTAAATGAAAAAAAATTATAGTAGCACAGACGGACAACATGGGCTAAAACAGTGAGACAATAAAGACTAGAGACTAAATAAAAGGACTTACACAACACAGCGAGAAACAGACGAACCCAAAGATGGTACCAAACCGATAGTCCGTAATCCGGCCTACACATCGACAACACAGGGACGCACAGGCGACAACACAGATATTGAGGACACCACAAAGACGACAGCGCAGACTAAAACAGTAGTATCCCTAAGAAAACAGTAGTTTCGGGATTTGAGCTATATTCCACTGGAAAAGCAGGTGGTGTGGCTCAGAGTTGATCGCTTACTGAAGCAACCCCAAGCAGTCGTCACGTCTGACTGACAGGGGTTTCATCATCGCCCGTGCGGCCTAGGGACCGAGTACCGCGACTTGGCATCGAACCCCGAGGCCCGTGAAGGAGTCCCAGGTCGCCTAGTTGCGACCCCTAACCTCCTCATTGGATTACTGTAACTTTTGGTTTGTATACAATGTTTCTAGAAAAAAGGGGGTTGTCTGTAAATTTCGGTTTACGGACGATAATTTTACGTGATAACGTCATAAGAAAACATTGATGAAAAATTGCATACTTTTTAATTTTCGAATATTATTTACAGTTTTTGCAAATTTAATTTAAATAATTTGTTTAAATATAATCGCGAACAATTGGTTAAAAAGCCCGCCTTAACCTGTTTTATATTATAAAATATTTTTTCGCACGGTGGTTGGCCGGTTCTTGCACGCTCGGCTCAGGCGGAACGTGACAATTTTTCGTGTGTGCAGCCGGCGTTCATCGATTTATAACCTGTATTTCGCGAATGCATTTCGTGTCAAGGTATTTCACAAAATACTGTAGCTTTTCTCCTGTGGTTATTGGCTGAGGTCGGTGAGAGGTGTCGTCCCGCTCTTGACGGGGCCAATGAGAATGTGGTCACCGTACTGCTGCACCCTCACAATTTGCCATGACTCTTAGAGAAAGCTACAGTGTTTTGTGAAATACTTTGACATGAAATGAAATCGCGAAATACAGGTGTCCCTATTTATAAGACGTTATCACGTCAAAAATGCTGCAAAGCATTGGCATTTTTTTTTTTTGGTTCGACAACAGCCCCTCCACGCTGAAGCCAGTCTCGCACAACCGAAGTGATTGCGAGCCCTGTACAAAATGGGAGTGAGTTTAAGGGAGGTTCTTAATAACTGCCAGGCGGAAGGCATATGCGCTTTTCGTAATATCGTGCAAAGCAGTAGTGATTGTAGGTGGTATAAATACCTTCGATTCTCTCTCCTTGCGCGACCAATGACAGATGAGCAGTCCCTTGATTGGCCGTGCACGCGAGAGCTGATGATTCTGGCCAGTTTCTTGCTGCGAGGGTACGTAGTAAGTCGAGGCAAGTGTGCCACACCCAGTCCTGAAGAGCTCGGGAATATGACGCAGCGCATCGGGCAATCGCTCCGTACAGTGCCAACTTCCCCCCCCCCCCCCCTAATCAATCACCCTGCGAGCAGGCCAGCCAATCGCAACGATAGCACACGCGGTGGCAGGGACGAGTGCACCGCGCAATGTTGCCAGACTTACAACAATCCGGGTACACTCATCTCTGCGTGGCTATGGATGTTTGTGGTAACTTGAGACTCAGTCTTAATTAAAGGTACGCATTATTTTTAAATTGACTGATAACTTCGATATTGCTGACAACAAAGGCTGATTATTTTATTTTCTTTTTTTTTTCTCTGACAAGAAATCAGATACTGATGAATAAATTCACTTAAATATGAACTCCTAGCAAATTTCTACCCACCTGGCAACATAAAGCAACACATTACAGTTCACAGGTCCTCCATCAATGAACAAATATCTGCCGAAAAAACCAAGTGGTACATTGGGTATTTCTTACTTCAGTGACCTTTCTAAAAAATAATAATAATAATAAGACGACTGGAAAACTGAAAATAGACTAAGAACAGTTTTAAAGACAAATTCCAAGTAAAGACATGATCACCAGAGTAAAACCAACTGCAGCCAAATTATAAAGATAGAACTGTGTTTATAAGATCCCCTGGCCGAACCTCTTCTACACGCATTTAAAAAACACGAAAATCATAATAAGGATGAAACACAAAAAATCTAGACTTGCCGAACATGCCTGGGAACACAGTCATATAATACTCTGGGACAATGATGCACCTCTAACACGGGAAGAATGCATAATAAAAAAGAAAATAAATTAATCATGATTTCTTATCAGTAGAGACCTGCAAAATACGCGGATTCATTTCGTGATATGCTACAATTCAATTAATTAAACATTAGCGCTGCTTTTACCACTGGTTCACTGTTAATCTGGAGTAATGAGGGCCAATTAGAGATCATCACTCGTAGGAGTGTCGAATCACAGGCACTCAGTCGAGACGACTCACAAGTCAGCAGCCAATAAACAGGTGGCATTTTCCCGAGTGTGTAGAGTGTAGTAGAGACCTTCCTGGAGGTCACTGAATCCGCGAATTTTTCCTGTCTCTACCCATCGATATTCTGTGTTCCCAGGGTCTCGTAGCAGCGGCTCGCACAGCTCCACACTGCACGCCACACCCGAGACTTACTAGACACTTGCTCACAAGCTCGTGCGGGCTAGCGACCCGTGCCTGTGTCTGGAGGGTCTCGTAGCAGCGGCTCGCACAGCTCCACACTGCACGCCACACCCGAGACTTACTAGACACTTGCTCACAAGCTCGTGCGGGCTAGCGACCCGTGCCTGTGTCTGGAGGGTCTCGTAGCAGCGGCTCGCACAGCTCCACACTGCACGCCACACCCGAGACTTACTAGACACTTGCTCACAAGCACGTGTGGGCTAGCGACCCGTGCCTGTGTCTGGAGGGTCTTGTAGCAGCGGCTCGCACAGCTCCACACTGCACGCCACACCCGAGACTAACTAGACACTGGCTCACAAGCTCGTGCGGGCTAGCGACCCGTGCCTGTGTCTGGAGGGTCTCGTAGCAGCGGCTCGCACAGCTCCACACTGCACGCCACACCCGAGACTTACTAGACACTTGCTCACAAGCTCGTGCGGGCTAGCAACCCGTGCCTGTGTCTGGAGGGTCTCGTAGCAGCGGCTCGCACAGCTCCACACTGCACGCCACACCCGAGACTTACTAGACACTTGCTCACAAGCACGTGTGGGCTAGCGACCCGTGCCTGTGTCTGGAGGGTCTCGTAGCAGCGGCTCGCACAGCTCCACACTGCACGCCACACCCGAGACTACCTAGACACTGGCTCACAAGCTCGTGCGGGCTAGCGACCCGTGCCTGTGTCTGGAGGGTCTCGTAGCAGCGGCTCGCACAGCTCCACACTGCACGCCACACCCGAGACTTACTAGACACTTGCTCACAAGCTCGTGCGGGCTAGCGACCCGTGCCTGTGTCTGGAGGGTCTCGTAGCAGCGGCTCGCACAGCTCCACACTGCACGCCACACCCGAGACTTCCTAGACACTTGCTCACAAGCACGTGTGGGCTAGCGACCCGTGCCTGTGTCTGGAGGGTCTCGTAGCAGCGGCTCGCACAGCTCCACACTGCACGCCACACCCGAGACTTACTAGACACTTGCTCACAAGCACGTGTGGGCTAGCGACCCGTGCCTGTGTCTGGAGGGTCTCGTAGCAGCGGCTCGCACAGCTCCACACTGCACGCCACACCCGAGACTTACTAGACACTTGCTCACAAGCACGTGTGGGCTAGCGACCCGTGCCTGTGTCTGAAGGGTCTCGTAGCAGCGGCTCGCACAGCTCCACACTGCACGCCACACCCGAGACTTACTAGACACTTGCTCACAAGCACGTGTGGGCTAGCGACCCGTGCCTGTGTCTGGAGGGACTTGTAGCAGCGGCTCGCACAGCTCCACACTGCACGCCACACCCGAGTCTAACTAGACACTTGCTCACAAGCACGTGTGGGCTAGCGACCCGTGCCTGTGTCTGGAGGGTCTCGTAGCAGCGGCTCGCACAGCTCCACACTGCACGCCACACCCGAGACTTACTAGACACTTGCTCACAAGCACGTGTGGGCTAGCGACCCGTGCCTGTGTCTGGAGGGTCTCGTAGCAGCGGCTCGCACAGCTCCACACTGCACGCCACACCCGAGACTTACTAGACACTTGCTCACAAGCTCGTGCGGGCTAGCGACCCGTGCCTGTGTCTGGAGGGTCTCGTAGCAGCGGCTCGCACAGCTTCACACTGCACGCCACACCCGAGACTTACTAGACACTTGCTCACAAGCTCGTGCGGGCTAGCGACCCGTGCCTGTGTCTGGAGGGTCTCGTAGCAGCGGCTCGCACAGCTCCACACTGCACGCCACACCCGAGACTTACTAGACACTTGCTCACAAGCACGTGTGGGCTAGCGACCCGTGCCTGTGTCTGGAGGGTCTCGTAGCAGCGGCTCGCACAGCTTCACACTGCACGCCACACCCGAGACTTACTAGACACTTGCTCACAAGCACGTGCGGGCTAGCGACCCGTGCCTGTGTCTGGAGGGTCTCGTAGCAGCGGCTCGCACAGCTCCACACTGCACGCCACACCCGAGACTTACTAGACACTTGCTCACAAGCACGTGTGGGCTAGCGACCCGTGCCTGTGTCTGGAGGGTCTCGTAGCAGCGGCTCGCACAGCTTCACACTGCACGCCACACCCGAGACTTACTAGACACTTGCTCACAAGCTCGTGCGGGCTAGCGACCCGTGCCTGTGTCTGGAGGGTCTCGTAGCAGCGGCTCGCACAGCTCCACACTGCACGCCACACCCGAGACTTACTAGACACTTGCTCACAAGCACGTGCGGGCTAGCGACCCGTGCCTGTGTCTGGAGGGTCTCGTAGCAGCGGCTCGCACAGCTCCACACTGCACGCCACACCCGAGACTTACTAGACACTTGCTCACAAGCACGTGTGGGCTAGCGACCCGTGCCTGTGTCTGGAGGGTCTCGTAGCAGCGGCTCGCACAGCTTCACACTGCACGCCACACCCGAGACTTACTAGACACTTGCTCACAAGCTCGTGCGGGCTAGCGACCCGTGCCTGTGTCTGGAGGGTCTCGTAGCAGCGGCTCGCACAGCTCCACACTGCACGCCACACCCGAGACTTACTAGACACTTGCTCACAAGCACGTGTGGGCTAGCGACCCGTGCCTGTGTCTGGAGGGTCTCGTAGCAGCGGCTCGCACAGCTTCACACTGCACGCCACACCCGAGACTTACTAGACACTTGCTCACAAGCACGTGCGGGCTAGCGACCCGTGCCTGTGTCTGGAGGGTCTAGTAGCAGCGGCTCGCACAGCTCCACACTGCACGCCACACCCGAGACTTACTAGACACTTGCTCACAAGCTCGTGCGGGCTAGCGACCCGTGCCTGTGTCTGGAGGGTGTCGTAGCAGCGGCTCGCACAGCTCCACACTGCACGCCACACCCGAGACTAACTAGACACTTGCTCACAAGCTCGTGCGGGCTAGCGACCCGTGCCTGTGTCTGGAGGGTCTCGTAGCAGCGGCTCGCACAGCTTCACACTGCACGCCACACCCGAGACTAACTAGACACTTGCTCACAAGCTCGTGCGGGCTAGCGACCCGTGCCTGTGTCTGGAGGGTCTCGTAGCAGCGGCTCGCACAGCTCCACACTGCACGCCACACCCGAGACTAACTAGACACTTGCTCACAAGCTCGTGCGGGCTAGCGACCCGTGCCTGTGTCTGGAGGGTCTCGTAGCAGCGGCTCGCACAGCTTCACACTGCACGCCACACCCGAGACTAACTAGACACTTGCTCACAAGCTCGTGCGGGCTAGCGACCCGTGCCTGTGTCTGGAGGGTCTCGTAGCAGCGGCTCGCACAGCTTCACACTGCACGCCACACCCGAGACTAACTAGACACTTGCTCACAAGCTCGTGCGGGCTAGCGACCCGTGCCTGTGTCTGGAGGGTCTCGTAGCAGCGGCTCGCACAGCTCCACACTGCACGCCACACCCGAGACTTACTAGACACTTGCTCACAAGCTCGTGCGGGCTAGCGACCCGTGCCTGTGTCTGGAGGGTCTCGTAGCAGCGGCTCGCACAGCTCCACACTGCACGCCACACCCGAGACTTACTAGACACTTGCTCACAAGCTCGTGCGGGCTAGCGACCCGTGCCTGTGTCTGGAGGGTCTCGTAGCAGCGGCTCGCACAGCTCCACACTGCACGCCACACCCGAGACTTACTAGACACTTGCTCACAAGCTCGTGCGGGCTAGCGACCCGTGCCTGTGTCTGGAGGGTCTCGTAGCAGCGGCTCGCACAGCTCCACACTGCACGCCACACCCGAGACTTACTAGACACTTGCTCACAAGCACGTGTGGGCTAGCGACCCGTGCCTGTGTCTGGAGGGTCTCGTAGCAGCGGCTCGCACAGCTCCACACTGCACGCCACACCCGAGACTTACTAGACACTTGCTCACAAGCACGTGTGGGCTAGCGACCCGTGCCTGTGTCTGGAGGGTCTCGTAGCAGCGGCTCGCACAGCTCCACACTGCACGCCACACCCGAGACTTACTAGACACTTGCTCACAAGCACGTGTGGGCTAGCGACCCGTGCCTGTGTCTGGAGGGTCTCGTAGCAGCGGCTCGCACAGCTCCACACTGCACGCCACACCCGAGACTTACTAGACACTTGCTCACAAGCACGTGCGGGCTAGCGACCCGTGCCTGTGTCTGGAGGGTCTCGTAGCAGCGGCTCGCACAGCTTCACACTGCACGCCACACCCGAGACTTACTAGACACTTGCTCACAAGCACGTGCGGGCTAGCAACCCGTGCCTGTGTCTGGAGGGTCTCGTAGCAGCGGCTCGCACAGCTTCACACTGCACGCCACACCCGAGACTAACTAGACACTTGCTCACAAGCTCGTGCGGGCTAGCGACCCGTGCCTGTGTCTGGAGGGTCTCGTAGCAGCGGCTCGCACAGCTTCACACTGCACGCCACACCCGAGACTTACTAGACACTTGCTCACAAGCTCGTGCGGGCTAGCGACCCGTGCCTGTATCTGGAGGGTCTCGTAGCAGCGGCTCGCACAGCTCCACACTGCACGCCACACCCGAGACTTACTAGACACTTGCTCACAAGCACGTGTGGGCTAGCGACCCGTGCCTGTGTCTGGAGGGTCTCGTAGCAGCGGCTCGCACAGCTCCACACTGCACGCCACACCCGAGACTTACTAGACACTTGCTCACAAGCTCGTGCGGGCTAGCGACCCGTGCCTGTGTCTGGAGGGTCTCGTAGCAGCGGCTCGCACAGCTCCACACTGCACGCCACACCCGAGACTAACTAGACACTTGCTCACAAGCTCGTGCGGGCTAGCGACCCGTGCCTGTGTCTGGAGGGTCTCGTAGCAGCGGCTCGCACAGCTCCACACTGCACGCCACACCCGAGACTTACTAGACACTTGCTCACAAGCTCGTGCGGGCTAGCGACCCGTGCCTGTGTCTGGAGGGTCTCGTAGCAGCGGCTCGCCCAGCTCCACACTGCACGCCACACCCGAGACTAACTAGACACTTGCTCACAAGCTCGTGCGGGCTAGCGACCCGTGCCTGTGTCTGGAGGGTCTCGTAGCAGCGGCTCGCACAGCTCCACACTGCACGCCACACCCGAGACTAACTAGACACTTGCTCACAAGCTCGTGCGGGCTAGCGACCCGTGCCTGTGTCTGGAGGGTCTTGTAGCAGCGGCTCGCACAGCTCCACACTGCACGCCACACCCGAGACTACCTAGACACTGGCTCACAAGCTCGTGCGGGCTAGCGACCCGTGCCTGTGTCTGGAGGGTCTCGTAGCAGCGGCTCGCACAGCTCCACACTGCACGCCACACCCGAGACTACCTAGACACTGGCTCACAAGCTCGTGCGGGCTAGCGACCCGTGCCTGTGTCTGGAGGGTCTCGTAGCAGCGGCTCGCACAGCTCCACACTGCACGCCACACCCGAGACTTACTAGACACTTGCTCACAAGCTCGTGCGGGCTAGCGACCCGTGCCTGTGTCTGGAGGGTCTCGTAGCAGCGGCTCGCACAGCTCCACACTGCACGCCACACCCGAGACTACCTAGACACTGGCTCACAAGCTCGTGCGGGCTAGCGACCCGTGCCTGTGTCTGGAGGGTCTCGTAGCAGCGGCTCGCACAGCTCCACACTGCACGCCACACCCGAGACTAACTAGACACCAACAAGCAGGTAGCAGCTCAGACATCGCGACACCGCGTCACCCCTCCCCTGTCGACCACACGGACACGTAACTTCTTTTAGCGGCGGGCCAAACCTGTCCCACAAGACACGCACCCCGCCCGTCGATCCACAAGTGAATTACAGTGCACTAAGCGAGTTATACAAACCTCTGTTCCTGGCCTCGCACACACTTACTGCCCGGCTGGCAGTTTGATGGATCGGGGGAACAAGTAAGTATTAAAAGCAAAAACACATTATCCTTTCCACCAGCCCATCATATCTACACTAGCTGCACATTTCAGCACTGGAGGTCAGGGCCTGGTACTGCCGGCGGCGCCCTGGTCTGGTGACAGCGACAGTGAGATGACAGTCCAGCGGCGGCCAGCGGCGACAGCCGGGACTGCTTCATCAAGCAACTGCTCTGCGGTATTTGCACCGCCTGTATCCCCTGTCTGTTTGTTCGTGCCTGAAACGTCGCAACTGCTGTCTCGGGAAGCCTTGCTGTGTTCATCTGCGCAGTCGTGTTGTCCACATTGTCTGTTTAGTGTCGTCGTTGAGTTCGTATTTTTGTCGCTGTTTCATTGTCTTTATTTACTAGCCCCTGTTTCTACTGTCTCGTCATTTTAGCTCACTGTGCGTCTGGGCTGTAATAATTTTTTTGACAAAATCCCTTCCTCGGAAATCCTGTGCTGCTTAATGTTAATTTTTTTTACATCGGTTGATTGAAACTGCTCTATCTCTGTGTGCATGTTCAATTTTTTTATTTGTCTTTTATCGAGATTTGTTATGACTATGGACACCTGTATTTCGCGATTTCATTTCATGTCAAGGTATTTCACAAAACACTGTAGCTTTTTCTAAGAGTCATGGCAAATTGTGAGGGTGCAGCAGTACGGTGACCACATTCTCATTGGCCCCGTCAAGAGCGGGACGACACCTCTCACCGACCTCAGCCAATAACCACAGGAGAAAAGCTACAGTATTTTGTGAAATACCTTGGCACGAAATGTATTCGCGAAATACAGATGTCCCTATTTATAGCATTAATGGTTAAACTGCAACACCAGTAATGTGTGTTATTTGTATAAATGGTTTGTTTAGTTAATATAATAATGAAACATTTCTATCATGTTATGGAATTCCTTGCCCAAAAATAGTTGGTGAAAATCATTATTTAAACTATTTTTCAACCTCTGATAATGCACTCTATAAAAAACCGTAAAATAAAACATTAAATACAAAAGGTTTAACTGTAAACAAATCATTATTATTAATGAAACATAAACAAATTCCAAATTAAATTTTTCTATTAATGCTCGGAACAATGTTACATAGTCAAGTTTATATTCGCTTTAGGGCACTCGTTGCTGTAAGGTTGCAGCGTGCTTGAAAGCTACGATTTCCAGTAAAATTGCTATCCTTATTTGCAAAACGTTCGTTTACAAAAATAAATAATTAGGCTACGGAAAGTAACTCTCAAAACCTAACGCGTATAAGAACCACATATATTACGATCAACAAAAATTGTCTTTAATGTCTTGCCAATAAGTATAGATCTGAAAAATATGCATTATTATATACCTAAACCACTTTCGCATTAGTACATGATAATTTCCTCACGCCCCTAAGGGCAAGAAACCAATAAAAACTCTAAAAAAAAATTGAAATGACCCAGTGAGCCAATGACGTTCAATCCTGGCGACAAGTGAAATGTAGCGGCTGACTGTGTAGCTATAGTAGACACCGAAAATAACGCGATTTTTGCGGGTCGCTACAAATAAGACAGAAGCTGGATGCAGTCCAAAAATTACAAAATGCGATTGCACTGCGTTTGAAATCGGAATATTCTAGCCTTAACCTCAAAAATTCACTGTGTAGGATGCAGTGGCGGATCCAAGGGAGGGGGGGGGGGCGGCACCAGTGGCAAGTGCCCCCCCCCCCCCCCCCCCCGAAAAACCAGTTGTCTGCAACATTAATATTGCCGACAAAAATGATTGTTTCTGAAACCAATAAAATATTTTAATATAATTAATTAATTTCTTGTAGAATCATAAAATCTGGTGGTTGGATGTTATGTGTAGTGTGAGTAGATTAAATACAAATTTAGTAATTTTAAGACATTTTTTCTCTGGCTATTCTGAAATCCTAGAGTGAACCTCTGGATCCGCCACTGGTAAGATGTCATGTTAAATGCAAAAGTGAACTTAAATCACGTTGTTTACATAGTGCAACACTGTCAATGGGTGAAAAAAAAACTTAAGGGGGAACGCCTGCATTGCCTTAAATAATTGCGGTGTGGGGTGTTATCTTTTTTTTTTTTTAACTAGGCCTACATCGAGATTCACAGTTGGTTTTCGCTCGTGGTGGGAGGTGGGGGTGGGGAATTATTTAGGCCATGTGAGGATTCTACTTTTAAGGAATATGGTATGTTATTTTTTTTTTCGAAACCCTTCAACGTTTCTAACATAGATACATTCACACTACACAGAAAAAAAATCGGTACTACTACAAAATATTCATTTGGAAACCAGTTGCCAAGAAATAGTTTGTAAAACTACACAAAATATATTGTATCTTTCTACAACACATGGCTATAGTTATTTAATATTTTCGATATAATACTGAGTATTTCTTACAAAAATTGGTGCATAATTTTATATTTTAATTGATGTTTCATTCAAGCATAATTTTTTTAAACCTAAGAAAAGATAATAAAACATCAAACAATTAGTTAACCATCAGTGTCCGTGTGATACTGATACCTGAGCAGAGTATGTTTTAATGACTTAAATGATGTGGAAAAGAAATTTTCTCAGAGCAAAAAGACTTTTGCCTTGTGGCAGCTGATATTGTTTCATCCGTCAGCCTGTTCAGTGACACAAGTTTTCCCCTGCCATCACAAGCTAATAAAACTGATTCTACTTTGCATTGACTTAAGTCTCTGTCTCACTCGTCATGTTGATTGTTTTTAGTTTTTTTTAATAATTTTTAATGGCTATTTCTAAAATTATAACTCTTTACCAATCTTGAATTTGCTCTTCTGCCAAAAATATTTTCAACCTACATATCTAACATGTATTCATTAAGTAGCTATAGGTATTACATGTTGAAAATATTTTCAACCTACATATCCAACATGTATTCATTAAGTATATTACATGTTGAAAATATTTTTGGCATATCCACAATTTAAATCGAAATATCGAGTTCAAATTTTAGAAATAGCCCTTAAAAAGAGAAATGCCGGTGGGGGGGGGGGGGGGGGAATTAAAAAAATCAGCATGGCGTATGAGACCAAACACATCAAAACGTATTTAAGTAGAACGATAGGAACAGGTCTAATAAATGGACTGACACTAATGTTTAGGCTCATGTATAAAAAAAAATAGTGCGTGGAGTCCCTCCGCGCGGAAGAAGTGAAACTTCGTAATGTGGAAATGAAAATAGGAAGGGGTAGGAATTGATTTTTAGTGAAATCATATTGTATCAAATCAAACTAAAAAAATAAATCATGAAATCATTCAACGATAAAAGCTGTTTATTTAATTAAGCGGACGGGTTCGCCCCAAGGAGAAAATTGACGCGGCGAGACCTCGTGGACATAGAGAAATGACACCCACTCACTATTTATGTGTCTATGAAACATGATTTTTTTCTGCAATTTAAATTATAATACAAAAAGGGTATTGAAAATTTAAACAAATATGGCGACACTACGAACTGTCCGGATCTTTATTTTTTCTTACTCTCTACTTAGTTCCTTACAATAGCATAACTTAATGGCTACCCCCTCCATGGTAGCGTTAAACGTTTAACGCAACCTTGTTGGAATTCGCATTAGAAGTTTCACTTCAATAAATGGGAATTAAAGCAAGATTTATTAAGAAGCCACGTCGCGTACGGTTGCTTCTGTAGTTCCAAATGTCAGTAGTTATTGTCAATATTGACTTAGGGTTCTTAAAACTATACAAGATATAATTTAATTTGTTTTTCTATTTTTTAATTCCCCCCCCCCTTTTTTTTCCCCTCAACGAACAAGATTCCTATGTCCGCCACTGATCCGGTAAACTACGAAATTAGTCAAGCGAAAATTTCAATATTTTTTTTTTTTGATAATGGTACTGTGGTTTCACCTCTTGGCAATATTTAAAAAGTGCTTCTACTATCTCCTTTCATATATGTATTAATTCATACAAGTCTGCAATTAACAAACATGGCTTCTTATTAAGCCAAACCATGCCTATTTACGTTTAACACGGATAAACTTGAAGACTTTAATGAGTGACCGAACTTGAACAAAATGAAAAAAAAATTACACATGTGCATACTTTTCGCATATTAAGCTGGTAAAGTTGAATTTTTTTTACATGGTTTTGCAATATTTATATAGACAACCAAATGGATTATATAAATGAAAATGTTTGGGTTTTAAGGCAGTGCTTTATATGGTTAATATTTTTTTAGAAAAAATTATTAAATATTTTTAAGCCATTTAAAATCATAAGAATTCTTAGGATTTCATTAGGCAAGGTAAAATTAAAAAAATTTTCTGAAATAAGTTAAACAATATCACATGGCAGCCAGCAAAATTTAACATTAAACTTAAAATTTCTCGTTTTATATTCCCTAAAACGTAAGTAAAATTAAATAATACCTATATTCTGAAAGAAATTCAACTATATCACACAGAAGACAGTAAAATTTACTTGTAACCTAACAATTTCCAGTCTCATATTCTATTTCTTTCTCCTTATCCATACTCCAAAAATAATGTTAACTTAAAAATGCAATTTTGCAGCTAATTAAGCAAATGACTGCGACATAATAATTTTATTCAATTTGTGACTGTTCAGGCACTCAAAATGTCGGCAAATTTCACCACGTGAAACATAAATATAAAATATTACTTGTAATGGGACACAGGCCTAACCCCTTAAGACACCTTGTTAGTTATAGTACCTACATTTGTCATTTCTATTATTTGAGTGATTTCCTTACAAATGTGACCTTATATAGCGCTATTGCAATTTATCAAACAGGTATTTACTAAATATTCTCCTTTAGCACGTTTCAATAACGATAGATTGAAACAACCTCGAAAAGAACGTTTCGAAAATATCCAGTGAGAAAATCCGTGACTTCAAAACAAATACAAAAACTCTATCGGAATAAATTCCCAGGAATCATTTGCAAGCCTATGCAATGACTAGAGGATGAAATATTCATCTTAGCTTATGAGAACGAGCCTTTTGTTACACACGACATATTGATATTTCTCGTTTAGTTTTTCCGTCACTATGCTTCTCTTAGCCTATACTTAAATTTTAACGTGATCACTTCCTTGCGTTGGTCGTTCTGCCAGAAAAAAATTGCAACAGATATTCACTTAGTGTCCTATTATCATTGGTGTAAAAAGTCACGCAAGTCGAGATAACTTGGATGATTGCACGTCTTTTTTCGCAGCCATGACGTGACGCTTAGTGAACACCTGTGGGAAATTGGCTATTTGTGGCAGAATAACAAATTTAATACCGAGTCAGAACTTTAGGCATAAGTTATCGCCATAAATAATAGTGCCGAGAAAAAAAATAAAATAAAATCGGCGTGCAAAAGCAGCCTCAACATTTACTCACAATTTTCGGCGGCATTCGTTCCTTGTCCATCGTTCCGTCGATTTCGTGACCTCGGGGCAATATGGCGTTCGGGTCGTTGGAAGCGACGGAAAGGAGAACTAATTCAAGGCCAAGCGATTCAATTGGTGGAACGGATTGGGGACAGAGGGGCGCGGGTGTCAATCCCTGAGGGAGGGGGAGGTGTCTTCCCCCTCCCCCCCCCCCCCCCGCCAAGAGTGACAGTGAAACGGGTTTGAGATCAAAACTAAGTCTCTCGGAAAACTTTCCGTGTATTTCAAAGTTTTCTGCTTATTGCATACTTGTAGGCTAAGATATGGGAGGGGTTTCAAATCATTGAGAGTCCAATTTAAGGGGCAGTACCCTGAATTATTTCACTTCTATTATTTCGTGTCCATGCACGTGATTTTATGTATATATATATAAATATTTATATATATATATGTATATACATAAATATAATATATATTTATATATAAATATAATTTGTATATATATATTTATATATACTTATAAATATAATTTATACTTATATATATGTGTGTGTGCAAAAATTAACCATGTTTCCCCCCTCCTAAACAAGTCCTTATTTAATGGATTTTATGAACCTAAAAGGCAAAATCTTATGTCAGTCCTAGTATGTAATGAAATAATGTGGTATAAAGTTATGGATAAACTGTTCATATGAAGCCTTCGTCTTGAAGTCCTTTTTAAGTCTTAGTATAGGCCTTTTGATTTTTTATTGTTATACTGAAAGAAGGAAAAAAAATTTTTTTTTTGAAGACGAAGGCTACATAAAAATGGTTAATCCACAACTGTATAACACATGATAAAAATATATTTAACAAAAATTGGTTGTCTGTAAAGTCGGTTTACGGACGATAGTTTAACGTGACAACGTCATAACAAAACATTGATGAAATGATTGCATACTTTTATGAATAAAATTGAATCATTTTTATTGAATTATCACTATTTTGTATGAATACAAAGAAGGAGTGAAATGAAATCTACAATTTAATTGATAAATTTACTTTTATTTGCACTCATTAATTCAAATATGTTTATTACTTTAACGAAGAGATTATTTTAACTGTAACTTTTATACATGTTTGCTATTTAACTTCTTCCAATCTGTGTTATTCTGTTAAAGATAGGACGATGATAGGAAAAGTAGGAAGCGAATGGGAGTGTTTCAAGTTTAATGTGCCTCGAAAAAGTCAAATCGATGGTTGTTCCAATCGAGTGGAAGCGAGATAGATGCGGCGCAAGCGTACAATGAGCGTAGCGGGACAGTGCGTAACGGGACAATGTGCGTAACGGGACACTTTTTCGTGCGTGCAGCCGGCGTTCATCGATTTATTAGACGTTCTCACGTCAAAATTTGTATTTAATTTCATTTTAAAAAAATAACACACTCGTGAGAGAGTATTTCATTAGGCTACTCCCAGTTACCTATGTGTAACATCTTACCTCGGAAACGAGCAATTTCATGCGTTCTCATGATGCAAATACACCATAACACAAAACACTGGCACGAAATATAACGCAGAATTCTATAAAATAATGCCGAGCGTGATAATTGGGTACATAAATGGTGTTTTTAACTACATTTCCTGAAGCGAATCACGCGTAGTTTCCGCACCCGGTGCCGAAACAACTACGTCGACTATCGAATCTCGTTTTAAACTACACAGTGAAACTGCTCCGATAGGAAATGAATCGAACCTGATTTCCGACAGTACCGTGGTTACCCATTTCCGTTCCGTTCACGAAACAACTCGCACCTAATGCCGCGTGTGCCCGAGAGATGAGATGTTACACGTCAGAAACTATTAAAATAAGGGCTTGTTTGGTGGGAAACCCTTTTGTAGACAGCTTAAATATGGTTATATTTTGAACTTAATTGAGATGATGAGCGCAGGAAGGAGGTGTGAAGAAGAGGGTTGCAGGCGGCGGAGGGGAAGTGTCCGTTCCTGTGCATCGCGGGAAGCCTACTTTTCACAGACGAGAGAGCCAAAACCCGAAGTTCCCCGAAGTTCATGCTTTTTTTCCGTTTCTTTAATGTAGCTATCCTAACCAAATCAACCGTCCACAATGTTTTAAAGTATTTATAATGTAGCTAACCTAACCTTATTGACCATTAGTATACTTTTATCAACACCGCCATATTTATTTACAATGAACAAAAAAAATTGGTTGTCTGTAAAGTCGGTTTACGGACGATAGTTTAACGTGACAACGTCATAACAAAACATGGATGAAATGATTGCATACTTTTATGAATAAAATTGAATCATTTTTATTGAATTATCACTATTTTGTATGGATACAAAGAAAGAGTGAAATTAAATCTACAATTTAATTGATAAATTTACTTTTATGTGCACTCATTAATTCAAATATGTTTATTACTTTAGCGAAGCGATTATTTTAACTATAACTTTTATACATGTTTGCTATTTAACTTCTTCCAATCTGTGTTATTCTGTTAAGGATAGGACGATGATAGGAAAAGTAGGAAACGAACGGGAGTGTTTCAAGTTTAATGTGCCTCGAAAAAGTCAAATCGATGGTTGTTCCAATCGAGTGGAAGAGAGATATATGCGGCGCAAGCGTACAATGAGCTTAACGGGACAGAGCGTAACGGGACAATGTGCGTAGTGGGACACTTTCTCGTGCGTGCAGCCGGCGTTCATCGATTTATTGGACGTTGTCACGTCAAAAACCGAAGATGCACGATCTCGATCGGGCGTTTGGCTCTCTCGTCTGTGAAACGAAGGCTTCCCGTGCATCGCCGCAGCAGGGGAAGGAGTGGGGCGGGGCCTCCCCTTCCCCTCCCCAGCCGGCCTCCCCTCCATGCGCGGGGACGGATGCGCCGTGGCGCGTGGTCTCCCGCCTCCAGCTGATCTCGCACGAGGCCACCAGCGCGCCGCCGCACGGCGGGGCGAACCAACTATTTCCCTGCAAAAAAAAAAAAAAAAAAAAAAAAATTATTACAAAATAACTTTGATTTATATCTCTCTTGGTGGTAGGCAATGTTCAGGGCGTCTGAAACCACCGGAAATACAGCATTTGTTGTTCGGCATGCTTTCTTGTGAGAAGCCTGCAAAGTGGCTCGATTATGCGGATTCAATGTTTTTTTTTTTTTTTTTTTTTTTTTTTTGCTTTCCTGACGTCAAAAATATGTGGCACTCCAATGCCTGTTGGCGCATTTAACACCGATCTATTCAGACGTAGGTGATACAGCTCAACACTATTAATTTATATATTAACCGTATTTTTTGATATTTTTTTTTTTTTTTTTTTAGTGTGAGAGGTTGAGTTCGGTATACACATTCGTATATTCGTAGACTTACAACATTTTCCCCACTAGTCCCCACTAAATATTCAGAAAACATTGACTTGTAACACATACATAAAAATGGCGTGCTACCTCTTGCTGCCTTGGCGGATAAGCACGAATGACTGCTAAGGCCCGCACGTCTTCGAGCGCGGCCCCAGGCAGGGAAGCCAGTGGCCGGGCCGACTGGAAGAGCTGACCAAGGACCGAGCGAGATTAGACCTGTCTGGACTTGTTTCTGTATGGAGCAGTGCTGCTGCCAGGAGTAGGTTGGGGGTTAGTCGACGCAGTGCGTCTTGCATGCAGTGAACTGGGGTTGCTGTCACTACTTAGAAACACACGTATGAACGCTTAGTGAAGGTAGATTTGATTCCTGACGCTCCAATAAGGAAAGTTGAACTAATCAGTAGGGGCATGCAGATTTCGCGAAAAGATTTCGGGACTAGATGAAAGTTGAAACACTGTAGCATCATCTGTGTTTCGTGATTGGGAGAGTTTCTCCCAGGTACATATCGATTGTAACACCACCAATCACAATGATTCAGTGCGGAAGTAAACGCGTCCTGCGTGGCTCGGTCAAATATGGCAACGACTTCTCTCGCAGACGGCTGCCAATCACAAGGAAGAAACCACAGGTGCGGTTATACCTTGTTGAAGTCTAATAAGTGTTCAGATCTTTTCGCGAAAAATGCCTGCCCCCTACTAATCAGCTTACAAACCTAAATAAAATGCTTCGCTTTTTTTGCCTGCCCTATTATAATGGATGAAGCAGTGCAAACGGGGCTCATTGGTTGGAGAGTGGCGGATTGTTTGTTCCCGCCAGTGGCGCAGCCAAGCGGAGAGCCTCGAAGGACGCCGGACAGTGGCTTCCCTTGGTCGCGTCCAGCGGTGCACGGGTCGAGGTGGCGTCAGGCGCAGGCGGGTCCTGACCACCGTGACACGCCTGTCCCTGCAGCATGGCGGTGCTCGACCCGAGCCGCACGCTGCCATGTGGGGCAGAGAACCACCTCTGCCCTCGTTTAGATGGTGATTTTGCATCATTTATTTGATGGCTGGGCAGACCGATAAGAAAAATACTTGGTTTATCACTGCGTGATTCAGCCGACATGTTCATGCAAAGAGCAACAGCGTGTTTGTAATCCAAAAATCACGCAGAAGTGACAAACAAAACACGTAGTTGCAGCAAATATTGTAATAGGGACAATATGGGAAACTCGTAAGAAATACAAGAGACAAGTGATGTCAGCGAACCTGGCGGCATGGAGTGGAACTACGTTTTTAAGTGCGTGAGAGTAATGGCATCTGGTGGCGTGGAGTGAAAACAGCATGAAAGCAATGCAGTAACTTGTCTCGTGCTTCGCCAATGATAATAGGCCAGATACGTTCTTTAAATGATTCATTGGGGAATTTTAACTTAATGCATTTTTTGGACATACGCCATTGCAGTTTTGCACTGTTTGTCATGAAAAAATTCCAAAAAAAACAAAAAAATAAAACCATTATTGAAGGTTAAAAATTCTCAGGAAACAAGACTTAATCAGCTGATGTCGGACAAACGGTGTCTAACATCAGCTGATTCAGTCTTGTTTTCTGTAAATTTTTATCTTATTTTTTTATTCGGAATTTTTCCATGACAAACAGTGCAAAACTGCAATGGCGTATGTCCAAAAAAACTGCATTAAATAATTGGCCAGAGTTTCCCATATTGTCGTATTACGATGGTTGCAAGTCACAGCGCAGTATTCGCCCACTTGTATGAACAAGTTTGTATTGCAAGTCGGCACGGGTTAATGTTCTTAAAAGGGCCTTGTTTTTTTATAGAGTACATTGGGTGATTGCAAAAATTGTAGGGGGCATGTGTCAAAAATATTAAATTCAATGTAGGCTATATAATTTTTTTTTCTATGTAGCCTCTTTTGCATCCAGTGAAAATTTCTTTGTGTGGGGCGCGCACATCCTAAAAATTCACCCGCATCATTTTTTCATAACGCGCCTAAATAAGTATAACTTCGAAAAGAGATCAATACACGTCCAACATTTTATTCCATGTGGCAGTCCATTTTTTGACACCACAGAATTTCCCCCTAAATCACCCTATAGGTAGATAATGTAGGCGCACGAAATACCTATGCACAAATGGTGCAATATTAAAATGTCTTTAAGTATTCGACGTTATATGATACCATTCCAATACAAACGGATGTAACGGAACTTATTTGCAAATAAATTGGTAACTGCATAAAAATTTTCAATTTTATTCGGCACAACATTGTGAAAAAAGTTTCTGTATCCATTCCAACGTTTGTAATTAAAAAGAAAAAAATTTCAAGCACTTTTTACAGTGAATGGGAAATGTATGGCAATGCATCTCCAATGATTAGAAAGAGTAAGTTAAAAATTTAGTTTATTTTTGAATGTTATTTGTTCTATTTTACTGATTTTTAAATATAAAATATTTTACATACTACGGAGTCAGTTTTTTTTTTAGCTTAAAATGTCAAATTTATCGCACTTAAAAAGGTGCATCGAGTTTTTAACTGCTTGAATTAAAGATAGTTGAAAAAAATTAGCAGCTAGCCCATATACATAAATAAAAAGAAAAATTGCTTAATATTTGTAACTGCATATGCAAACACTGTTACTTATTTATTCAGTATTTAATTAAATATGATTAGGTGCATGTTGTTGGATTCTAAATGTGAATGTTTAAGATCCATATAAAGTTTTTATGGCATAAAGATGCCAAATTTGTAATACATAAAATTGCAGCTAAAGATAAAACTATAAAAAAAAGGCCGTGAAAATACGTGGTAATAGATAGGTAAGAAATAAAAACGTGTGTATTGTAAATTTAATTTTAAGTGGGGGTGTATCTTCTATACTTAGTATCTTATGAAATATTTTGTTGGGATTTGTTATATTTTACATGTTATTTTCATTAATATGTTCTTAGTGGCCAATTGCTTACTGTTTAATTTATCTCATGTATGAACAAGCAATGCTTCCAAACAATTTAAAAAATAAAACATTTGATTAAGATTCTGCTTCAAATAACACTTAATGGTTTCCGAGGATTTTCAACATCATCATCCTGCCCATTTAGAAATAGTATTTACACAATTTTAGATAGTATGTTCTAAGTTTAAAATATATGTATGTGGTCAACTGTAACTAATTGGTGTTCTTGCGGGGTTTTGGCGCCTATTCTCTCCGCAGTAGATCTCAGGAACGCCGCTGCTGTATTGATTACCCAGACTGCTAATCCAGCTAGCACGTCACTGCATTGTATTACTGTCAAGAGAGTTATTATTAAAAATAAATTAGGTAGTGTTGTGTGACTAGCGGAAATTTGTATTACCTATGACCAGGTCTGTTTTATACGTAACTGACATTTAATGTAAATAAAATAGTAATAGCTGGAAAACTTACTATTTTAATGGGTTCTTAGATATTGACGTGAAGTTACTGTTAACATGCAATTCAGCGAGAGGAACAACCATTTACAGTGTATGTTAGCATTTTGTTCAGACCTATGTGTCAGTAAGTAGATGTAAATGACGTCACAGGAACACATCGACTACCATGCCGGGTCTAGCTATAAGCTGTCGGAGGCTTGAGGCTCTCTTCTTAGGACCTCCAGGTGGTCTGCTGCGACGCTGGAACACTGGACGCTGGAAGCTGTAATTGGCGAACTACAGAAGATCTGAAGTAGCCGGGTGTCTGGCTGAAGAATCGACTTCCCTCTCGTTCTAAAAAGTCTGTTTTAATTTGGATCGGTCTCACCAAAAGTCGTGGCCGATCGTAGCTGGTGCTGACATCGGTCGACCGGAACCACTACAGGGACGAACGGGACCGACGCGGAAGTTGGCACTAGATGTCGCCGATACTCCCTATCTGAGACTTATTCAGTCCAGAACTATTCTCACAAATCATAGTATGGAGAATTCTGTATAGCACACGACCGCGGATGACGCGAATCTTCAATTCCTCGGGCGGCAACCAAGGCTTTGGTTCGCCCCAGCCCGAGAAACCTCTTCCCGCTACAAGATGGCGATGGCGTCTCCCCTTTCTTCTTCCTTCCAACTATTTATTTTCCGTCCCTAGCAACCAAGGAGCTATAGAAAAATCAGCAAACCAAATTAACTGCATAGTGAAATAAAACTTGGATATTAGCGTGTCAGAGTGCTGAACTAAGGCAAATGAATAAAGTTTCCAAAGAATAATGCTTAGATGACCCTATAGTTAAAAAGTGTGTTGTCTCTGGCAATTAGATGTGTTATATAGGTTAACTTTGGTTGTCCTCTTTACAATAAAATAATTAAATACATAAGATCGGCTTATGAAATAAGGTACAATTAATGTTACAATAATAATCATAATAATAATAATATAACTGTAAACAGTTGTACTGGTTACAATGTTATAAAAAATTTACATTTATACATATTTTATGCCTTTTGAATACAAAAATATTTTTTAATTTAGCAACACATTATTTAAGACAAATTACGTAATCAGGAATAACACGAATCACAGAGGAACAATTTTTTTTTGTTGTTGTCTGTTGCATGAGATTTTTCAACTTTTTTATGTATTTAGGTACTGCTGAATCCATTTTCTTGTGCATGAATTGCATTTCATGCAATACAATTTTCTTTTTTTTGCAGATTTCTGATCTTACCTTCAAGTTAGAGTACTACTACTCGTATATTTAAAATAAATACAAGGTAATTAATGGTTTACAAATATTATTATAATTATATTTGTATTAAAATTTAAAGTAATGAAAAATTAATTATTTTATTTTGTTAAATATTAATATATATATCATTATGATGTTCTTATTAGACTGGATAATGGCCTCCTCAAGTCGGCATAAATGTTTAAATAGTTCTAATGCCTTCTGTTACATATGTGGCAGTTACACACTTTAACGTCAAAGACGCAATATTTCATCATTTGTCAGACGTGTGTACGCAACATATTTTGAGGTTCCACTAGGTGATCAAGACAAGAAATGGGCTCCGCATATTGAGTACGAAGAAAGCGAAAGTGATCAAGAGGCTTTTGATCATATGTATGACAAAATGGATGCAGAATCTGATGGATCTTCTTCTGACTCCAGACAGTCATTAACCTCCCAGCAGTTTAGTCAATCTTAATTGAACGACTTAGTGCGTGATCTGGACCTCTCTAAGAAAGCAGCTGAGTTATTAGCTTCCAGGCTGCAAGAGAAGGATCTACTTCAACGCTCAGCTAAAGTTTCTTATTTCAGAAAGCGGGAACAAATTTTTGTCAAATTCTTTTCTGAAGACAAGCACTTTGTTTACTGCCATGATATCAAAGGTCTTCTTAGACTGTTAGGTTTTACCTCTTATAGTTCAACAGAATGGCGCCTCTTTCTTGATAGCTCTAAGCGCAGTCTGAAATGTGTTCTGTTGCACAATGGGAATATTTATGGAGCAGTTACAATTGGTCACTCAGTTCATTTGCTAGAAGAATACAATGATGTTATATCCATGATCAGCTTACTTAATTACCATGACCATAACTGGATCATTTGTGTGGATCTTAAAATGGTAAACTTCCTCCTTGGACAACAGAAAGGGTTCACAAAATATCCTTGCTACCTTTGCATGTGGGATAGCCGTGCTCGAGAGAAACACTGGAAACAAAAGGAGTGGCCCCTATGTAAAACTCTGGAAGTAGGTATGCCAAATATTGTAAATGAACCTATTGTTAGTCAAGACAGAATCGTCTTCCCCCCCCCCCCCCCCCCTTCACATAAAGCTTGGGTTAATGAAGCAATTCGTAAAGGTATTGCATACTGAAAGGGATTGTTTCAAACACATTGTTTCAATCACATTGTTTCTGCTTTCCCTGGTCTGTCATTTGAGAAAATAAAAGCAGGTGTGTTTGATGGACCTCAAATTAAGGCCCTTGTGCGTGACGAGGAATTTGTCATGAAGATGGACGAAAAGGAAAGAGCAGCATGGGTGTCTTTAGTAGAAGTTATGAGGAACTTCCTTGGTAACAAAAAAGCAGAAAACTATGGAGTTTTGGTTCAAAGGATGTTAATTGCATTTCGAGATCTTGGATGCAACATGAGCATTAAGATGCACTTCCTGAATAGTCACCTGAATCAATTCCCTGAAAACCTTGGGGCTGTTAGCGATGAGCAGGGAGAACTTTTCCACCAAGACCTGAAGACGATGGAACAGCGTTACCAAGGGCGATGGGACAGGAATATGATGGCTGACTACTGCTGCTGCTGGAGTATCAAACGAGATTGTCCCAAGTAAATTCACAAACGCAAGAGCTGCATGCGCAAATTCTTGCCTGATTAGAACCTGGCAGTGCTTTATGCGATATTTATGCTTAAAATAAGAGCATTTATGTTTTTTTCATTCCAAAACTTTATGCATGTGTTTATGCGATTGCATGTTTTTGTGTGTAAATGTAAAAATAAATCACTATGATGGTGTTCCAAGATAGTAAGAAACATTTGTAGGTTTAAAAGAAAGATAAAAATGTTGAACATTTTACATTATGTAAAAAAAATTTAACAACTGTTTGTAAAAGACCATGTGCAATTGCGTGTTTTTTGTGTGCAAATGTACAAAATAATTCACTATAATGGTGTTCTAAGATAATAGCAAACATTTGCAGGTTTAAATAAAAGTTAAATATTTTTAACATTTTACATTATGTGAAAAAAATTTTAAAACCTGTTTGTAAAAAAACCTTAGCTTTCAGAGAAAAACTAACTTCAGATATGAAATCAGCACTCCAGAATTAGTAAAAAAACAATGGTTTCTACCAATGCAACAAAAATTTTGTTTCCCTGTGTAATAGGTACCTAGCCTATCTACATCAAAATTTTGAATAAAGTATAAATTATTGACTTCTTAATATAATAATTTAAAATATTTAACAATAATATGAGTATTTAACCCTGATTAAATCAAAAATATTATAGTACTTATACACAAATAAAAAAAAAGATTTCTGAAATTTATTAATTTATAGACATTACATATTTATTATATAATCTTTTGAAAATATCGTCAATTTAAGTAGGCCTAATATATATTTTTTAACAATTGCGTCTGAAATTTGTGTTTAGACGCAAGTTTGTTTTCTCTGCATTAATGAACATTTGTAAGTTTTAGCATAGTACTATCAGCACTTTTGCAAATAATACGTTCATATAGCATTGCAGGCCTTATGTTCTTTAAATTATTCATACAAAAGGGAATTTAGATTTATCTAATACAATGTTTTAGACATGGAAAAATTTCAAGAATTCAAAATAAGAAATATAAATGAACACATAAACCCACAGAAGAGGAAGCCCAAATCAGCTGATGTCGAACAGATGGGCCCAAACACTAAACTAAACAACACAACGACGACAGCACAGAAGAACACCCACACATCGTGCTATCTGATGTTTAAAGTTTTGCGAGAGACCAACAAATGCAAGGTAGGTATAGTATCAAAAAAAAATTTTTAGCCTTGAAATAAAATCAGATATACTTACGTGAGAATGAAAAAAAAAAAAAGGAAAAAAAACAAATTCAACATGCTCTCGTGTGAGATAGAGGGTGTATTCGTGTTAAGTGACCAGGGATGATAAGTGCGACGTTCGCTGGTGCTTCTAGCGCATGCAGTCAACGGAAAACTTAATAATTTAAAATAAAATAAAATTCCTTTGAGCGTATAGATTTGTGTTATTATTTATTATTAATATTACGTGTATCGTATCCGTAACATGGACTTGATTTTGCGGATGGAAGCGGGCCATAGCTCAGGAGAGGTTTTTTTATTTATTTCCTGGGGTCGGAGGGTATTTTGCTCCCCATCCCCCCCCCCCCCCTCCCTCATAAGGCATCAAAACGGGCGGAAAGGGGAGGGGGTGTTCAGAGCTCTCGAATGTGGGGCAGCAACACAAGCGAAGGAAGTCTCCGGACTAGCTGCAAGCGATAAGCCTGCAAGCCGACACCTCGAAAGAGGCGGGTGCGCTCCGATTACCCGGCGTCCCGTCTACCAGCTCACGGGCGCGCGGCGTTGCCACCTGTCGCGCCGATCACGCCTGCCAACCTCTGCGCGGTAACTCCGAGCAGACGACTGCTCCAAGCGGGCATCCAGAGCGGTGCAAATGGGTTTGGCGGGGGGGGGGGGGGGGGGGGGGTTTGGAAAGAGTAGCAATATTCTCCACCAAAACACAAAACATTGTAATGAAGTAGAGATCGGAAAAATTGGCGGATTCAATTCGCGCTATGCTAGAACTCAAACGCACGTACCTTCGTATTGCTTCTGTGATTGGCTCACAGTTTATCTGGAGGACTTTGAGCCAATGTAAAACCTTCAACCAAAGAAGTATTGAATCGGAAGGGTCCCAGTTGACAGGTCTCACAAGTCAGTGGCCAATGAGCATGTGGCATTTGCCCGAGTATGTAGGGGGTCGTGGAGTCCATCCTAGAGGTCATTGAAACCGCGAATTCTTCCAGTCCCTAGTAATGGTAGGGGCAGGAAAATTTCGCGGAAAAATCTGAACGCCTACTGACTGCAACAAGGTATACCCACACCAGCGGTTTCTTCCTTGTTATTGGCGGCCGTCTGCGAGAGAAGTCGTTGCCTTGTTTGCACGAGCCACTAAGGACGAGTTTACTTCCGCACCATGTGCGTCTCTGCCTGAGGACGGGAGCAGATAGAAGTTCCCGAAACGTCGCTTGTTTTTGTTTTAGAAAACTGTTGTGTTTGTCTCGTCTTTTCGTTTTGTTGTGTTTTTGTCTCGTTTTGACTGTTGTGCTGAATTTTTTTGGGGTTCAATATTTTTGTGCTGTCATCATTTGTGGGTTTTTTTTTTTTAGTTCTCTTCTGTTTTTGGATAAATATAGTGTTTGTTTCGTCTTTTCGTTTTGCTGTGTTTTTGTCTCGTTTCAACTGTTGTGCTGAATATTTTGGGTTCGGTATTTTTGTGCTGTCATTTGTGTTTTTTTTTTTTTTTTCGTTTTGTTAGTCCATTTTTCTTGGTCTTTCTTTGTTTGTTCCCAATATTCCTGTTGTGGAGTATTGTGTGGTGTTTATATCCTGACAACAGCAATTTTTTGCTTAATTTGTGTTTTTGTCATTTGTGTTTTTTGTAGTTTTCTTTTACAGACATACATGTGGATAGCAATGGCGTATGTCCAAAAGCTTACATCAAGTCATGCACTCCCATTGCACAAATCTCTCAAAGATAATAGTCTAATAAGTGTTCAGATCTTTTCGCGAAAACTGCCTGCCCCTACTAATAAGCAATAAGTAGAGACCTGCAAAATTCGCGGATTCATTCGGTGATAGGCTAGAATTCAAACACATATACCTCTTAGATAATTTTGCTACTGGCTTACTGTTCATCTGGACGATTCTCAACCAGTTATAAACCCTCAACCAAAGAAGGATAGATTCACAGACAAACTAGCTGAGACGACTTACAAGTCGGCAGCCAATGAACTTGCGTTATTTGCCCGAGTGTACAGGGGTATGTGCAGTCTATCCTGAAGGCCATCGAAACCGCAAATATTTCAGGTCTCTAGCAATAACTGTAGAGACCTGCAAAATTCACGGATTCATTTACCTCTAGGATAGACTCCACAGTCCTTTAAATACTCGCGGAAATGACACCTGTTCATTGGCTACTGACGCGTTAGACGTCTCAACTAGGCTGTCCGTAATTCGGCACTTTCTTGGTTTAGTGTTTCCTATTGGCTCACAGTTCCCCGGATAAAATGTGGGCCAGTGGCAGAAGCGGTACGAAGGTATAGTTGTTTTAATGCTAGCCTATCGCGAAATGAATCCGCGAATTTTACATGTCTCTAACAATAAGTTTCACTCCTGTCGCTCTTTGACGCCACGCTCACGTTTTTTATTATTTCGTTGGCATGGATCGAAAATCTCGTATCTCAACTTTGGTGAAGCATTTAAATAATAAACAAATACATTGAATAATATTTCCATATTTAAAAAATGTATTAGATTGTACAAAGTTACTAGAGCCACGGAATTTTCGCGCATTCATTTAGTCGCAAGCTAGAATGCAAACCTCCACACTGTCGCACTGTGTTCATGATTGGACCGCAGTTATTTGGACACGCCCCTCTACGACCGTGAGCCAACGATGTCCAGCTAGGAGAGAAGTAAGCGAATCAGGTAGTGCCAAATAACAAGGATAAAAATGTTCTCGCTAAGAAATCAACCAATGGGAAAGTAAACATTGGTCGAGCACACCTATAACTTTGAATTCTATCCTGAGGCCAGAGGAATCCGCGAAATTTCCGGGACTCTAAAAATTACATTTCATGCCCTTGTGCTTTAAAGTTTGTTACTTGAAATGTACGGGGTGTTCCTTAAATCCAGACGATTTGTATTATATTGCGGGTGGTGTCAATTTATTGCCTGGCTACGGGCTGGCTACCATTACTTTTCGACGCATAATAGTTTACCCCCAACCCCCCTTCCATCTTGACGAACATGTTCCCTCCTCTGATTGGCGCGCGCTCCGCAGGTGCAGGTCTAAACGCTGTGTAGGGTGAGGGCTTCGCCCGTCCCTCCAATTCGCTAGTCGTGGGGTGTGAAGGGGGGAGGGTCTTTGTATTCCACTTTAAATACCGTTGTAACCCGAGGGGGAAGCAGGGAAGAACCAACCCTCTGTCCACAGGACACGCACTCTGGCCTCTGGTTGGTGCGCGCGATCTGTGACGTCACGTCACGCCCAACAAACAGCGTCTCTTCGAGGCCCATGGCTGGAATTCAAATATAATATTTTCCTTTAGTGGCAGTTAAATATGAGAACGAAAAAAAAGGGCAGTTCTAAGCTAATAGTAGGGAAATATATCTAAATAAAAATGTAAAAGTTCGTTTGTTCAAAATCTTAAATCCCCGAAAGTTCTTCACCGATTGTTTGAAAATTTTGACACAACGTTGCATTCGAATACGCGCGTGTTTTTACATAGGTACCTATGTCACACCTGTGACAGGTAAAATGACGGATAAATATATATAGGTAAAAATAGAATTTTAATATTTTTATTGCTATAAAGCGACATATATTGATATATGGAAATATATAGATATAGGTATATATGAGAGAGAGAGATAGAGGGAGATATAAATATTTAAAGAGAGGTATAAAGAGAGATAGAGATTTATGGAGACATAGAGAGTTAGAGAATTACCTACAAAGAAAGATAGATATTCTTAGTATACCTATGTGTACCTACTTAAAAAAAATTTTAAAAAATATTGATGGAGGGCATTTCACCGCATGTCAGCATTAGCTACTAAAAAAATAATAATTAAACTTCGCAAGTGATAACTGGTGTATGGCTTTTACATTGATTTTAATTTGGCTTAGGCCTACTGAATGATTGTATATACACAGGGAAGCAACTAGACTAGTTATCACTCGAGGAAAGAACTCATATCCCCCCCCCCCCCAACCCTACATTTTTCCAAGTCAAAAATCTTCCTGACAACAGAACATATTGCTATCACATAATAATTCCACTATTACAAATATTTTTTAATCAACTTAGATGGCAAATAAATAGATTTATTTGCAGTCATTTAATTTTGAGTACAAGATAAAATACCAAAATTATTCTAGGTAAGATATTGAACTGACAAATACCCTTAGAATGAATATTTCTTATTTTCTTTCACACTTACTTTAAATGCTTCAAATGAAATGAAAAAAATTAATGAAAAGATATCGTAGCATGTGTGTGCTGAACCAACAGACAGGACAGGCTATTTTATCAGAAATTTCACATAATCTCTTGGTAAATTGTAAAAGTATGAGAAAAATATTTTAAACACAAAGTCTTCAAAAGACAGCTATGAAACTAACTTTTGCTCTATTGATATGATGATCAAGGTTGGTTAGTCGCTGTCCTCTTAAGTTTCTGAAGTAAATTTTATGATCTTTAGTTTCCTAATAATTATTTTATTTGAGGCAACTGAGACTGGTTATACTGTAGTGCTGTAGTTAATTTGAGGTACACGTCTTCAAGTCCGTTTCATAAAATAATGTCCCAGTTTCAATGTATTATAAAAGAGTAATTTAAACCATAAAAAAAATGCATCAAATTGAAGGTAAACAAAAATAGTTTTCTTACAAATGTTCAATATGTGCACCTTTAGTTATACATAGCGACAGGAAAAATTCGCGGGTTCAATGACCTGTAGGATGAACTCCATAGTTCTACGTACACTCGGTCAAATGCCACCCACTAATTGGCTGCTGTCTTGTGAGACGTCCCAGCGTAGCAGCCTGTGATTCGATACAGCTTTGGTTGGGTGTTTCTCATTGGCCCAGAGTCATCCAGGTGAGTTGTGAGCCAATAGCAGAGACAGCACTGAGGTATAACAATTTGTATTTTAGCCTATCGCGAAATGAATTCGCGAATTTTTCCGGTCTCTAGTTATACGGTACAAATCCGACCTAAAGTCCAATTTTTCCCACACTTTGGTTAACACATCTGGAGTAATGGAAGCAACAGCCTCTTCAATTCCGAGTCTCAACTCTGGAAAATCATTAGGTAGCAGCGAAATGTAGACACGATCATTTTTTATAAAGACAAAAAGAAAAAAAATCGCATGTCGTTATGTCAGGTGAACGTGGAGGCCAGGTAAAAAGAGCTCTGTCGTCTCGAACATTATGACTAGAGGCCTGAAAAGTTCGCGTGTTCATTTCGTGTTATGCTAAAATTCAAATAATTATACCTTAGTGCTGCTTCTGCCATTGGTTCTCTGTTAATCTGGAGGACTGAGGGCCAATTAGAGACCCTCACTCATAGAAATGTCGAATGACAGGCCACCCAGTCGAGACGACTCACAAGTCAACAGCCAATGAACAGTTGGCATTTGCCCGAGTGTGTAGAGGTTATTGGAGTCTATCCTGGAGGTCATTGAATCCGCGAAATTCACGGGTCTCTAGTTATTAATTTTTAATGTCAGTGCTAAATGTATGTCATTATTGTACGGCGTCATCACTCGCGGTGATAGTATAGCATTAAATTCATTCACCGTACTTCTGTGTGCGCCTTACTTTACGTGTAGAGCCCCATCGACCCCCTTCAATTTGTTGCTTATTATAGAATTATTGTTTGAATCCCATACACACATGACGGGGAAAGGGTACATATAAGTAATTTTGCCTTTTATTTTTGCTTCCCTGTGGCGGTGTGTGTGGAAGTTTTTTTGTAGACCCCTGGTAGCGATCAAGGTCATTGAGATTGCCGAAGGCCGGGGTTCCACTTGGGAAGAGGTAGATGAATCTGAACATAAAAATACTATGTATAGCAAATTTATAGATAGTTTCTTGAAACTTTTTGAAAATGTATTTCCATTGAAAGTTATAAATTATAAAGTACCCACAGGAAATAATAAACACTGGGTCTCAAAAGGCATAAGATCTTCAAGTTTAAGATTAAAAGAACTTCAATCCTTAGTAAGAACTAAGAAGTAATGACTGAAGTGATGAAAACCTGGAATATTACAAAATATATAAATTAATATAGGCCTACAAAAAAGTATTTAAAAAAAGCAAAAACAATTGCATGCAAAAAGGTTATTAAGTAAAAGTGACAGTAAAACTAAAATGTAATGGAAAATAAAAAACAATTAAACTAAACTAAAATCTTAAAATTATGTGATTAATAGAGACCCGTAAAATTCGCGGGTTCATTTCGCATTATATTAAAATAAAAATAATTATACCTTAGTGCTGCATCTGTCATTAGTTCACTGTTAATATGGAGGGCTGAGGGCCAATAAGAGACCCTCACACATAGAAGTGTCGAATCACAGGCCACCCAGTCAAGACGACTCACAAGTCAGCAGCCAATGAACAGTTGGCATTTTCCCGAGTGTGTAGAGGATATTGTAGTCTATCCTGAAGGTCATTGAACCCGCGAATTTTACGGGTCTCTAGTGATTAATGAACTAAACAATGAATCGGAAATATTTAATTAACATGTAAATATTGCAACTTATTTTAATAATTTTTTTATTGTTTCGGGTGAATAAAAAAAGGTATTAATAATACAAAGGGACTGGAAAAATTCGCGGTTTCAATTACCACTAGGATAGACTCCACGATTCTCTATGTACTCGGGCAACTATCACCTGGTCATTGGCTACCGACTCAGGACACCTGTTTACTGCGATTCTTATGATTCGATACTTCTTTTGTTGAGTGTTTGCCATTGGCTCAGAGTCCTTCAGGTAAATTGCGGTCCAATCACTGACGCAGCATTAAGCTAAACAAGTTTGTATTCCAGCCTGTCTCGAAAGGAATCCGCGAATTTTTCAGGTCTCTAATAATACATATCTCCTCAACATTTTCTTTATAAAATTACTAGAAATCTAAATTTCATCCACATGTTTCAAGTTTCTGAAAGAGAAGTCACAAAAATTATTTCATCCCTTAGTAATAAAAAGTCAACATACTTTTTCAACCTGTCTTTGATGAAAAATGTGCAACTAAAATTACTAAACCATTGACTCATATTATTAATACTTTTATTAGGGAAGGTATTTTCCCTGATAGGATGAACATTACAAAATTAATTCCTATACACAAGAAAAAACCTTTACATCTGCTGACAACTATAGGCCTATAAAGTTTACTTCCAATTTTTTCAAAAAATTATGAAAAAAATCATTCATGCCAAATCAATTAATTTCCTATAATATAATAATATTCTTAGACCTGATAAATTTGGCTTTAAAAAAGATAAATCTACAACTTTAGCTATGTACCACTTTGTAAAGACTATCCTGAACAACTTGGATTCTGGCCAACATGTATTTGGAGTGTTCTGTGACCTTTCTAATGCTTTTGATTTAGTTAATCATGAGATTCATCTTAATAAATTATATCTTTATGGTACAAGAGGGAAAGAACTTATTTATATGAGTCATATTTATATAAGCGCAAAGAAAGTTTTTTTAAATGTAATAATTAGAGACCCGTGAATTTCGCGGATTCAATGACCTCCAGGATAGACTCCAATATCCTCTACACACTCGGGCAAATGCCAACTGTTCATTGGCTGTTGACTTGTGATTCGTCTCGACTGGGTGGCCTGTGATTCGACATTTCTATGAGTGAGGGTCTCTAACTGGCCCTCAGTCCTCCTGATTAACAGAGAACCAATGGCAGAAGCAGCACTAAAGTATAATTATTTGAATTTTAGCATAACACGAAATGAATCCGCGAAATTCACGGGTCTCTAGTAATAATGATACAAAATATTCCAACTGGGGTTATATAAAAAAAACGTGTACTCTTGGTATGTGTTTTGGGCCCTCTGTTATGTTTAGGTACTATATTCCAATGATACCTATACCTAGCCAAATTATAAACGGAAATCTCATATCATTTTCTGATGATACTAATTTAATTGCTTCAACGGACACTTTGCCTGATCTTAAGATTAAAATTGAGCAACAATTTTAAATCATGTGTTATTGATTTAATGCTAATAACTTGAAAATTAATATAAAAAAAGTATTTATGTATTTTCAAGATAGAATTAATTATGATATAAATCTTAAAAATATTCTAGTGCAAATTTTAAATCAACAAACAAATCTGACAGATACAAGTAAAGTTATAGGCTAATTAGTGGACAAAATTCTTAAATGGAAAGAGCATTTTGAACAAATAGCAAAGAAATTAAGTACATCATGTTATGCACTTAGAATTTTAAGCAATACATTAGACAAGGAATCCTTACGTACTGCTTATTTTGCTTTATTTCACTCTAATATGACTAGGGCCATGCGATTTTCGCGAAAAGATTTTCCGACCAGCTGTGTGCTAAAACTCTATAGCATTTTCTGTGTCTCGTGGTTGGCTGGGTTTATTCCAGGTGCATGTCTACTGTCGGCGCACCAATCACAGCCACCCAGTGCGGAAGCAAACTCGTCCTGAATGGCCCGGCCTGACAGGGCGATGGCTTCTCTCGCAGACGACCGCCAATCACAAGGGAACAATGGCATATATTGTTGCAGTCTAACGAGCGAGCAGATTATTTCGCGAAAAACGCATGCCCCTAAATATGACTTATGGAATTGAAGTGTGGGGAAATAGTAGTTTCAGTGTGAACATTTTCAGATTACAAAAAAAGTCTATTCGAATTATTTGTAATAAGAAACCAAATTCCGCTTGTATACCATATTTTCGTGCACTAAAAATTTTACCATATTTCTCTGAATATGTTTATCGTTTTTTGTTATTTACTAAAGAAAATGTGGAACATTTTAAAGAAACCCATTTCATTGACCATTACGAAACAATACATTAATATAAACTTAAACCTAAGTGTTATAAAACTACGTTATTTGCAAAGGGAGTTCAACATAAAGGAATTACGCATTTAATAAGTAACCTAAAACATATTACTTTTAAACAATTGTAATTAATTTAAGAAATAACTTAGAAATTTTATTATTAGCAAAAACGTTTATTCAATTTCGGATGGAAATGATTTCTAACATGTTATCATTATTTAATACAGGCCTTTTGGTATAATTTTATTAATGTGTGTTTCGTCTTGAAGTTAGACAGAAACACTTATATTTTTAATATAGGGAACTTTCTCTTTTAAATTAAATTTGGTAACCTGTCATGAATGTTTAGATATGAATGTATAAATATATGTATTTATATACAATTATGTTATTTTGACTAAGCCCATATGCCCAAGTGTAATGCTTTTAAGGGGATCTAGAGGAGAATTATTAACATAAATAAATAATTAAATAAATTAAAGACGCTATCAGGTGGTTACCCATTACCGTAAAAAAACACACATTCAATAGACAATAACATTAAATAATATATGGGTTTTACTACTGTTTATTATTTAATTCTTAAATTTAATTCTCTGCACAAACACTTTAATTATTATTTAATTATAAATATTAACGCTATCTATGAATTTACACAAGAACTAGACAGCTTCGGTAGCACCATCTATCGTGTCGATTTTAAACACTTCTTGAGTACATGTCTGGCTATTCGAGTTGCCGCTCGCTGGTTGTGAATGTACGGGAATCCTACTTTTCACAGACGAGAGAGCCAAACGCCCGATCGTGCATCTTCTTTTTGTTCATTGTAAAAAAAATGTCGCGGTGTTGATAAAAGGATACTAATGGTCAATTAGGTTAGGTTAGCTACATTATAAATACTTTAAAACATTGTGGACGGTTGATTTGGTTAGGATAGCTACATAAAAGATACGGAAAAAAAGTATGAACTTCGGGGAACTTCGGGTAACTTCGGGTTTTGGCTCTCTCGTCTGTGAAAAGAAGGCTTCCCGTGAATGTACAGCGCTCGGCTCGGGACTAGTGCTCCGCGCGCGGGGTTGCCAAGTCGTCAATCGCGCGCGGGGTTGCCAAGTCGTCGGTTGCGCGCTGGCCGCTGTTGCCTGCCTCCATGCCTGCCTTTGCGTCTTCCTCACGGCCGGACACCAGCCAGACAGCTTCACTCCACCGGCGCGCGTTATTCACGCACACGTTATTGTTACATTCGTCTTCAACCAGAACAGTGGTCAACTACGGTAACTTGTGCTGCAACACTTGATTTGTAATTTTTGATACTTTTGAAAGTATACACCGCATTGTGGCTTATACTGCTAGAATCCCTGAAAATATCTCGGTTCGGGTATGATCGTGTTTGTCTTCAGATAGAATTCCCAACATAAACTGAAAACAATTAATAACTAAAAAAATAATGAATTCCCGATTTTATACCTATAATAATTAAAAAAAACACAGTATAGGCCCTACTCTCAGTCTATAAATGCATAACCACTTTAAATTGTTCTGAAGACTTATGTAAAGTAATATCCAAAATATACCCTGAAATTTACAGGAACATACACTGCACAAAATTATATGCTGTACTAAACAATGATACTCTGACCAGAATTTTTTTTTCTGTAATTTCACAGAGACTTTAGAAGGATAGGTTACATGCGTATGTTCATTTATGATACTGTTAAACTTACATCCCTTAAAAACTTATTCCTAATACATTTCATTTTAAAATATTTCATGAATTAAATACGTAGTAATCAGTAAAATAAAACATTAAAGATTGAAACTAACATGTTGGCATACGTTTTTAAACAAAGTCTTTCTAGCACTTAGTATGCTACGATACACATAAATTTCTTTTAGTATAAGATATGTAGGTATATATAATTTTTAGTTCAAATTTTATTTACATGTAAATATAAAATATGTGTTTAATATACCCGATTCCTAAAATAAAAACCGTATTGCTATTAAGATCATATGACAGCTCTGAAAATAGAACAGATGCATAAAACTTGAGTTTAGGAAACCATCATTGAAGTACGTAATTCCTTTGATGTTTTTTTTTCTCGTGTTTCTTGAGCTTCTATCATTAAGTTAGGCTCTCACGTCTTTAGGCCTCGTGCAATTAATGGATCTGTTATCTCTCAAAAAATTGTTATAGTTTTTGAAGCATACATTTCTCCCAAATTTCTTTGTCGAACAAAAATCTTTCAACGTGGAAGTCATTTTTCGTATAAACTACTAAATCACTATATTTTCTATTGCAGACTTGCAGACGCCAAGTTGACCTTGAAAAAAATATATATATTATATGTATTTTATATATAAGCTGAAAATAAGCATTAGACATCCAGTAGATGATCGTCTGCCACAAGTCTATCTGAAGATGCTTCGAGAAATGGACAGCGTGAAAGTACAAAAATAAACAAACTTTAGACTTAAGACTTTTTTTACATATTCTTAGACACTTTTTCGTTGACTCGTCCAAACTGAACGGCTTTGGATTTTAGCGCTCTGTGATACAAAATTCATTTTAATGGACAGTAACAAGGTGTGTGTGTTCTTCAGTGGCGTAGCCAGGATTTGTGTATGGGGGGTGTTAAGAAGCATGGCGCCCCCGTATTAAAGCGGGGGGTCCGGGGGTCCTCCCCCAGGAAAATTTGGATTTTAAGGTGTAAAATAGTGCTATTTTAGCAGTTTTCGTTTCTCAAATTTAAATATTGTAAAGGTAAAATTTGTATTAATTTTAATATAAAATATGTTTGAGTGATGAATAAAAAATAAATTAAAGGTTTGGAGCTAAGGGGGGGGGGGGGGGTTGAGCCCTTAAAACCCCCCCTGGCTTCGCCCCTGGTGTTCTTTATACCCCAGAACCGAAAATAGATGCTGTAAGTCTGTTCGTGCAAGTATTCCTTAATTTAGTGTTTCCGTGTAGACCAACAGTATTTACCTACTCTTTCCATTTCATGAATGTGATGAAATGTTGTTGCGTCCCGGTTCAGATATTCGAGGATTAACTTCATCTTTCTATTTTTGTTCATTGGCTTCCTTAATCCCCGACTTTTTCATGAATGGCACGAAATTTTCGTCATTGGGATTTTTTTTTTTTTTACAATATTCTTCACTTCAGTTTTCATGACAATCGATTACATGATAAAGAACATTTTTTACGTCCTGTTTCAGTTGAACGACAGATGTGCCAACAGCAGATTAACCAGCATTTTGTATTTGCTTTTCTAGCGCCGGATTTTAAGCTTTCTATTCTTGAGTCAAGTAAAAGTCGCGCAGGAGGTGGAAATGATTTATGTTTCTTGAAATTTCGTGCAAATGGTTTCGATAGTATTTTACTATGTGGTTTGCCTAGAGACCTGTAAAATTCGCGATTTCAAATCCCTAAAGGATATACTCCATGATCCTCTATGCACTCGTGCAAATTACATCTGCTGATTGGTTACCGACTCGTAACACCTGTTGACATAGGAATGATCGTGATTCGCTAATTCTTCTGTCAAAGATTTTTCATTGGCCCAGAGTCCTTCAGATAAACTGTGGCCCAATCACTGAAGCAAAATAATATAAAAAGTATTTGGACTCTATCCTATCGCGAAATGAATCTGTGAATTTTACAGGTATCTAGGTTTGCACACTCAACATCAACGACTTCCCTTCCGCAAGGAAATCGCAGCTTTATTCGAGAGTGAACGCTGGAATTTCCGTAACCGTTGTGAAACTTGTAATTTTAACATGTGCTGCTCAACTCTCATGCATAGGGGCATGCAGATTTCGCGAAAAGATTTCGGGACTAGATGAAAGTTAAAACACTGTAGCATCGTCTGTGTTTCGTGATTGGGAGAGTTTCTTCCAGGTACATATCGATTGCAACAACACCTATCACAGTGATTCAGTGCGGAAGTAAACGCGTCCTGAGTGGCTCGGTAAAATAAGGCAATGACTTCTCTCGAGGACGGCCGCCAATCACAAGGAAGAAACCACAGGTGAGGGTATACCTTTTTGCAGTCTAATAAGTGTTCAGATCTTTCCGTGAAAAATGCCTGCCCCTACTCATGCAGTTTGTCCATTCCTGTGCTGGGACCACTAAAGTTTTTAAAACAAAATGTTTCTTCGCCTTTTTTGTCGTCGAGTCTTGCCAATTCGCACGCTAAGTAGTACTTCCCTTTCATTCCCAGGTACAATAATTGGTTGGTTTCGGCTCCGATGATGCAAGCCTTCAAAAGTAATGATATGAAATATGCAAGGTTTTCATGCAAAAAAAAAACAGTGTCAAATAAAATAATCGGTGGTTCAAACATCTGTTACATTAATTATTTAATTATTTACTCCAATGGCTTATTCTTAGAGACCGGAAAAATTCGCAGATTCATTTCGTGATAGTCTAGAATCCAAAAATGTTGGCCCTTTTACTGCATCAGTGATTGGGCCACAGTTAATCATGTATGATACTCGGCCAATGAAAAACCTTTAACAAAAGAAGTATTGATTCACTAGCGTCCCAGTTAACAGGTGTCACAAGTCAGTAGCCAATGAGGAAATGTAATTTTCTCGCGTGCATAGAGGCTCATGGAGTATATCCTACTTGTCATTGAAATCGCGAATTTTTCCGGTCTCTACTTATTATATCTTCCAGTTTTGCGCCGAAAGGCCTGTCGAGGTAGGGCTTACGGACTTAGATGACATAAAAAATGCTCCCGGGAAAGGAAACGAACCAAGGAACCGTGGTTGGGCGAGAGGCAAGTCACCCCTACACCACTTGTGGGCGGCTGTGTAAAACATGGCATGTCGTTTATTTCCAACAGAGGCCAATATAAATTATGTTTTACTGAATGGTGCGGCGATTATTTGAAACAAAAAAAAAATATTAATTTCTATTAAAAATGATTCTTGCAATAAATTTCCAATTTTTATTCTTAGTTTTGAGGGGTGGAGGGGAGAGGTGTAAACCAATACTTTTTTTGGCACAGTTCTTCATCGACCTAAGGGTCATGAGTAGAGACCTGCAAAATTCGCGGTTTCGATGGCCTTCAGGATAGACTGCATATACCCCTGTACACTCGGGCAAATAACGCAAGTTCATTGGCTGCCGACTTGTAAGTCGTCTCAGCTGGTTTGTTTGTGATTCGATCCTTCTTTGGTTGAGAGTTTATAACTGGTTGAGATTGGTCCAGATTAACAGTAAGCCAATAGCAAAATTATCTAAGGGGTATATGTGTTTGAATTCTAGCCTATCACCGAATGAATCCGCGAATTTTGCAGGTCTCTAGTCATGAGTTAGAATCATGCGTAGCTGTTTGTGAAGTTTTCCAGCATCAACTAAATTTGTAATAAACAAGCCTGGATAAAACAAAAATTCCCTAAATCAATTTCAAGCAACTTTCACATAATTATTTCCTCTCAAATAAACACAAATTATATATGGTTGGCTATTCTGTGTATGATCTGCGGGACCACTCCAGATATTCTCTTCAGTTATACATGTCATTTTTAAGACTTAAATTTCAGGTAGTTTTTATTTTGATATAACAGTGTTATGTTAGAAAAATATCAAATTACGTATCTTAGGCCGTGTCATGATTTTGAATTTCTGTTAATTTAGAAATATTTAAAAGGCTCTTAAATCAAAATATTGATTTTTTGTGTTTGTCAGAATGACTAGGTAAAAACTCTGGCTGGAGCACTCATGCTGTGTTGTCAGATGTAAATAAGGTTACCAGTTTTTAAGCAATCCTATAAATAACTTTACAGAAATAAGTAGGAACGGTAAATGAAACCTATTCATTTGTCCTGAGTGGGTAGATTAGAATATACGAGTGTTTATGGTCAGTCCCTTGATTAGTTTTCCACCGAAAAATGTGTACGCCTATCGTCAAAAATCGTAAATATAAGCCTAGTTTTCTTTTGCATTTAATTTTGTTGTCTGGAAAAAAGTTATTTATTTTCTATTTATTTTTGTATCTAATAATTTTACTATTTAATCGGAACATATGGACAGAAAGAAAAGACACGCTGTGTTTGTTTGGATGCCATGTTTTGAATAGATGTTTTTAATACTGAAATTTTTTATTTTGTGAACAGTACATTAGATAAGAAAGAAAGTATCTCTTTCATAGCATTAGTCCCCCGGGGTTTTTGTCTCTTATTTTGGCTAGGTATACTTAGTTATATGTATTGCATACAATCTAAACTAGGGAGCACTTGTTAACCCGGCGCTCTTTTCAGCCCCGGGGCCCCCATGGGCGCCGGTAACGGATCACTCCGTACACGCAATCGGTAGGGACACCTGTATTTCGCGAATACATTTCGTGTCGAGGTATCTCACAAAATACTGTAGCTTTTCTCCTGTGGTTATTGGCCGAGGTCGGTGAGAGGTGTCGTCCCGCTCTTGACGGGGCCAATGAGAATGTGGTCACCGTACTGCTGCACCCTCACAATTTGCCATGACTCTTATAAAAAGCTACAGTGTTTTGTGAAATACCTTGACATGAAATGAAATAAAGAAATACAGGTGTCCCTAGCAATCGGAAATTGGATAGACAGACAGTTGGCTTTGTCCAAAGCCCCTTGGCCTTACCAGTAGAGACCCGGAAATTTCGCGGATTCATTTAGTCAAAAGCTAGAATGCAAACCTTCACACTCTCGCACTGTGTTCATGATTGGACCGCAGTTACATGGACACGCCCCTCTACGACCGTGAGCCAACGATGTCCAGCTATGAGAGAAGTAAGAGAATTAGGTAGTGCCAAATAACAAGGATAAAAATGTTCTCGCTAAGAAATAAACCAATGGGAAAGTAAGCATGGGTCGAGCACACCTATAACTTTGAATTCTATCCTGAGGCCAGAAGAATCCGCGAAATTTCCGTGTCTCTACTTATCAGCACTGCTGGCGCCGCATGCCGACCTCCCACATCATTCTGGGACCCCTCGAAACGCCCAGAATACCAGTGGTCCGTTTAGGCCTATCCAACCTCTCCTAGCTTACGAGGCTAGTAACCGGAGCTGTTTCGCCTCTCACTGCGTCAGCTTTTCATAGGGCTAAAGAACACAAACTCCAAGCTTGCCCTAAGCGATAAGTCCACCACTGCCACTTACGAAGTCGACACCAATCGTGGTCCAGGGCCGTAGAGAAAACCTCAACGGGGATCCTTTTCCAAAAAGAGGGACCACCCCGTACTACTACCAATTTCGGTGGTGCTGTCTTACGCGATAGTCGCGAGAGGACATTGGTGAGCGCATTCCTCAGTCTCTTTACCGATCTCCCTATTCCCTCGGGAGATTTACAGCTACTCAACCCGGTTGCGAATGGCCATCTACGACTAAGCGTTGCAAGTTCAGACCACTGGATAGCCTCAGGAGGAAAGCGGGTGATTGGCGCCCCCCACCCTCCATGGGTGTCCATGAGAACATAGCTCAAACATGTATTTCATTCATTTGGTGTCAGGCTTAAATTTAAATATATATACATATATACATACATACTGTAATCTCATATGATTCCCTATTGGCTGATTGCTTAGGCTATGTAGAACCTGCACTTCTTTTGAGTGATTGCTGCGATTTGGTGTCCAGGAAGTGGCGGTACGATTGTGAACCTATCAAGCTATCACTGGAGACCAGGGAATTTCGTAAATTCTTTTGGTTACCAGTAAGTCTGAAAGTGGTACTGTAGGGGCCAGGAATCTTGCGAGTTGTCAGCGTGGGCGATGGAGGGGAAAGAGTGGATGAAGGTCGACAGGGGAAGTAGCGGTTGAAGGGGAAGGGAGTGTAATGCAAGGGGGGGGGGGGGGGGGATATAGTCTCCCTTCGTGCGTTACCAACCGTGTGAAGTATATTGGCAGGTAGTGTGCGACGAGTAATAGAGCCGAATGTAAAGCGTAGGGAAAGCACTAAAGTGATTCACAGCAAAGAGAGAGAGGAAATAATTAGTAAAGTAATATCACCCTTCTGTAGGGGCATGTAGATTTTGCGAAAAGATTTCGAGACTAGATGAAAATTAAAACACTGTAGCATCGCCTGTGTTTCGTGATTGGGTGAGTTTCTCCCAGGTTCTTATCGATTGTAACAACACCAATGACAGTGATTCAGTGCGGAAGTAAACGGTCCTGAGTGGCTCGGTAAAACAAGGCGACGACTTATCTCGCAGACGGCCGCCAATCACAAGGAAGAAACCACAGGTGCGGGTATACCTTCTTGCAGTCTAATAAGTGTTCAGAACTTTTCGCGAAAAATGCCTGCCCCTATCAATCTGTGATCAAGAAGCTCGTGAAAAATGCATTTCGATTCCTATTCACAAAGCAACTGAATGTGCTGCAAATCATAAAGATCTAAGTAAAGCAACAGTGATGTGTATTCGGATGAAACAAGTTGCGATGCCAAATGGAACCGCATACAACACTAGGGAAAATGAGGTAAGCCATACATTTAATACAGGTTTAATGTGCATCAGTGATGTTAAAAAAAGGTTTAATTATCATTGGTTATGTGAGTGTACAAAATATAACAGACGTGCATATGTTTATTTTTTTTATCGTTAAGAATGCTTCAGCATATTTTTTTTATGTGCAGGCCACGAAAAAATAAAAAAAGGCATGTTTGAGATCGACAGCTTCGATAAACGTGTAGTAAGACACAATTCAGGAATTCTATGCGGTTAAAAACGTCCCCACAGTACGCAAACTGATTCCCGTATTCAAGGAAAAGATAGGTTGGCTGTGAAGTCCTTCGTCGCTCAAGAGATTACTGCGAAGTATGGGCTTGGTCTGGGAACAATGGGAAGACAGGAGCTAATACATTGGCGTGTCACTCAAAGTAGGCTACCTCACACAAATTAGACAGTGTAGGCATTGAATCCTATAGAATATAATGTATAGAAGTCGGGAGGGGATACTATTTATTCTGCCAATTTTCGGATCCAAACTGATGTAGTTGCAAGTAGAGCTGTAGCAAACCGCATGTTTTCGGTACTAAGTAACGGGTGCGCCATCTAGTAGGTAAAGAGAAACGAAACGTTACACACGAATGCATTTAGTTACTCGCATTTTTCGTATGTTTTACGCATGCGCGCGCATATTCGATGATTTTACGTTACAAAGAACAATGTTTGTTTATGAAGTAAAGTATAATTTGGAAATTCGTCGTCCAAGTTTTTTACTGTTTATAGGAACGTATTTTTTACAAATTAGAAGTATGTATGTTTTTGATTTTTTATTATCACGTATTTTCACGTTTTTTTGTTCTTATCTTAAACGAGAATAATATAATAAAACCACTCTAATGAGATTTAAATGTTTCTTGGTTAACAAAAACTGTTAATTATCAAATATTGTTAATTGTTTATATTCTATTTATTATTATTTACGCGACGTCATACTGTACGCGTACGCAATACGACTCGATTCGTTGCTGCAACATAACATAGCATGTTATACGGTATCAGACGTAACGAGTAACGTAACGATACGATAGTAACGAGTACTAATTGTTATAGTAACGAATACATACGGGTATGCTTTTTTTCGTTACTTTTACACCTCTAGTTGCAAGCTCCCCCGCTAGACGGCTCTTCTTTCAAAAAGAAGTTACACGTGGTTCCAAACTCCCACGCGAGAGCGCTCTAGCATCGCTTGTTTCAAGGTCGCGCACTGTATTCTTTCTCTCTCTCATTCGTTTGGATTTTGTTCCCGTTGCTGTGTGGAGGGGCAGTTCCTTGATAGGCGGGCGGCTAGTTTACAAAATATTCTCGTCAAAACAATGCGCTAAAATTTAAAACACAAACAGATTGTCTTTGAACAACCGAAAGGTAAAAATTAATTCCTTGAAGTGTTACACACTTCTTTAAAAACATCCAAACCAAGCAAGTTATTCATTGGTACATGATTCCAGCTGGTGAGATAATATTATGTATTTTAATACAAATTGGTGCATTTTATAAAATAAAATATATATATTTTTTTATGAAATAAATTTGAGTTCCTCAGTGAATCAACTTTATTGTGAATTCAACACAAGTTACGTTGTTAAAAGCAATAAACTGGAAAATACCAATACAGATAGTTACATTGCTGTTCTGTGTATATCTGTGCATAGACTTGATAAACGATACAGTCATAATAATTATAGCAATCTATTATAACACAAGAAGAAAATGGTTTTTATCTGAGGGAAAAATTGTGTGTTAGTAAAATAATTAAGCAGAAAACATTTATGCACATATGATTTGTGTTTGCATACCTGCAGTGAACATTATTTTACAGTAATGAATTGATATTTTACTACCACAGCTAGATCCATAAAACGTTTATATAAAATTTCAAACATATTTACTACCTATACATTATCCTTGTAATGTTTGTAAATTCTTCTCATCATGAACATTATAAAAAACAATGCATTAAATTGCATCATACGTTTTCAGTCTCATGAAAATCATTTTAAAAATGTGTGGGATATTATATAAAAATACTATAAACTAATCATTATACATACTATTTTATTAACTTTACGAATTTCAATTAATGAGGGCCCTTGATTTTGAGTTAAGGTAATACGTAACAATCCTTACAAAATTTTTCTCTGTATTATAGAGCTGTTTAAATACCTAGTTAATTTACATGCACGAAAAATTTAATTGTCATTAACATATAATCAACCTATCATATCGGGTAACATTTTTGTCAGGTGCTTCAATGAAATTGAGAACTTAAGCAGGTGAATATTGTGAAGCAATAAACTAAAAAATAACATATAGCTATTCGTGTAGTACAAGACTAGCTAATCACATATAGAAATATTATTTTTAAATTTTATTAAAAATATTTAGCTTTCAAAGGCTTAAATTACGTTTATACAATTGTAACTAATAGACACTTTTAGTGAAATGAGTTAAATTAGGCCCAGTAATTTTGAGCGAACATTTAATGTAAAAATCTTGTCAGTTTTATTTTTTTTTCTATTTATTAGAGCGGTCTTTACATTATATTATGTGCACAATAACAAAGAAATTTCATTATCACTTAACCTTTAAAAAAATCTAACAAATTTTCAAGGTCAGAGAAAACAAAGTACAAAATAAATTTTAATGAATAATTTCATTCTAAATATTTGTGTGTAAAACTCTTTCATAACGAACAGAAGTAGGTAATTTATTACTTCCGTACAAGACTGCTTTGGCACATTCGATTTAAAACATGCACAGTGCAATCTAGTACCATTTAACTAAACTATTTTATTTAATTTCTTAATTAATTTGATAAATTAAAATCTTTGAAGATTTAAGTATACAACACGCCCTCAATTGAATATGTTTACAATTTTTGTGATTACAAAGCTTATAAATCTATACAGTAGGGGCCTACTGTTAAATTGACATAACACACGTCATCGACACTTCGTGAAAATTAAATAAAAAATTTTGACTAAGTAAACAAAACAGATAACTATTTAAAACTTAAAGCGTGTGAAGAAAACAAGAATTAAATGTCAAATAATTTTCTGAATACAAATAAAATTTTCTTTAGCCGAAATAATAACACTAAGAGAAAACATTACTAAATTTATATCGTGGTAAGGTCAACATGTTTATTAAACTTTGAGGAAATTAAAAATTTTTTACCAATATTTGTGATCACGATTTGAAGAACGATGCATAGTTCTTTCACCTTAAACTATTGCCTTCAAGAACGTTTGCAAGAATCTTAGAGATGAGGTAAATCGAATTTAACTGTTGTCTAAAGGGTTTAACTTGTCGTGACAGAGTTGAAATTATATTTGGTGTTAAATCTTCTTTAGTTTGAAATTTTTTACATGCTGCTTCTTTTTCGTTTGGTGACAGGTTCTTGGCTGGAGATACACTACCTGTTGTAATATACGACATCGCAATAAAATATTCTTTATATTTACGACACTTGTCACACCACGTTTGAAGATAGCAATGGTACCTTCTTATATAAAATTCTTCATCAATTAGGTGACATTTTATTAAAAAATTTACAAAAAAAAATTCAAGCTCATAGCTCCTGACTTAGGTGAGAATGCTGGACGTTACAGCTCAATGGTTTTATTCGGTGTTAGGCGGTTGACATTTTCCGTTACAGATGTAGTTCTTATAAACTTAAAGGCTTTCCTCTTAAGACTTACCTTTGAATTTCCGTTAACACACTTTCACAAGATGTGCAAATACATTTTTGTTGTTTACCTAGCTAAAAAGTACACTACAGAATTGTACAGTGTTCCACTGAAATTACAAGTGATCGGACATCTTCCCGACTCTAGTAAGCGAATACAATTCCACTGTGCATTCTATCACAAAAATGAAGTGTATAGACGTGAAGGATGATCACTTGCTTCGAACAGTGTTTCCCAACACAATGAAGAAAGATCCACGAAAGCCTACAGCTAACATCGGTGACATTGTGCGGATATTTAAGAAAAAAGGCGTCTTCGAGAAAGGTTTCACTGCGAATTAGAGTCCCGAATTTTTCCGTGTGACCCACGTTCGCGAATCTAGCCTAGGACATACTATCGCCTATTCGTGGCGACTTCTATGCCGAAGAGATTCAGCCTATGATGTATCCCGATATGTACTTGGTGGAGAAGATTCTCAAACGAAGATGTGGACTATCCTACATTAAATGCTGGGACTTACCACCTCGCTTTAATTTGTGGATAGCAGATGCAGAAAGAGAGAAACACTAGTGATTTGTTTTTATTCTTGTAGTAGACTAGAAATTACGTAAAAAAAATTATTTCCAATTTTGTTGGTTTATTATCGAACATGTCCGTTTTATGGAAATTTTAATTAAGTTATCTTTATTTATATTGATCAAGGCTCGAAACAAACACTGTTATCGTTTGAATCAATCAGTCAATTAAGAAGTAATTTTTTCGATGAATTTTGGATTTTTTCCCTGTAATGATAGTTTATTAAATACCGAATTTCAAGATGGCGGTCAAGACAGCCGAAAAGATGGTGACCAAAACGGCCAACAAAATGGTGTTTGTTAATGTAATAAAACATACTGCACTCTATAGTGTAAAAATGAAACTAATATGACGGCAACCCACTCTAGTAGGTGATGCTATTTATCCTTCAATTAAAAAATGTACAAATACCTTTTTAATTCTCGGTCTGGTAAATGTCTCGATGGCCGTGCTGTCAAAGGCGTATGTTTTCCAACCCAGAGGTTCAATCTGGCATGGTCCGAGTTACCTCGGTTCCAATGTATTTTGTATTAAAAAATTAATTTTAATATGTCGATAAGCACCACAATAATATTAACACGTAATGGAACATCGACCTTACGTGCATGACACAGTGTGATACTGGCACTCTCTAGGAACAAATAACAGAAACAAAATGTCGGTATCCAAGATGGCGGAATCCAGCAGAACAGAAAAACCAATATGGCTGTCGTGATGTCATCCAAGATGGCAGCCTCCAGTAGACAACACGATGGCGTCTGTGTCGTCAGAATCGAAAAAAAAATGGCTGTGATGTGAGATCCAATATGACGGGAGTGATATTAGAATTCAATATTCTGGCCGTAGCGAAATGTGCAACGTTAGGGGATTGGGGATCTCGATGACAATATGGCGACCATACCAAACGTTCGGGGATTGGGACGTTCGATTTCCAGATGGCAGAATTAAAAATGGCGATAGAGGTCAGGGTAAAGGCCCCAAGGTTAAGGTCAAAGGTCAAGGTAAAGATCATCCAAGATGGCCGCAGTGACATCAGGGCGGTCGGTCATTAAACCCATCCACATCATCCACAACCTGGAACCTTTTTCCGGATGAACATTTATAAACTATCTACTTTTAAGCAACAATTCTTTCTTACAATGCTTCACTGTAAGTCATATTTTCCATAGTGTATAATCACTATAATCAGTATTTGGCAGTGTGGTAGGCTCATTAGTCCTACTATTAGTACTAAGCGATGCTGCTACTTCCTTGTTTCTAAGATAAATATGACGTATTTCGGAATCATTCATACAGTTTCTGATTTATGACCTTTGGGAGAGCTATGTTTGTGTGTGGCATCGTCACATTCAATAATCTTGACTGTTTCTTCATTTTCAAGGTTTTCCTATGTACTAGTATTGTGCATATTCGGAATTGCAAAATAGTTCAAACAGGTCTTCAGTACATTTTTTTTTATTTTTGGTATTAAAATGATCAGCACATATTACATAATGTATTAATGAACTAATTGGAAGTTCCAAAAGCTTGTCGTTTCCACTCCACAAAATACATTTGAGAAATCAAAAACGAGAAAACAATTTTCTTAAAATCTAATCTGTTTGTGCCACATACAAATTTTCTATTTTAAGTTTTATACACAAAGGACAGTGTTACAGTACAACATGTTTTGGTAATAGAATTAAATATAAACTTTATTACCTAAAATTTTAGAATGCTGCATTGCAAACATATTTGTTTATACTAAGGTATTTTATACGTAAAGTAAAATCATCTTGTTATTAGATATGTAGGCTACTATTTTTTGAACATTAACTACCTTTTGTAAAATATTCCATTGGCATACTTAAAAAAACACATGCACTCACTGCCATGTACTATGCCCGGCAGTTATCTTGGCGTCTGAGCTCCCTAGTCCTGTCTGAGGAGGAGGGGAGGGCGAAGAGGAAGCGATACCCTATTGTCAAGGTCAGCGGCCAGGTTTGTACTAGCAGAACAGAATACATTCGGCGCGTGACTTCCTACACTACGTAAGTTTGTATCCACGTCCGTGGGGGCCCCAGGGCGGTAAGGCCTTTTGGCTAAGAGCGCTGGGTTACCAAACCAAAAGTGAGAAATCCTATGAATTGTACTTGTATTACATAAGTGTAACATTGTGTAAATTGCAGTGGTTGTGCTCGAATATTTGTACTCATCTGTCAGGAAAAGTAACAAACTTTTATCTAAACCTGCAACGTTTTACTTTGTCCCATTAAATATACTTACGGTGTCTGCTAATTATTATGCTAACCAAAATTAATTGAAATGTTAACTGAGTAACTAGCGAAAACCAGACACGATTTATTTTGGAAAACTAGGTCACTTAGTATGTAAAATAAATTTAAAACTATGCTTCTCAATTCATTGTGTTCTCAAAGTTAATTAAAACAAAAGTCTTACAAGAAAAAGCAAACGACCAAAACATTACGCAATTGTAGCTCTCCGCGCGAAAGATATCTCACAGTTGATGACGCAGGAGCCAGTCTAGCCCTTATCGTTATCCGGTTTCCGTACCTAAAACGTACCATTTAGCGCTGGAAGTACATTTAAGTAAACGTGGAGCTTGTTATGATATATTTGCTGCTTTAACTTCATGTCAGTCGTTTAGGAAACACCTGACTACCAACGTTAATGGCATTTAAAAAATGCTGGTGTATGTGTGGCTTTATATTTTAATGCACCTATAATCGATTATTTATTATAAATGTAAATACAATTTACATTGTACTTCCACTTTAGAATGCATATTATATAACCTTCAAAACCTCATATATATTATATGATTTGTTTAATGTAAGTATGAAGTTCTCTTTCCATGATAATCGATTGTATTAGGTGACGAAAAACAAAATTAAGTTAAAATTAATTACTATTATTACTATTATTATTACTTTCTCTAGGTACTCCCGTTTTCCCCGTTCTGTCATTTCGTCAACGCTTCATACTCATCATTTCTCTACAATAGGCTATCAAGACTGTACTTGTTAATAGCCGCCTAACTCACACACACCCTAACTGCCCAAATATTTTACTCCACTATACACTACGTAACAGTAACGTAGTAAAGATATATTTCCATTGTTTATTAAATACTTAAAATATCTGTTTTTTCCTGGCGTAGTCTGTGGGTCATGTGGTTGTTCTTTGCTGACTTTACGAATCCTGACTATGGACCGTTCACTCACACCCGTGTACTTCGCTGCTCTTGCCGTCTGTCTCTGTAAAGGCTTGAGCAGACATTTATTTTTCGCTTCTTCATCACAAAACTGCATCACGGTTTTTATTATTTCCCGCTCTCCGCTATGTATCACTTTACCGCGCCTCTGCGAGCTGCCACCTTCGCCTTCCATTTTCGGGTATACACTGAAGGGCGATATTTTCCTAACAGCCACTACACGGCTCTCGGCTACGTGGCGCCTGCTTACCCCCTCTTCTTTCTCCGGTCCCGCTGTCCCCGCACCCCCGCGCTGAGACACGCCAAGATAACTGCCGGCCACAGTAGATAGAGGTTTACAAATCAGTGACTCGTTCGAAAATGTAAGTGTTGTTTTAGCATGTGTGAAATATGTAAAAATATGATCGTGCAAAACGCAAAGAAATAATCCAATGTTAGGACTAAATTAATTGACCAGAAACATTTGTTGAAAGCTTTCAAACTAACAGAAGTTATAATGAAGGAAGTATTTAATACCTCGTGTTTGGTACCTACTGTTTAGAATCTCAATATAAGTTTTAAGTCTTCCGATTTAATTTTTTTAGATTCATATTTTAATATGTTTGAATATAAAGAAAAATGGTTTATGAATACATGTAAACAAAAATCAGTATTCAATGTATTTTAAACTGTTAAATCTACTTTAATTTATAAAAAAAATACTTACTGAGGTGGTTGCTTAGGCTAGTTTTTCCACTAGGTTTTTATTTTTTATTTTTGTACAAAAGTTTTAACTTAGGCCTATTTGTCTTATACTGATGCACTAACAAATTATGTTCTCTGTTTGGTAAATAAATGCACTCTATTTCACATAAACATTTTCTGATAGTGACCACTAAGCTATTGACATCTTAATATTGCAAAAACACGTATTTAACTCCATTATCGATAATCACAAATAATTTATGATTCAGTTGATTTCTTAAGCACATTTAATGGTTGAATTCTAGATTTTTGTTGAAACACTTACCAAGGAAAATTTAACTTAGATATGTAAAACAGACGAAGTGGGGAATAATTTGCTTTTATTAAAATTTACATTAAAAATTAACTAGCGTTCGCACAGTTACTTGGTTTTAGTCAAAACGAATAAATTTTAATTATGTGATTGTTTTGATCTAATTCAATGATTTTTAAAGTAAAATGTGCAGATTTTAAATAAAAAAAACTAAAGGATTAGGCTATATACTTTCGCCACTGAAAATAAGGAAATAAATCATTAATAAATAAATAATTTACATTAAATAGTTTAGGACTTACATCGCATACTCGCGTCAATTTCTTTACGCGGCATCTAGCCGATAAATAATGTAAAACGAAAATACGCAAGTAATAATCCATAACTAGAGACCTGCAAAATTCGCGGTTTCGATGGCCTTCAGGATAGACTTTTCATACCCCTGTACACTCGGGAAAATAACGCAAGTTCATTGGCTGCCGACTTGTAAGTCGTCTCAGCTGGTTTGTCTGTGATTCGATCCTTCTTTGGTTGAGGGTTTATAACTGGTTGAGATTCGTCCAGATGAATAGTAAGCCAATAGCAAAATTATCTAAGAGGTATATGTGATTGAATTCTAGCCTATCACCGAATGAATCCGCGAATTTTGCAGGTCTCTATCCATAACCTAATTAACCTTGTTTCTTACTTAAAAAAAAAAAGAAAGAAAAAAAGGAACATTTATGTGCTTCGTGTACTTACTGTTCTTCACATTCGGACAAAACGTCTATGCACATTTATTATCCTATATAATGTATAAAATTATCGAAGCTAATTAAAGTTTTAAATAAGAAAGTAGGCATTTAACTTTTAATAGTGTAACCATAACTTAAACCAAGACTGACTGTAGGCCCGATACAAAGTTTGTAGGAGCTAATTTTCACGTTATTCGGGTACAAAATCCCTCCACTCAAAGATCACAGTGGCTGGCTTCTCTTGGGGTTTCATGTTCTCAAGGCAGAGGTAAGGACAGGCATTATTCGCGAAAAGATCTGAACACTTATTAGACTGCAACAAAGTATACCCGCACCTGTGGTTTCTTCCTTGTGATTGGCGGCCGTCTGCGAGAGATGTCGTCGCCTTGTTTGACCGAGCCACTCAGGACGCGTTTACTTCCGCACTGGATCACTGTGATTGGTGTTGTTACAATCGATAGGTACCTGGGAAAAACTCTCCCAATCACGAAACACAGACGATGCTACAGTGTTTCAACTTTCATCTGGTCTCGAAATCTTTTCGTGAAATCTGCATGCCCCTAGTAATATGTTATGAAAGCTACACTTTAGCGGGTGGTCTTGGAACTAGAGACCTGTAAAATTCGCAATTTCAAATTCCTAAAGGATAGACTCCATGATCCTCTATGCAGTCGTGCAAATTACATCTGCTGATTGGTTAACCGACTCGTAACACCTGTTGACTGGAATGATCGTGATTCGCTAATTCTTCTGTTAAATATTTTTCATTGGCCCAGAGTCCTTCAGATAAACTGAGTGGCCCATCACTGAAGCAAAATAATGTCAAAAGTATTTGGACTCTAACCTATCGCGAAACGAATCCGCGTATTTTACAGGTCTGTACTTGGAACTACTTAAAATAACTAGGTCTCAGTCTCGGCAAAAGATTTTCTCCCCCGTGCGCTTCAAGCACTAAACAACGAATGACCCCGAGTTTCCGATGGAAGGCGCGCAACGGCGCGGCGTTTTGAAACCTGCGCGGCGTTTTGAAACCTCCGCGCGCGTCATGTGCGCCTGATATTCCTGACGTAACGTTTCGAATGGCCCGCCTTCAATGTGGCTGACGTAACAAACAACACGTCTTACATATTACATATATATAGCTGCGAGCGAACAAATTTACTGACAACCGGTAGCCGTAAGGGAAATCGAAAGACACAATCAATCATCAATCAATCAATCGCTCGCTCTGCGACTGTTGCGCCGCTAACTATTCGAATCCTACCAGGAGAACATACGTGCTGCAGAGGTTAGCCGCACGTATTTTGGCTGTTCGTATACGGTTCGGCTGTTTTCAAACCAGCAAATACGATTGCGATTGAAAACCAATCGTTTACTTCTACGAGACAAACGACTCTCGTGCATTCTCGTGGAATGAATGGTTTATGATTGTCGTGTAGGAGTTTTGACGTGTCGTATGCGAATCATGTATTGACTTACGAATTAACACAGATAGTTAAATTTGTTTTCCTAAACAATTTCGGGAAGCACCAATCAGAGCACAGTAGAATGTGTTGTTGGCGCGAAATAATTTTTGTTACCTTTGAGGAAAGCAGGTTATAATTATAATATAGAACGAAAGGAGTAGGAAATACGGAATTATTAATTTAATTAGCATCATATCAAGTAACTTAGAATAAAATTGCACCGAATATTAAAAATAAAATAAAAATGCTTTCATCGGAATGGTTTCATCAGTTCGGAAATTAATTATACGATTATACGATTGTATAAAAATGTATTTATAATTGATAAATATATTTTTTTAACTGTAAAGCCATTTTATTGTGGCTTGGAATACAGAAAATAGTATTGGGAAGTTAAATATATTTATTGTAATTCTAATTTGTATACGAATTCTAATTACCAGCTGAAATTTTGTCATTTTTTTTACGTTAAATTTTCGCCATATGTCTGGTACATAACCAACAGCTTATCAATTGGCAACTATTCCTAACCAAAGCACTTCAAAATGCAGACAAACCTACAAAAAAAATTAGCTTTATCATGGCCCGTTATTATCGCCCGTTTTCATTGGCTAAAATCAACGACCTGAAAACTGGCAGTATTATTCAACCGTGTGCTCATTGGCGTAAAGGTTAAGTTTATAATACTTAAGTTTTTCAATCGTAAACCCACAATCAGTAGAGACCTGCAAAATTCGCGGATTCATTCGGTGATAGGCTAGAATTCAATCACATATACCTCTTAGATAATTTTGCTATTGGCTTACTATTCATCTGGACGAATCTCAACCAGTTATAAACCCTCAACCAAAAAAGGATCGAATCACAGACAAACCAGCTGAGACGACTTACAAGTCGGCAGCCAATGAACTTGCGTTATTTTCCCGAGTGTACAGGGGTATGAAAAGTCTATCCTGAAGGCCATCGAAACCGCGAATTTTGCAGGTTTCTAACAATCAGATATTCAGGTGAGACAGCAAATGCGCCCAGGAAATGAGTGAGACGACAAACTCCCAAGATTATAATTAGGGACCGGAAAAATTCGCGGATTCAATGACCTCTAGGATAGTCTCCATTATCCTCTGCATTTCTCAACTAAACACGCGTGTTCATTGGGTACTAAATTGTGAGGCGTCTCCACTGGGTAGCTTGTGATTCGACGCTTCATTGTCCGATAGTCTCTCATTGGTCCAGAGAGCTCCAGTTAAACTGCGAGCCAATAGCAGAACCAGTAGAATTGTACACATGTTTGAATTTCAGCCTTTTCACGAAATTAATACGCGAAATTTTCCGTTCCCTAATTATAATACACTTTACGAACCATGGGATACCGAATGTCAATACAGTTTAAACGGGTATGCCGAAGGAAAGAAATAATATACTGTGCAATGATGATATTCAAAACAAGTTGTTATAAGAATTTTAAAAAATACAGATTTACGTTTCTGGAATTATCACGGAACTGTTCCCGTGAGAACCTGCTTGCAAAAAGGAAATAAATGCTGTACTGAAATGAAAACAAGACAAACAGTCGCGATAATATATGATGAGCGAACTATAATCGCTGGCAGCACATAATGCGACCAGCGGTCTGCGTTAAATCAAATATTAATTTTTTTTTCAGTGATGTATAGATATTTATTTTTAAATATAATTTTTGTTTCAAACATTTAAAAATCTGTTTTTGTTCAAAAATTATTTCATTTAAAAAGGGAGTAAAAAATAAATTTCTGTCGTCACTGTATTCTGTGTTTTGCTATAGAAAACATAAAACCATATGTATAACGTATAAGTAAGTACTGCGGTAACAGCTCCTAACCTCAAATATTGTTTACTTTTAAACTTCATTGTAAATAGATTCGTTTGGCTCCTAATACACCCAGCTATATATTAAAAGAAATTAGTGCCTCTAAATTTTCACATTATTTAATATTTATTATTGTTCAATTACAACGCTAACCTATTCGTTTCACACCAACAACTGATACACACACACGTGGTGTGTGACGTAACACCGGTGCGATAAATGCCGTACGAAATGTGTGTTCATACGCAGATATTATGGTACATACCGTTACAACGTCATCAATGGTCGGAGTTCAACGGAAAATGTCGTGTTCGTGATCAGCTGATCACGCAGCTTCTTTCTGCGGTGAACTCCACGACCTTCGTGGTTTATTTACATTGTCTTGTGTCGCAAAATGTGTGTCATTCCATCATATATCAGCCCGTACGCAGGAGAAAGGAAAATAAGGAAAAAGGTCTGTTTGGCACTGTCGCCGTGTTGCTGAACTGTCGTTCGCTACCAGGAGAACATCACAGGAACGGAGGTTCGCGCGCTGCATTTCATTCTTACATCCTTCACAACGTACATATTTTCGCACAGAACTTTACATACGTGTTATCAAAATTAAATGCACATTATGTATTTCGGCCATGAATATCACAAAAAGTGAAAACTACAGGGGATAAAAAAATAACTATAAAACATTGTTATAAATATAGACTTGGACGTGTTTACCAACCTTCAACACACACGTGGACGTATGTGTTTATATATATATATATATATATATATATATATATATATATATATATATATACACCTACATGTATAAAATTTACGAGTTGCGCCTGTAATTTTCGTTAGTTTAATGTCTAAAAATATTTAATCAGCATCAAATAAGCTAATAAAACGTATGTAATGCTAATGGTCTGTGTGTTTTACTCGTATGGCTCTTTTCTTGTGTATGAAGTTTAACCTTTATTAATTCATACTTTTCGATGATTATATCGTTGTTCTAAACATTGTAGGCTACTTGAAAGCTTTTTTTTTTAAAGTTTGGATTCTAATAAGTTGTATAAATACAGAACGTACTGACATATTTTAAATATTGGCTAATTAATTCTAGTTTACTTCTTTTCTTCAAAAAAGCTATTCTTTAATTTAACATGTGCTTTGATATGGCCACAGCGTAAATTATTTAACTTTTATTTTGGTTCCCAGTTAGACTCATCTCGTTCTACATCATCAATCAAATACACCATGATCATTGGTCTAAAGCCTTTAATCCTTGGGACTGGGTTGCTATTGATTGGCGTTCAGAGAACTGTACCTATGCTGACAAAAAAGCAAAGCAGTTTCATTAGACATTGAGTGTAGTTTTTTTTTGCTATCGAATAAAAACGCCAAATCCCTTTTGACAATATGCATGTGCTATTTTCGCTGATTCTTTTTCGGTGACTCCAAACAATAATTTTTCGTGCAACGATGTAGTGTTATTGTTATTAAAAGTGTATAATCAGGGGCAGGTATTTTTCGCTTATTAGACTGCAAAATTGTATGTCAACGTTAGCGATTGTTTCCTTGCGATTGGCTGCCGCCTGCCAGAGAAGCCATCGCCCTGTTTGGCCGGGCCAGTCAGGACATGTTGGCTTCCGCAATGCACGACTGTGATTTGTGGACCGGCAGTAGACATGCAACGGAAAGAAACTCGACCAATCACGGAACACAGACGATGCTACAGTGTTTTAACACAAAACTGGTCTAGAAATCTTTTCGCGAAAAATACATGGCCCTATGTATAATACATAGCTAGGGGCATGCATATTTCGCGAAAAGATTCCGAGAGTAGCTGAAAGTCAAAACACTGTAGCAACGTCTGTGTTCCGTGATTGGGTGAGATTCTATTAGGTACATGTCGATTGTTGCAAAACCAATCACATTAAGTCAGTGCAGAATCAAACGCTTCCTGAGTGGCTCGGTAAAACAAGGCGACGACATCTTTCGCAGACGGCCGCTAATCACAAGGAAGAAACCGCTTGGCGGGGGGGGGGGGGGGGGGGGGGGTGTCTACCTTGTTGCAGTCTCATAAGTGTTCAGATCTTTTCACGAAAAATGCTTGCCCCTAACATAGCTAATAATATCCTTTCGCTCTTGAATGTTCTGCCACAACTTTCTCCTCTCATTGTTTCTTAAATTTTATTTATCATCGCTAGAGACCCGGAAAATTCGCGGGTTCATTTCGTGTTATGCTAAAATTCAAATAATTATACCTTAGTGCTGCTTCTGTCATTGGTTCACTGTTAATCTGGAGGACTGAGGGCCAATTAGAGACCCTCACTCATAGAAGTGTCGAATCACAGGCCACCCAGTCGAGACAACTCACAAGTCAGCAGCCAATGAACAGTTGGCATTTGCCCGAGTGTGTAGAGAATATTGGAGTCTATCCTGGAGGTCATTGAACACGTGAATTTTCCGGGTCTCTAATCATCGCTTACATGTTGTTCTAGCCAACTTTATCAATTGAATTAAAAAAGTTCCGTATCACCTTAGATTCTGTTCACTGACATCTATCTCACGTAACTGATTTATTTAAACGTTCTACGTGACTTCTAGGTCAGTTATTTCTAATGGAACATAAAGTTTTATTTTTAATAGGCCTAGTTATATTGTATTTGCTTCTAGATTTTATTTGTTATTCCCATAATAATTATGGTTGCTTCTGGTTTATCTGACTAAATTTATAACGGTTTTTAAAATTAGTTTTCAAGTTTGTTTAAGATGTAAATAAACAATGTAAATAATCTGCTGATCATAGCAGTAGTATCTTAAGTTTCCATTTTCAAATCAGCTACAAGCGGGAAATACATTTTTCGTAAAAAGACACCGCTGGGATATCTAGAGTAGTTTATAATCGCGTATTTTTCCTGAAGGTCTGCAAACCTTATGTGATCTCAGACAGGCGGGGATCTTACGTAAAAAACAGACAAACTACGCCATCTGTGAGGAGCTGTAAGAACTACAACCGTGGAAGAGGTTGAATTTAGTTACAGCTTGGCACGAGAACATCATTGGTTTACGATCCAACAACAGAACTTGTCAAATCCAGCTGATGTGCGTAAACGATGCCACACAACCGCTTATACGGCACATTGACAGACACGTGTTTTCGTTGAAATATTTAAGTTGTCAAGCAGAAATTCTGCAAGGAAAATTTTTTATATACACTTGTAATGACTTGATGTAAGCTTATGGACATACGCCATTGCTAAAGCACATGTATGTCTGTAGAAGAAAACTACAAAAACACAAAAGACAAAATCACAAATTAAGCAAAATATTGCTGTTGTCAACAGGATATAAACACCACATGATATTCCATAACGGGAATATGGTCAACAAAAACAGAAAATGGACTAACAGAACGAAAAAACCCCACAAATGATGACAACACAAAAATATTGAACCCAAAAATATTCAGCACAACAGTTGAAACGAGAAAAAAACAGCAAAACGAAAAGACGAAACAAACACAATAGTTTTCCAAAAAAACAGAAGCGAACGAAAAAAAACCCTCAAATGATGACAGCACAAAAATATTGAACCCTAAAAAAATTCAGCACAACAGTTGAAACGAGACAAAAAACACGACAAAATGAAAAGACGAAACAAACACAATAGCTAGAGACCGGAAAAATTCGCGAATTCATTTCGCGATAGGCTAAAATACAAATAGTTATACCTCAGTGCTGCCTCTGCTATTGGCTCACAACTCACCTGGATGACTCTGGGCCAATGAGAAACACTCAACCAAAGCTGTATCGAATCACAGGCTGCTACGTTGGGATGTCTCATAAGACAGCAGCCAATGAGTGAGTGACATTTGACTGAGTGTACGTAGAACTATGGAGTTCATCCTACAGGTCATTTAACCCGCGTATTTTTCCGGTACCTAACAATAGCACATAAGCTTACATCAAGTCATGCACTCTCATTGCACAAATCTTTCAAAGATAATACACTTGTAATATCGGAAATTTAATTTAATTCAGATATACATTGGTGTCACAATATTTGAAAACTTCAATATCTGCTACATCGAAAAAAAAAATTCTATACTTTTATAAAAGATTTATTTGGAAACCAATCGCCAAGAAAAAGTTTGTAATACTACAAGAAAAATTATAAATTTTTACAACACATAGTTTTGGTTATTTTTGCATATACAAAATACGTTTTACGAGATATATTTCTTACAAAACTTAGTTCATAATTTCATACGTTAGTTAATGTTTCATTCAAACATATTTTTTCAAACCTTGGAAAATATAATAAAATATTTAACAATTTGATTTTATTTTGTTGCATCAAGCTTTTCATGTACGCAGTTAATACTGAAAAGGTATTCATGGAACAGTTTACAAATATATTTAACAATTGTAGGTACTGGGACAAAACAAAGCACATTTTCCCGGATAAGAATGGGAACCCAGTATTAGTGTGATCACTATTTTGTAGTGATGCAACTGTTTCGAATAAATGTACAGATGTACAAATATCTGTTATTTTATATGAATATTTATGTGCCAATTACAAAAAAAAAATGCAGCGAATTACATGTTTAGACAGTTATGTTTGGCAGATAAGCCGTTAAATGATTGATAGAGACCGGAAAAATTCGCGAATTCATTTCGCGATAGACTAAAATACAAATAGTTATACCTCAGTGCTGCCTCTGGTATTGGCTCACAACTCACCTGGATGACTCTGGGCCAATGAGAAACACTCAAACAAAGCTGTATCGAATCACAGGCTGCTACGTTGGGACGTCTCATAAGACAGCAGCCAATGAGTGAGTGACATTTGACCGAGTGTACGTAGAACTATGGAGTTCATCCTACAGGTCATTGAACCCGCGAATTTTTCCGGTCCCTAATGATTGACCTTTATCCAGGGATGCCAACATGGGGGGTTTTCCCCCGAATTATGGGGGAACCAAGATGTAAAGGTTTTTTTTTTTAGGAGGTACATTGATTTAGGGGGATTCTTTAGTGTGATTTTTTAGCGGGTACATTATTTAAGAATTTTTTTGAGGGCGTGAAATTAAAGTCTATATCTTGAAAAAACGTGAAAAAATAACAGCAACACAAGTGGGGCAGGTGGCTGAATTTCTCACTACGACCAACAACTTGCTGATAAAGAGATAATTCCGTTTTTACTTTTACCGTTCAACGTTTTAACGTTGTCACTTGTCACGTTGTGGTTGTGTCCGTTAGTTTGTTGTGTACTCGCGAGTTTCATTGGATTGCAAAGTTAGCCGTTTATGTTTTTCTGTGGTGCCAAGAAATAAAAAAAAGAATGAATAACAATTAATTATTCGTGTTCAATTCTTTTCCAGAATGCCAAAAGAAAAAAAAATATCAGCAAACATATACGAAATGTTGGGAGACCGATCCGGAACGTCAAGTTTAGTAAACATGTATTGTTTAAACCGAAATTAAATTCGTACAGATTTAAAATTATAATGAATGTTATTTTTCAAAATTATTATGCTCTGTTTGGGCAGAACAATAAGGAAATGAAAGGTTCAAGAGAAAATGATTTAAGCTCGCAAACAGGGTGTACATTGAAAATGTTAGGGGTTTTTAATCGGTATCTTCTGGGATTTGAAGTTGGTCCTCGGGGAACACTCTGTAGGAGTTGGCATCACTACTTTTATCATCCCCAAGCGCATCTCGCAATCTGTCTCCATGCACATCAAGTTATAGGTAGAGACCTGCGAAATTCGCGGATTCATTCGGTGATAGGCTAGAATTCAAACACATATACCTCTTAGATAATTTTGCTATTGGCTTACTGTTCATCTGGACGAATCTCAACCAGTTATAAACCCTCAACCAAAGAAGGATCGAATCACAGACAAACCAGCTGAGACGACTTACAAGTCGGCAGCCAATGAACTTGCGTTATTTGCCCGAGTGTACAGGGGTATGTGCAGTCTATCCTGAAGGCCATCGCAACCGCGAATTTGGCAGGTCTCCAGTTATAGGCCGGGTTTATGAACACTGTAAAAAAATTAGTAAAAATACACGTACAAGAGTCAGGTAATTTTACATTTCCTGTGAGTAATTTGTAAATACATGTACATTATGCGTGTAATTTTACAGAAATGTACCTATTTATACATATTATAGTACATTAACAAGATAAAAAAACACAAATATACTGGAAAATTTACTTGAAAAATGTGTAAAAATACATATTTATATGTACATGTAAAATCCACCAGGAATTAGTATTATTACACGAATTTATGTGATTTTACAGTCACATTTGTCATTATATTATAACACGTACATCAGTGTAAAACTACCCATTATTTTTTCCATTAAATTGTAGTACATTCTTAGTGTAAAATAACACAAGAAGTACTACTAAATAACCATAAAATGTGTGTGAAAATACAATATAGAAAGTACGGGTAAAAAAATATAACTATAAGTATTATTACATTAATGTATGTAATTTTACAACTACAACAGTCACTGTATTAAAACACGTACATCAGTGGAAAACTACCCATTATTCTGTTACACATAAAAAGTGGTACATTATTAGTGTAAAATAACACCAGAAGTACTACTAAATAACCATAAAAAGGGTGTAAAAATACAAAATATAAGTACGGGTAAAAATACCCTAACAATAAGTAATATTACACAAATTTATGTAATTTTACAACCACAACAGTCATTGTGTTAAAACACGTAGATCAGTGTAAAACTACCCATTATTCTGTTACACTTAAAAAGTGGTATATTCGTAGTGTAAAATAACACAAGAAGTACTGGTATTTAACCATATCCTAGTGGGTGTAAAAATACAAAATCGAAAGTGCGGGTAAAAATACCCTAACAATAAGTAATATTACACAAATGTATGTAATTTTACAACTACAACAGTCATTGTGTTAAAACACGTAGGGGAGGACGGGGCAAGTTGGCGATGTTAAGAGTTCACCATTTTTTATAATTTTAATTTTGGAAATACGATTTCCTTCTTTCCAGACACTATTAGAATAGTCTTTTGTCGTGGTGTAACTACATGAAAAAAATCTATATTTCTATATTATCTCAAAAATTCTGCCCTTTTAAAAATATAATGCAAATGTGCCATCTTGCCCCGTTACCGGGGCAAGATGACTTTGACTACGGGGTAAGATGACATTTTTGACACAAGTTTAAACATATTTATTCTTAGAATGCAAACTACTGTAAACTAACTAATTTAACATTGTTACATGCGTTTTTACATATAAGGCATGTTATTAAAGGCTTGGTTTGTTGAAAATTACAATTAATAGTTAACTTACATAACTAATTCAGAGTTGGTGTTTTATAAACAATAATCGCACACAAATTTTCCTCCTTCAAAGTTCGAGCAGTCCTCGTGCCACCATGTGTGGCATTTGCAACACTCGATCCAGTCTTCTGATGGAGGATTGACATAAATCTCATCACACACTGGACACTGCACTTCGGATATTTGAGCTGAAGTCATGCCTGTCGAAAGTTGGAGCTTCTTGGATTTTTCTCGAGAATCGAGCTTCAGTTTCTTAGTAACAGTTCCTTTTTTGGCTTCTCTAGACTCTTGTCTTTGTTGCTTCAAACGTTCTTGTTCTATCCTCTGAGCTCTCCTCTGAACCAGAATCGCTTTCATGGGTGAGCTTGTGATGACACTTGCATTTTGCTTATGAGATTATAAAGCTCAGAAAATCAAACAAAAGTTATAAAAGAGTTGTATGTGGATACCACAAAAACCGTATAAAGCACTTGGGGCAAGATGACGAGTCGTCATCTTGCCCCAGTCAACTTGCCCCGATCAGCAATGTTATTAGTATTGGATTGTTTCGCTAGGAAAAAAAATAAAAGGTTAACAATATATAGTGGTTAAGAAAAGTATATAGTCTAAGGTAATAATGTGTGCCATTGAATATCCAAATATCTTACCTGTTTGTCCATGAGATATTACTTCGAAGTTCTTGAAAATTACAATACGTCAGACCAAATGTACGAACATCATCTAACAAACAACTAAATGGTGGCAGCGGCTTCACTGTGCGATTCTTTAGTGCCCACCAGTGTGGAGCGCTAGTAGTGTCTGTTAGGTGGTGCTATCTAGTGCCATGACGTGGAAATAAGTCATTCGTCATCTTGCCCCGCTCGTCAACTTGCCCCGTCCTCCCCTACATCAGCGTAAAACTACCCATTATTCTGTTACACTTAAAAAGTGGTACATTCGTAGTGTAAAATAACACAAGAATTGAGGCATTTAGCCATAAAATGGTGTAAAAAACAAAATCGAAAGTACTAGTAAAAATAACCTAAAAATAAGTAATATTACAAGAATTTATATAATTTTACAACCACAACAGTCATTGTGTTAAAACACGTACATCAGTGTAAAAATACCCATTATTCTGTTACACTTAAAAAGTGGTACATTCTTAGTGTAAAATAACACAAGAAGTACTACTAAATAACCATAAAATGTGTGTAAAAATACAATATCGAAAGTACGGGTAAGAAACTATAACAATAAGTATTATTACACGAATGTATGTAATTTTACAACTACAACAGTCACTGTATTAAAACACATACATCAGTGGAAAACTACTCATTATTCTGTTACACATAAAAAGTGGTACATTCTTAGTGTAAAATAACACCCGAAGTACTACTAAATAACCACAAAAAGGGTGTAAAATTACAAAATATAAGTACGGGTAAAAATACCCTAACAATAAGTAATATTACACAAATTTATGTAATTTTACAACCACAACAGTATTTGTTAAAACACGTACATCAGTTCAAAACTACCCATTATTCTGTTACACTTAAAAAGTGGTACATTCGTAGTGTAAAATAACACAAGAATTGTGGTATTTAACCGTAAAATGGATGTAAAAAAAATCGAAAGTACGGGTAAAAATATCCTTAGAATAAGTAGTATTACACAAATTTATTTAATTCAACAACCACAACAGTCATTGTATTAAAACACATACATCAGCGTAAAACTACCTGTTATTCTGTTACACTTAAAAATTAGTACTACATATAGTGTAAAATAACACAATAAGTACTGGTATTTAACCATAAAATGAGTGTTAAAATACAAAATAGAAATTATGGGTAAAAATGACTTAACAATAAGTATTATTACACGAATATATGTAATTTTACATCCACAACAGTAATTCTATTACAACACGTACATCAGTGTAAAACTACCCATTTCTCTGTTTCATTAAAAAATTAGTACATTCGAAGTGTAAAGTAACTCAAGAAGTACTGGTATTTAACCATAAAAAGGGTGGAAAAATGAAATATATAAGGTATGGGTAAAAATTTCCTAACAATAAATATTTTTACACAAATGTATGTAATTATGTAACCACAACAGTCGTATTACAACGCGTACATAGGAAGAGTGTGATACGGTGTCAAGCTAATAGCTTTGTCGAAATAGCCAACATAGGAACAATGCAAGACGCGCTGCAAAGATCATGTAGTGGGGCTTTTTTTGTCACCACAGCTTGTCAAACTACTGCACACACTGAAGCAAAACTAATTATTATTATGTAGTGCTGCTATGCAGCTAGACCCGTGACTCTTACGAGCTATTAGGCTATATGGCAGAGTTTATTTCCGGCTCACCCCAGCACATAGGGCATATGCTCGCGTGTGTTTCAGTTCTATGGAAGTGATGGTGCCGCGGCGGTCGAGGGGTCAGACCTCTCGCCACCGACCAAGGCGGCGGGGCATTACCCCTGATTTTCGCATGTGGGATTCGTGCCAGACGTGAGTCGCGGTCAAGGACACCCGCGGGTGTTGTGTGTCGAGTAGTCGGTGATGGGTATTTCGATGACAGCGAAGAGGCCTTATCGCGGTGCTACTTGTACGTACGAGGGTCTACCATCTGTGAGTTTAGAGATAGGTACACTTTATGAACCTCGTTCCTTAGAAGACAGACTTGTATGATTCTGACTGTAGAACTCGTGTAAATAGTAGTTATTAATTTTATTTTCAGTGAATATCTAACTATAATAAAGATTTTTGTGGAGACAATATATTTAGTTATGACTGATAGTTGTAGTATTCGGACATTTTGGATGTACATAACGGTAGTTCATTTTGCATTTGTTTTAAATATTTATTTTTTTTATTTCATCACAGGCCTCAATTCAATTCGTACCTTGTCCAACTTGAAACAATCGTCTCTATTTGAACGGTGCTTGTAAATTTGAATCATAACTTGGGTGGCGTTCAAGTTATAATCGCTTCAGAGGATTGAATAATAACTAATAGAATGAACATGTTATAGGATAGTAACTATTACTAACATCAGTTTCAATTGTTTTCTGAATTTGCTATGAAATCACGTGTTTATTTTTAATTCATTTCGTCTTTCATCTTGGCCAGCATGAGTTTTGTAAATATTACTAAAATAAACTACACACTTGCCAACACCATTAAAGTAACTGGCAAGAGAATACATTCTGGCGATACAATACAGCTTAGTGCGTAATAAGAGAATAAGATAACATCATGGTAGCAAACATTATACACCAAGTTTGTACAACCGGCCCGAAATCGAGAAAGGTGGAGGAGAGCCAAGAGTGCTGGTTGTACGAATGGCAACCCTGTAAGGGCCGGGCCGTCTCGTCTCCGTCGCGCCTTTCTGTCTGCCTTTCGGCTCGTGAGTCTCACCGGCCCTCTATGTTCTGTGGCCGCGCAGCTCGATAATGTTTACTTTTAATTACTGTGTACATAGTATGGAAGTTACATATACGCCCTCGCGGAATTGTGTAATGCATGTTTCTCTACGCTCCAAACGAAGACATTTCCTCCGAGTTTACACACTTCTAATAAACATCTTCATAGTGTCTTACGCCAGTTGCGAGGACGTCGTGGACTTCTCTCATTTCACACATTGCGAAGCCACAGGCGAATGATTCTAGCAACCAGTTTGCTATGTCCTGAGTAAACAACGCTTGCTTGTCGCCCAGGATCCTAGTAGTCGTCGCGACAGACATGCGCTCCTTTAATCGCAGGAATACATTGTCACTACCTGCAATGACGTGGCCACCACTCACCAAGTGCAAGGTTTCCCTACATAAAGCAAACACGCTTTAAAGAATTGATTGTGTGGAAACTAGCTTTCCATTCGTTAACAAAACTGGACGAGTGTACACCAGTGTATAAAATGGATGACGCCATTAGTAAACTATGCTAAACTTTGAGGCATTTCCATTGGTGTTTAAATGGGGGATTTTACAACGGAAATTTTTTGTGCTATGACACCTTTTGTTTGATTGTATTATCCGAACATCGTGTTTAGCAAAACAAAATGTTTCATAATATCTGTTAGTAATTTAATTTATAGTAATTTAGAGTAGACCAATAACATGTCAGGATTTTGAATTTTTATGTATGCCCATATACTACCAGAATTAAGACACGATCGTACCACAATTTACCTGAATATTAGGCGTCTGTACCTGAATATCGCTCAGTGGTTGGTTTCTCATAAATTTTAATTTAAACTTTATTATTGGTGATTGTCAGTTCAAAAATATTTCAAATTTTATTATGTAAACAATAAAAATTTTGTTTGTCAGTGTGACATTTTACAGTTCTGAAGAAAGTAAAGCAGTTTGTTGTTGCAACATTTAGCCACTGAACATTAGAGGTAATGCTGACAAGCTATCAAAGGATTATTTGCCAACATGCAAAAATAGTTGGGATGGAATTATTTATGATCATTTTAGCTCCTCCTCTGGGCCTGACTGGACGAACATACCTTCAGTTTCTCAGAAACGAATCGCATTGTTTAGTTTAGTCAAATAGCTGTTAGTGTTTGAATGATTAGTTTCTACCATGGTCATATAGATAGGTCTGGCAACATCCTATCCCTTTGCCTTGGCGTACCTTGTCGGCTTAGTGAGCTCGCGGCGGCCTGCGAATTAATGGCTCTAGTTGCACTTGCACCTACATTGCCTTAAATGGAAGTTTTTAATAAAAAAAATTTTTTTTAAAAAACGGTTCCTTTTTAAACGTCGGGTAAATTTTAGCGTTTCCTAATTTATTTGGAAACTTTCTAGAGTTTGAATACATAGCAATAATTTGTAATTTTACCGAAATTGCCAATTAAACTTTTAATCCAAATGAATGTTCTTTAGTCGATATTTTTAAAGATATACATAAATGTTTGTCGCGTGGCGTAATGGTTAAGGTCGTGGGATGTTAATCACGCGGTCCGCTGTTAGATTCCCAGTCGGCTGAGAAGGTCATTTTTTTTTCATTTTTTTTTCTCGCATAATGAACCTTTTAATACAGACATTAAATACGTTAAAACAATTATATTACATAATCAGGAGAGAGTTCGAATAAAAATAAACATTTACAAAAGTTCAAGCAAGTAATGTTTTTCTCTCCTTTTTATTTATTATCAAGATAAATATAGTGAATCCTATTCCTATCAAATAATACGTGTTTTTACTGTGTAAGTTGTTAATTTCTGCTAACTGTTTGAATGTATTTAGTTTATGTTAAAAACGTAATATTTCATAAGAGCAATATTACCTTTTTTTTTTCATTTTCCAATAAAATAATACGTTTTTCACTGTTTGAGTATATTTGACTTCTATTAACAAACATTTTAATTCATTTTAAATTGTTTGAATATATTTGAATTCTGTTAACAAATATTTTTAATTCGTTTGATTTCTGTTAAAAATGTATTATTTTATTCGAGATATAAGTACATTTCCTTTTTTCCCTTTTTCCAATAAAATAATATGTTTTCAATAGAAATTCAATACATTCTCACAATTAACAGTAATTAAACATATTACCTCGGCCATAATAAAGCCAATGTTCATAGAAATTGTTTTATGTCATTAAAATTAAAACTTGTCTCCCAAAATATCTAACACCCATTTTATAATTACAGCTTGTGTAATATATTTATATTCGGATGTTATATATTACTTGTATACCTACTTATGTATGAACAATAGGTACATTTATAGTCCATACACACAAATATACATTTATGCATACATACAGGTACTTAAATTATTTAACATCAATTTAGGTACCTTTGTATGTATATATTTAGCTCAATGTTGCCAACCTTTTGAAACATATTTATGCTACAACTCAGAAAAAAAATATACTATTATGAGAAAAATTATGCTACATTTAACCAATTTTTTTAAAGTTATTTATTAAGGTAGAAAAACATTGCTTTTACGACGCAAAATAATAAAGCTGTAAAAATTTGCTAAAACTTAATATTGCACATAAATTATTATAATATGTATTATTATAAATTAATAACCATTTGCTTTATAATCCAATCTGTTTTTCTTTACACACACACACACACACACATATGTATATATATATATATATATATATATATATATATATATATATATATATATTAATAGCCAAATACAGCTAAGGAAGAGCTTCATCCTCTATACTGCTGTCGTCAGCAGAATTTAGCACATTCGCAGAAGTCAAAGTACTGGTCCTGGGATACAAAGATGTCTTTGTGATGCGGCCAACCATGCTTTTGGTTGAAGTGAAGCCTGTACAGCATCCAGACATCTTCACTGTTTGTCTTGCTAGAAGTGTTCCATTGATCGTAGAAGTAATCATGCGATTGCGCTTTGCAGTATCATGTCATTAACTTGGGAAAAAATTCTCTCTGCATCAGCATTGGCATGAGGTATGGACAAAAACAGAGAGAGCGAAGTGAGGGAGCGCCTTGAACACATCATTCCCATGGTCATGCTTGAGCAAGACGTCGCTGAAAGATAGCCGTGTGTGTGGCTGTGTAATCAGAGATCCCAGTCCTTGCATGTAGCACCGAAACTGTGTTATCTACTGCTCTTATTACACCGAGCTATCTGCGGTAGTTCCGAGTGGTACCGTTCGGAGCGCTAAACGCTGCCGCAATTGTCGCCGTGGAAGAGGAAGATTCTTCATTCTATTGTTGAAGCCCAAGAATAACCATGCGTAGAGACCCGCAAAATTCGCGGGTTCATTTCGTGTTATGCTAAAATTCAAATAATTATACCTTAGTGCTGCTTCTGTCATTGGTTCCCTGTTAATCTGGAGGAATGAGGGCCAATTAGAGACCCTCACTCATAGAAGTGTCGAATCACAGGCCACCAAGTCGAGACGACTCACAAGTCAGCAGCCAATGAACAGTTGACATTTGCCCTAGTGTGTAGAGGATATTGGAGTCTATCCTGGAGGTCATTGAACCCGCGAATTTTCCGGGTCTCTAAATGGTCCATGCGTCTCGTGTACGCCGGTCACGTGTACGTGTTGTGAATATTTTTTGTAGCACGAGTTATTGTGAAGTGGGGCAGCATAAGGTATGTATCAATTTCCTGTTTTTTTTTTTTTTTTTTTTTAAATAATTTGGGTACGTAGTATAGTGGTAACTATGTGCTGAAGGTCTGTAACTACATTGTTTGCTAGTTTATTTTGTTTTTTCGTAATTGATATTGCGACGAGAAGCATTTGGCTTCTTTATAAATAAGCCTTGTATAATTATTATGCCTATAGGCCTATTCGTCATGTGATTGTTGGTAAATGTATTAAAGGGGCTTTAATTAAAATAATTTTAAGAATGCAAACCGAAAGCTAGGTACGAGTTTTTTGTCTAATAATGTCCTGGTGTGCAATAATTTGCCCGATAAATAAGTTACAGAGCATTTTGTGCAAAAAATTCTAATGCGGGGATAACTTTTCAAATCACACTTTTAATTTAGGTATATAGCTTTAAATGAGTGCACAACAAATAGTTAATATGAAAATTTAAGATAACGAATGAATCCTTCAATATTTAGGCAAAAACTTTTGACCTATTGCATTTGCTATTTACTAGTCTATAGAACTAATGATTTTAGAATATTAAAAATATTATTATTGAACATAATATTTTCCAAAATATGTAGTACAATTATTTAATATAGCATTGTATTTTAATTAAACAAGTTTAACTTACTTCTGAAACGTTGGGTTTTATATATGTATATATTTTTTATTTATTGTTATTTGAGTGCCTACCAACAGTCAAAGCATTTAACAGGTGGGCACTTAACAAATATTACATAAAGAAATAACAATAACATACACAAAACACAATGATAAACACAACAATAAAAATGGGACAACACAAACATAAACACATGACAAAAGACAAATATAAGATTATAATAGCTAAATTTGTCAATTTTAAACTAATTCTTATCAATGAAATAACAATAAAACATTATTTACATCAGAAGTTATCTTAACTGCAAGAAAATTAAGAATTCAAAATGTCTTTCATTGAGATTTTTGCCCTTTGGAAAGGGTCTAAATCTTCCAATATATCATTGCAATTATCAGTACACCGTTTTAATAGTTAATTTTTTATGTGATACGTTCGAAAGGGTCGCATTTTTCTATGATTGAATGAAGGAACTCGAAGACCAATTTTGTTTATTATTTCAGTGCTGTGGTAAACATTTATAAAACAATTTATTACAAAAACAGTATCAGTAACTTTCCTTCTAAACTGTATTGTATGCGTGTTCAGGATTTCAAGGGTTAAGTCGTAGTTAAAATTCTCTGAATTATCATCTATTAAATGTTTGTTATAAATGTATCTAAACAATTTATTTTGTATATTTTCAAGTCTATTTGAGTCAGTGGTAGTTATAGAGTTCCAGATGACAGAGCCATACTCTAATCTCGATCTTACTAAGGTAAAATAAATACTAATTACAGAATCAAGAGAGCTAGCCAAATAAGTTAATTATTTTATAAGCCCAATTATTTTGTTTGCACTTGCAATTAAATTATCCACGTGGTGATGAAAGTAATATTTTGAATCTAGGAGAATACTTTGATCACGCATACAATATGTTATCTGTATCATGTTGTTGTTTATTACATAGTTAAAATTTTCTGTATATGTTTTCCTAGAATATGATATTATTTTAATCTTCTTAAGATTTAATTTCATTCCGTTAGTTTGACACCACTTAGTTACATTATTTATATCTTCTTGCAACAATATACAATCACTTGGTGTTATAATAGTACTATATATTTTTAGATGTGTATATATACACATATATGTGTATATATACACACACATACATATATATACACACTCACACACCCATATATACACACACACACTGACACGTATAGAGGAAGGTTTATAAATCAATGACTCGTTAGAAAATGTACGTGATTGTTTCATAATGTGTGAAATATGTAAAAATATTATCGTGTAAAACGCAGAGGAATAATCAACTGTCATATGTTAGGACTGAGATTATTTGTCAGAAACATTTGTTGACTAGCAATAGTTCTAATGAAGGAATAGCTCAGTCAAAATAAGCTAAAATTTCGCTCGTAGTCGAATTAAATCCGATATTTTTGTTACACTTTACACGTATTTAGAAGTGTCCAGGGGAATTTGAATCAAAAGTCCTGTTGAATAGGAAGTGAGGTAGTAGAGTCAGAAACTAGAAAGGATTTTCAAAATAAAAGGCATTTGTTTTTGATTTTTTAAAGAAATATCTCGTAAATGATTAACCTTAAAAGAAAACAATTTAATAAAAAATTAAAGAGCATTAAAAATCCTATAAAAGATTATTTTCACTTTTTTCATATCTCCAATATTGTTTGAGATAGTCTCGCTTAAAAAAATGACTTTTTTTATTTTATCTCAAACCTTTTTCCTATAGCAACTGACATATATTTGTGAACCGTGCCTCTCGTATGTCAAATGCTGTCACTTGACTTTACAAGACTATGATAACCACAGAATTCAACATTTTTGCATATCAGGGTTACTTCTCAAAGAAAAGAACTGATAGCGTTTGGTCATACAGACCACAGAACAGACTTAAATGCGTAACATGAAAATTGTTGGAAGCCTCACACAAGGACGAGGATTCACTGAGAAGTTCTTGAGCGAGTGGACCTTGGGGATGACTGCAACTGCATCTGCTCATCATTGAAGAGTTATACGGTACTCATTTTATATATTTGAACTTGATTTCTGACAATCTCGAAGAAGTAGGGATGCCACAGATTAATATAAGATCTCTGCTTTGCTAACTAATCACCCACCATTTCCTGGATCACAACAAATCATGTCTATAGCAAATGGACTAGTAGGGGATGCCAAAGTTACCTTTTTCAATGCAATAGTAATTGGCAAGCAATCAATACAGAGTAATGTTGGAAAAATTTAATCAAGCATTGTCACGAAAAGATCAAGCTCTCCCTCTGGCGAATATTAGCTACACTATTACTTTCAATTGTAATAGCTCATTTATAATTTGTTAGTTTTCCAGAGGATAACGATAAATGAAGAAAATAGGATGATTTGATCATGTATATGCAGTATGAGTTGGCTCAATTTCATTTAGCTCTATTTGACGAAACTGGGATACGCAAAACCAAGAAAGCAACCCTGTAGCCTACATGTTTTAGGTGACAAGGGAGAATTTGGACTTGGAGAACGCTGACTTTGTTCTTAATGGTGGATTCTTACTACTCAGTCATATAGCCGACAAGTGGTAATGATTCATCTATTTGCCCAAAATATTTCAATTACATTATCATTTCCTATTTATCATGACTGTTGATGTGACATTCCGTGCAGACCACTGAACAATTGCAACACAAAATCATAAACATCGGATTGAATTTGAGCACATAATATACTTTGACTGGGCTAGAAGTCTGTAACACCTCGTGTTTAAATGAGTACCTACTTTTTATAATCTCAATATAAGTGTTTCCTGGTTAATTTTTTTTCTGGATACATAATAAAATATTTTGGAATTTAAATTTTTCATAACTTAGGTAATTACGATAGAATTCAATGTTTTTTAAACAGTTTTATCTACTTTGAAAAGTACTGAGGTGGCTGTGTGGACCAATTTTTACCACGTTTTTGTTTTCATTTATGTATAAAACAAAAGTTCGAACTTATGTTTTTCTTTCACTAATCCACTTACAAAGTATGTTCTCTGGTAAATAAACTCAAAATTTTTCACATGACGTTTTTTGACAGCGATCGTTAAGCTACTAGCATCTTAATATTATAAAGTAATAAACAAAAAAAATACTAATGCAGCTGCAGTCAATCTACTCACAAATAATTAATTGTTTAGTTATTTCTTAAACACATTTTGCAATCGATCTTAAAATTTTTGTTGAAACGCTTGCCAAACAAATGCATTTTATGTGAAACAGACGACATGGGTAATACTTGGCTAAAACTTTGCGTTTATCAAAATTTACATCGAAAATTAACACGGTTTTAGTAAAAATGATGAAATTAAAAATTATGTGGTTGTTGTAATCTAATTACTTTTTTTAAGTAATTAAAACGTGGATATTTTAAATATAAAAGAAAAGAATTCTTTACTAATTCATACTAAATAATTATGACTTTCCTCGCATACTCGCGTCAACTTTTTTTTAAACAGTATCTAACTGATAAATAATGTAAAACAAAATTGGCAACTTATAATTCACAACTTCCCTGTCATTATTTTTAACTGGAAAACGGAACATTGATGTGCCTCGTGAACTGATCCACGTATTCTGACAACCCGTGTACTCACCTTATTACCCTTCAGAATGTTTGACATTATAAAATTATCAATGCGAAATAAAGTTAAAATAAATGGGTATTTTACTTTTAAAATAAATCATATTTTAAACTCAACACTGACTAGGACTGATATAAAGTTCTTAGGAGCTAATTTTCACGTTACTAGGGTACACAATCCCTCCATACAGTGATCCCAGTAGAGCTGTAGCAAACCGTATGTATTCGGTACTGAGTAACGGGTGCGACATCTAGTAACGAGTAACGAAACGTTACACACGGATTTCGTTACTCGCATTTTTCGTATGTTTTACGCATGCACGCACATATTCGATGTATTTACGTTACAAAGAACGATGTTTGTTTATTAAGTAAATTATAATTTGGAAATTCGTCATCCAAGTATTTTACTGTTTAAATGAAAGTATTTTTTACAAATTAGAAATATGTATGTTTTTGTTTTTTATTATCGCGTATTTTCACGTTTTTATATTAAAAGAGATAATATAATAAAACCGCTCCAATAGAGATTTAATTGTTTGTTGGTTAACAAAAACTGTTAATTATCAAATATTGTTCATTGTTTATATTCTATTTATTATTATTTACGCGACATCATACTGTACGCGTACACAATACGACTCGATTCGTTCCTGCAACATAACATAGCATGTTATGCGGTATCAGAAGTAACGAGTAACGATACGATAGTAACGAGTACTAATTCTTATAGTAACGAATACATACGGATACGCTTTTTTTCGTTACTTTTACACCTCTAGATCCCAGTAACTGTCTTCTCCCGGGGTTTCGTGGCTCTCAAAGGCAGTGGTAAGGAATACTTATCGTCAAGGTCGCCGAGCGGTGCTGATACCAGCTTCCCGAATATGGGAGGGTGAAGGGAGGTGGCATGACTGGCTGGTTAACCTAGTACGTCCTAAGACCGCTAGGGGCGTGCGCTGTCGATACCCAGCGATTGAAGCGATCGCAGCGGCGGAGCTTGGAACTACAACAATTCTTCTGCGAAACCGGACAGAAAATTTAACCTGGGCTCGCGACTTCTATACATTATATATATTCACTGCTACAACTTTTAATTCGATAGCTGTGTGTGTGGACAAAGGCATCCCTATCATGGTCTGATAAGCGATATGCGACGTTTCCCTTCTTCGATTCCAGGGGAAGCGAGTGGCGTGGGTAAGTGTGGCGGTGCTGGGCTGCGTGGGCCAAGGTCACTGTGAATGTAATAATTGTGCCGGCAGTGAGGCTGGTTGGGTGCGAGGCTGCGGCCCAAATAGCGATATAAAATGTAAAAGTTTTGGCGAGTGACTAAATTTACAGGACACAGGCAGCACCCGGGCCTTATAATGCTTTTTTAATAACAAGTAATTTTATTTTCTTTCGGTTCACTTAAATTTTTTTTTCTAATTTTTTTTCCGCCCGTGTCCGTAGGCCGTTTGGGTGAGGGAGGCCCAAGCCTCCCACCCCACTTCGTAAGGTTTTTCGCCGTGAGTCTGTGTACCGCGTGCAGTTTCATGTTTTAATTTCCTAGTTTCTCAGTTCGAAGCATCTAGTAATTATCTGACGTCTTGTAAACCGAGATCAGTCGTGGCTTCAAAAATAATGTAAACTGACATTTTGTAAATTTTGTAAAATTAATTGAATAATCAATATCTTCAGAAAAGCCAAATCTTTAATTTCACCACCGAGATAAACTTTCCACCTTCATCTTAAAAGAAAAGGTTTCGTCTGTGTTTTGTCAATCATGGCCTTCATGGCCGACCATTAAGAGGCCTATACAGACAGTCTTCAGGGCGTGATTGTAGGGCCTTTTGTTTAGAAGAATTTGCAGCTACTCATTACAGATAAAACTGTCATGTTTTTTTTGTGTATAGGGAAAGGATGAATGGGTCTATCTATAATTTTTATAATGATTTTTAAAATTCGTAACATAGGTAAAACTATTTCCGAATGTGTGGTTTTACGCAGCTGTTTTATGTATCGTGTGTAATGCATACAAAAAAGTAGACACACACAACGATAGAGTACTAATCGTTGATTAAAATGGTGTAAAAAAATACATAGGTCACCGCTGAAAATCTCCGAGATTTCTTCTACGACGAAATGCATTTCCGCACATTTATTCTGCCGGGAAGTGTCTCCCTCGCGCGGCGTATTCTTCAGCCGGCGACTGGAACCGAGGAGTGGGGCTAGCGGTGCTGTGAAGGCAGTCTGGCGGCTGCTCGGTCGCCTTATCAGCGCGTCGGGTATCGGATATCGCGATAAGCACACGTGTTCGCAGGAGAAGTGTCTACCGCTGAGGCCGCCTGGTCGGGAAGTAATAAACAAGCGCGGCTCCTGAGGAAGGACGCAGGGGGCGATAGCCTCTTCCGAGCCCGAATTTTACTTCTTATTTCTTTGTAGGGAATATTAATGTTAACTTAAATACTTTCGTAAATGTGCTAAAGTCTTCTTTCAATCAAAATTTGCACGAAAATACTACATTTCAGTATTTGAGACCATATATTTGGTGAATATCCCAAGGGCAATGTCATGATTATTAACTGCATCCTCCTGTGTGTGAGAGCCCTTCCCGAGAGGTCTTCCTGGAGCCGCCACTGGTAAGAAATTCTAGGATTCAGGCAGTTATTCCCAGAGAAAACCTCAACCACGCTTTATATTAGCTTCACCTGTATGTTTGTATGTTTGTAACCGACTCCTTTGGGTGCGATTTTGACCCACTTTAAACGGTCAGATTTCATTCAAACTTTGTAGATTTATCGAGGACCGATGACAATACACTAATTTAATAAGATTATTCCATTATTTAATTTGCAAAATAAGATTTTTGTCAATTTATATAATTTTCATCTATAGTCGATAAGGCAGGAATTTATGTTAAAATTAATTTCCAACCATAATCTTTAGCCGATTTCTCTAATATTAACAAATTTCCGAATACCAAAGAGAATTTTCAATTCAACAAAATAAGCAGGAATTTAAATTTACAATTTTTTGAGGAAAGAGCCTTGTTTGCTGTTGTAATGAATGGTGATTGAGTTACCTATTCATTTTGTTCTAATAAAAATAATAGTTTAAAAAAAACTAAAAAAATACGCTTTTATAAATAAACTAAACTAAATAGTAGAAAATAATTAATAGTTCAAAAAACTAAAAAAAAAACATGCTTTGTATAAAAAACCAAACTAATAAATATAAATTATAACAAAAAAAATTAAAAATTAATTTTAATAAGTTTTAATTAAGAATAGTGTGAAAATTTTTATGAAATATAAATTAATAATAGTATAAATAAGAAAAAAATTACACACAAACTTGACTCTTTCCGCAGTACAATAAAGATTTGAACATTTATAATAAATACTTGGGTAGGTGGTGCTTGAGGCACCGATGACGAATAATAGCTTTTAATCTAGAATTAATTGAATAGCATAATTTTAACGAAGCAGCTTTTAGACGCACGAGTTTGTGAGATGAGAAAATATCTAAATTAAGTAATAGGGATAATTACATATGGAGCCTAATGAAAAGCTTCATTAATAAAGCAGAGAAAATACCACCGCTTAAATGATTAAAATTTTTCATAAATACTATGTAACCTGCATCTAGCGAAGTCCTCGTATTCTGCTTTTGAGATGTAGTGTGTAAAAAAATATCACGTCCTCAGAGTCGGCTGCTAAGCACAAGTGTGTCGTGACTGCGTCCTCAGATTCCGCGCTCACCACCTAAGTGTGTGTTTTTTAAAGTGTGTGTATAGCTGGCCAGTGGACAGTTCCCCGACCTCGTCATAACCCCGACCGTTTCCCCTGCACTTCTTTGACCTCCCTCCACGAGACATCCTGCCAGCCCTTGGTCCGCCCCGCAGAAGGGGTGGGACCCCCCCGCACCGCCCTCCACGAGACATCGGCCAGTGGACAGTTCCCCGACCTCGTCATAACCCCGACCGTTTCCCCTGCACTGCTTTGACCTCCCTCCACGAGACATCCTGCCAGCCCTTGGTCCGCCCCGCAGAAGGGGTGGGACCCCCCCGCACCACCCTCCACGAGACATCCTGCCAGCCCTTTGTCTGCCCAGCTTATGGGGTGGGACCCCCCGCGCGGCGGCAAAGACTCGTAAAATGGCGGGTAGCGAAATGTTTAAGCCAATAGAAAAACTTAAGGAAACTTTTATGTTTTCTTAACTGTAAATAATGTAAATAATGCTCATTTTCTTAATTAAAGTATCCGGGAACCACAAGGCAGATGGAGGTAGCAGGAACGTTTGCTTGCCATGATCGTTCCCGCAAGACCTTTTTTTTTTCCAGCAGAGGAGCCGAACCAACAGAAGTATCCGGCGCTTAGAAATTGCATGGACGTATACTGCTTCATCGTGCCTACGAGACTTCATTGGTGAAACAATTTACGTTTGATATATTTTAAAATTAAAATATCAATCAACCACACTAGCAGTTTATAAATAAATATAAATAAATAAATAAATAAATAAATAAATATATATATATATATATATATAACGGTTGTGTATGAAAAAAGGCTAAGGGCCAATTGAACCACAGTCGTTAAATAATGTTTTATTAACGACTGTTAAATGTTACCTCTCCGTTTTAAACAACGATTAATCTTTTTCATTTCACCACACTTTTCTTGTGTTTAACTTTCCTCAAGTAGATAAAATGGTTTACCGTTATTAAGGTTCGTTAGAAACTCAATTACAAAGTAGTGGCCATTCTTTTTTGTTTGTATTGAGTTCATAAAAAGCTTTAATTTGCAAATAAAATGTTATAGTTCAGAACAAAACTAGATAATTTTAATTTTGTAAACTTACGTTTTATTATGTGCAATTATTTATGTTCATAATAACTTAAGTTTGACAATATCATTGGAGCTGAGATTAGTGACGACTCAGCTGACTATTGTTTGTTACAATAATATCCACTGGAAATGTTCGGCATGGACAGTAAATTTAAGCATAACTTATTTCGTCTAAAAATTACATGAACAAGACTTCAAAATGTTATAACAACTGGAAGTAAATAAATTTGTAACATTCGAGGTGTCAAGCGTGACCTAAATTTTCCTTACAATATCTGGATGACCAAGCTTCGCTCAGAAGAATTTTATTAAATGAATAGCTAATAACTCGCGTCTTCGCTCTTGCAATTTTAAGAGGGTTCCTAAATTTTTACAATTTAAAAAAGTGTATATATGATTAATTCCAAATATTTGGACTAAATAAACAGACACAATAAATCGTCAGGTGCATAAAAATATATTTTGTAAAATAACCGTTTTCGATGTAGTTATGGGTATGCTATTTTTAATTTTTAGTAAAGATTAGGTATCGGATTTGAAAACTTATTTTTTAGACTGATCGAGGATATAGTTTACCTTGATGAAATTACACTTCCTGCCATTTCATGCGGTAGTTAATTAAAAAATATATTTATTAAACTTACATCTATACTTTTTCAATTACGTTTACGAATCTTTTTCAATGTCACATTAATTTTCTATGGTTGGACCTAAGCTTAGAATAATCAAAGGATCTGACATTTAGACAAATACATACCGTTTTTAAGAATATTTGATGCAATCGCATCTTTCTTTTAAATGTAGAGTACATGCATAAAGTTTATTATCGAACTTATTAGTTGAATCTAAGTTTTTTTTGTTATTAACTAAGCAGTAGGCTTATATCCAAATTTTTACCAATCTCTTCTTTCCCACTAGGATACTGATGTAAATATTAAGAATTAAGTAAATGTAGCAATATTGGTTAACCAGAAAAAAAACCAAACCCATCTTATTTATTAGATTAAATAAATTTATTACTTTTTAAAAATAATATTAACCTCTGTTAAGACTGATAAGTGATAATTCGGAGAATTTTGAATAACTTAGGTAGCGTAGGTATGGTCATTTATCATTTCCTTAAGCACAAATTTGTGGGATTTGTTCATAATATATTTTTTTAATATTAAAACAGTAATTGAAATATTTAACCTCTTAAAAAGTTAACTTCTGTAATTTGTAGAAAAGAGTTTATAGTTTTTGCATTCTTGTAAATCCTACCACATAACTTACATTCCGCTTCATTAGCTTTAGGGATACGACTTTTATAATAAAAACAAATTCAAATGGTTTTTCACCTCTTTTGTGGTAGAATGTGGGAAAATGATAAACGTTAAAACCGATTTAAAATCATAATGACTCATTTGAAAGTTATTCTTGCTCAGTTTTTAACATCTTAATTTGCTTGAATATATGATTTAGTAGACTATTATTAAAACTAACGTGCCCCGTTTCACGCACTGCCTTTGAGGTCGAATATCTAAATATGTTTAAAGTATTCCAGATAATAATTTAATAAAGTAATTAATGTGAAGTTTCTTACAGCCAGCTGTATTTGCTAAGGAGATATGAATTTTTCTATATAATAAACATAACTTACTCCCTATTCGCACCATTAAAAATGAAGGCAAAAAAAAACTAAAGAAAAATCATATGCTTAGTGCTTACCTTTATGTGCTTGTTATTGATTCTTAATTTCTAATTCTTATATTTATTAATTTCGTAAGTATTAACTTTTGTCTTTACATGAAACGTCGCCCCTTCCACGTAAGGACGGAATCATACAAATAAGTAAAATAACAATTTTTAATTTATTACCTTACCATTTTATTTACATCTTACTTAGTTACCGAAATTTGATGTTTAAAAACATACTACCTCATTTTCCACGTCATTACAAGATGTATTTTAATAAACGACAAAAAGTAATACGTAACTTCAGATGCAATTTTTTTAGTATCTTACGTCTATTACTTATTCATTTGGAAGCTTTTGTTTTTTATTTAAAAACAACCCTATCCTTTTATCAAACCTAGGGTTTGAATTGCGCAAAATGGTAATGTTGAGTTGGGTGGTTTTTGTATGATTATTATTCGTTCCCAATTTTTTTATTGTGCTTGATTAAGTTTTAAGTTAAAATCATTTTATCCAGCAGATAGACATTCCACTTCTAATGCCAGAACAGACTGGTCAGCCAGTATGATTTCATGGCAGCCATCTTGAATCTACCAACTTGTTTTCGTCTGCAAGAGGTTGCAGCCACCATATAAATTAAAATTTTACCCATATCATTGCTTGAATAAACTTTCATCACAAGTAAAACCATTTCAGCGATAGTACGAGTTCAGCTATGTTTGGGCGTGTGCGCTATCGGAATTCTTTATAAATGACTCAAAATTCCTAACAATTTCCATATTTCGAGGGAAAAATTTCCGTTTCAAGAGAAAATTTCCTGTTTATTAATAAATAAAAAAAACTAAAAATTCTAAAATCTAAACACCAAAAAGGTTTTTCTATTTGAAAGAACCTTATGTCCTAAACATGGCTTAAAACTCCTGAAAGCAAGCCACTCTGAGCTGCCTCGACATGGACTGTAAGATTGAAATTCTTTAATTTTGACCAAAAACTTCGGGGAAAATACCAAAAATCATCAAAAAATTCGCTTATTATTTTACTGATTAATTCGAGTGATTCCTGCACGTATTCGATCCTTGCCTTATTCGCAAATGGTAATATCAGGGGAAAAAAGATCTAATAAATTACAAAAAAAATAAAAAATCCTAAGGTATATATTCATCATACACCAACCACCAGTAAGGCGCAGATAATTTTAGGTTAGAATATATTTCTCTATTTAAACTTAATATTGAATTACAATGTTCAAGGGAAAATGCAACAAAATTACAAATAAGAAAATTTATTATATTATTTCCACCAGTACAAATAAGGATTACTAGCATTTCTCGAACTCTTCAGTCTTCTTGGAAGGTGGATCGAGTTCTTTGCGTACACTGACATGTATTTTCAAGGCAGTTCTACATGACAGTCGATTAAGAAGCAACGTACAATCAGTGGCCAGCAACATACATTTGGTTGTTTAGGAACGTCAGATAGGTTTGCCAGACACGTGCATTTAGCCGGGGTTTGGGGTTGGAGGAGCTTTGCATTCTCAGTAATGTTGGAACAACCAGGTATCTTTCCCATTCCCAACAAAGCTGGTCAAAATATGTAAGGAATGGGGATGGGGTGAAAGGCATCGTCTTGTCCCGGGAGAGTACTTAGCAACGATAACGGATTGAAGGCGCACATGCATCTGGCTGAGGTTTTTGTCTTCTACGACAAGCTGCTTCCGGCTCAACTTCTTACACACAAGACATAGTGGCAGAAAATAATCCTGTCTGACTGGAAGCTACAACAATGCTGTCTGGAGTATAGAAGTTATCAGAGATTTCACTCCCAGGATAAATATAATTTCTTCTCTTTTCCTGAAATAGGGCACCAATGAGCACAAAGAAATGTAGTTTTGTCTGGAACGATATCAGGATCTAAAGTATTTAGAATTATTCGGGTCCAGTTTTTATGGCTCGTTAGTAAATTTCATACTTTTTAATAAAATATCATCTACTTTAGTAGTATACAATAGGGCATCCGAGGACAGGCCTCAGGCGGTGGTGCCGGTGCCGGTGTCCGCCATCTTGGATTTGTGACGTCACGGCGGCAAAAATTCCTCAAAATTCCTCAAAAATGACTCAAAATGACTCAAAATTTCCCGTTTTAAGAAAAAAAAATCCCGTTTTCCAGGGAAAAATTCCCGTTTCGAGGGAAAATTTCCCGTTTTAGTCCTTAAAAATCCCAGCGGCTAGAAATGTCCTGATAGAGGCTTAAGCATCCTTAACTCAAGCCTCAGTTAAGCCTCTATCAGGATGTGACCTTGACCTTTGACCTTGACCCCGACGGCCATCTTGGATCCACCATCTTGGATGACGTCATTTCGTTTTCTCGAACATTCCGGCATTGTGTTATCCGCCATTTTGAATTATGATGTCACCGTTGCAATTTCCGTTACGGCCGCCATCTTTAAATTTATTATCCGATTTTAATGAAAAAAATTTTAAAATTATAAAAAAAATTAAATAATAATATTTTTAATAAAAAATATTTTAAAAAACATTTACGACACGGAGCTCGGAGTCCTCGGTTCGAACCCGACGAGTGCAAAAAAATTAAAAATGGTGACCGATCCTTCCCTCACAGTGGACGCAGGCATACTGACTCCCACCACTTTTTTTTTCAAAGCATATATATCGTCAGGTAGTATGATGTCATGTCCGCCATCTTGTCTTCGATGCTGGAAGCCATCATCATTGTATCGTCAGCTAGAGTGCGCTGACGCCATGTTAGTTTAGTTCTTATCCGCTAGAGTGCAGTAATCATTTATTATTGCTGTGACACCCGCCATCTTGAAAGTTGACCGCCATCTTGGAAATCCGTTATTATTTAGCTAGAGATCCGGGAAAAAGTTCAGAAATCATTAAATAAATTTCCGATCAATATACTGATTAATTAGATCGACTAAGGTCCTTGGTTCGATCTAGGATGATGCAAAAAAACTTAAATATAACATCAATTTAACATAATAGTAACAGGTTCGAGGAATTAAACACTGCAAGTTCTTTTACAAACATAATATTTATTACATAATTTCTATTCTACTACAGGATCATTTGCGAAAGCCAGCAATCTTATAATCATTTAGTTCCGCAGCGGTGTGAAATGACTAATTCTTAGCTCCAATCGGTTTATACTAGACAGAGTCCAGCCAGAACATTTACAGACATAGTCCACCTCTTCTTGACAGAGTTTCTGGATACCGTTTTTAACAGTTTGCTTCACATCGTTAGAACTGTAAATTACTGCAGCCGATGTCTTGAATGCACACTTCTTCACTTTGTCATCGAACGGATATGGCTTTCCATATATACAGTCCAACCGCAAGTTATATTTCAAAGGTCCGTTTGTTGCTACATCATCAGTAAGCTGATTGATTATGTCCTCTCTGATATCATCAAGAAAATTACAAATGTCTTTCGACTCACCTAACGTATTTAAATAATAATAGTCCTTCAATGTTCCACGAAATGCAGACTGCGCCAAGTAGAAGCCATTATCGTTCACTTGTAATGCTCCGAACACAGTCTTAGGTTTATTTTCCTGTTCAGACGTCATACCAATCGGTTGCTGCACATCGGTTTTCTTGCTTGTACGCTCACGAGCCTTCAACCTAAACCGAGGAGTCGAAATTTCTGCAGGTAGTTCAGCAGTAGGCACACGGACTTCACCTTTACAGTTTTTCGCATGTCGTCGCAAATTATCAATTCGAGTAAACCATTCATGACACTCATCACATCGAAACTTCATGCGAGATGGATTCTTCGTGCATTTGCTCCGCTCATGTCTTCGTGCATCATGGGAAAATGCGAACGACGTATCACAGTAGCTGCAAGGATACCGTGGTGATGAAGACGATCCTTTCAGACCCGATCCAGATACAGGCGTTACAACAGTAGTACCATTTCCAGGCATTCTCTTATGCACATCGATGCATCGTTGTTGCGACGAAACCTTTACTTTCTGCCGAACAGCAGGACCTTTGCATGCCTTCATGTGCGTTTTCATATTATCTTTTCTGGCAAACTGCTTATGACATTTCTCACAAACAAACATTTTACGATATAGGTTCTTGGCACATTCGCTCCTCTCGTGTCGCCGAGCATTGCTGCTGTTTGAGAAAATCTTGTCGCAATAACAGCACCGATGTTCGCTAGTTGTCAAATCAGCATCCATTGAAGTCTCCATCGAGGTCGTATCGTCGATCGTCGTGGTTTCCTGCACATCCAGCTCAGTAGTCATTAAGCTATCTTCTGCTGGTGGTATCACATCTGTTGAAATCTCCTCCAGTGTTGACATCGACGTTGTCAACGGAATCTGCTCCTTCTCCGTCGTAGCTGTCGTCAAGGTTCCCGTAGACGATGGTACAACCTCCATCGAGTTCGTCGTTAAAGTCGGTAAAGATGCCATCGAGTTCGCAAGAACAGGTAATTACGTGATTAATGCACCAGAAGAAACAAACTAGGTGATCCTTACACCGACGACGTCAGTAACAAACTGAGCGTCCTGTTGTCTAGGACTCGCTTATATACATGCACCGTATGGAATAAAACGCTAGTGTCAAATCAAGAACCATTTACAATAATACTAGAGTCAAAACAACATTAAAATAGAAGGACCATCAACGAAAAGGCAGCACATTTGGAAGCACCGACAACGAAACGGCAGCACATTTGGAAGCACCGACAACGAAAAGACAGCACATTTGGAAGCACCGACAACGAAAAGGCAGCACATTTGGAAGCACCGAAAACGAAACGGCAGCACATTTGGAAGCACCGACAACGAAATGGCAGCACATTTGGAAGCACCGACAACGAAAAGGCAGCACATTTGGAAGAACCGACAACGAAACGGCAGCACATTTGGAAGCACCGACAACGAAAAGGCAGCACATTTGGAAGCACCGACAACGAAACGGCAGCACATTTGGAAGCACCGACAACGAAACGGCAGCACATTTGGAAGCACCGACAACGAAACGGCAGCACATTTGGAAGCACCGACAACGAAACGGCAGCACATTTGGAAGCACCGACAACGAAAAGGCAGCACATTTGGAAGCACCGACAACGAAACGGCAGCACATTTGGAAGCACCGACAACGAAAAGGCAGCACATTTGGAAGCACCGACAACGAAAAGGCAGCACATTTGGAAGCACCGACAACGAAAAGGCAGCACATTTGGAAGCACCGACAACGAAAAGGCAGCACATTTGGAAGCACCGACAACGAAACGGCAGCACATTTGGAAGCACCGGAAACGAAAAGGCAGCACATTTGGAAGCACCGACAACGAAAAGGCAGCGCATTTGGAAGCACCGACAACGAAAAGGCAGCACCATCATCAAAAAGGCCGCACATTTGTCATTGGCTCCAATATTCATTGGCTCCATTATTCATTGATTCCATCAGTCTATTGATTCCATCAGTCTAGTGACTCCATCTGTGATTGGCTCCTACAGTCATTGGCTCCTACAGTCATTGGCTCCAACAACTGTCTTTTGTCTCACCAACTCCACATATATATATTTGGCTAGAATTCTACGAGTCTAAGAGACTATGAGACCACATGGCTACGAGTCTAAAATGATCTAGCTGGTTACGAGTTATACATGGCTTGCGAGGCTACAGAGCTACGAAGTTTCTAGTACACAGGTTTACATGACTGCGAGGATACAGGACTACAAGTCTGCAAGAGTACTTGACTACGAAGGTACTCGTCTACATGACTCCAGTTACCGCATCTGTCTTCGACGGAATTTTCTCTTTTGCTCCAACTGCTCCATCAGCATTATGTTATAAGATTACAAGGCCTCTTGCTTACGTAGCTTCAAGTCTACAAGCCTCCAATGCATCATGACTGCGAGACTACGATCAATGAGGTTACGAGTCTACGCGATTGCGAGTCTTTTAGGTTACGTGATCGCGAGGCTATAGGACTACGAAGCTTCTAGAACGCATGGTTACGAGACTGCGAGGCTACAATTCTACGAGGTCCCAAGACATCCAGGCTACGCGACTACGAGCCATGAGGTTACGAGACTACGTGACTACGAATCTTCAAGTTTACGAGACTGCGAGGCTACAGAGCTACGAAGCCTCTAGTACACAGGTTTACGTGACTGCGAGGATACAGGACTACCAGTCTGCATGAGTACTTGACTACGAAGCTACTCGTCTACAAGGCTACAATTACAGCATCTGTTTTCGTCAGAATTTTCTCTTTTGCTCCAACTGCACCACCAGCATTATGTTATAAGATTACAAGGCCGCTTGCTTACGTAGCTTCAAGTCTACGAGGATACTTGGATACGTAGCTTCAATTCTACGAGGTCCTAAGACTTCATGACTACGCGACTTCGAGCCATAAGGTTACGAGATTACGTGACTACGAATCTTCATGTTTACGAGACTGCGAGGCTACAGAGCTACGAAGCCTCTAGAAAACGAGTTTACGTGACTGCGTGGATACAGGAATACAAGTCTGCATGAGTTCTTGACTACGAAGCTACTCGTCTACAAGGCTCCAATTGACACATCTGTCTTCGATGGAATTTTCTCTTTTGCTACATCTACACCATCAGCATTATGTTATAAGATTACAAAGCTACTTGCTTACGTAGCTTCAAGTCTACGAGGCTCCAATACATCATGACTACGAGACTACGAGCCATGAGGTTACGAGACTATGCGATTGCAAGTCTTCAAGGTTACGTCATCGCGAGGCTATAGGACTACGAAGCTTCCAGAACGCATGGTTACGAGAATGCATGACTAATTGGCCGCATGGCTACGAAACTTTATGTCTCTAACTGACTACAATAGCACTATTCAGTGGTGAGAGTTAATTTATTTCATGCAAAGGTACTTGCTGCAAGCAGTTCCACTTTTCAACATCAGATGACGACACGTTTTGCTTGCAGGTAAAATAATATTTATTTTATGCGGGATGCGGGTTGTTCACTATCGATCGCATAAGAAGAATGGCATCGATAGTCTTCAAGGAGAAGGAAGTTCGTCCTTCCTGCTAGTGCTTCTCAGATTTCTCACGGTCCGCCATCTTGGATTGCGACGTCACGGCTGCCATCTTAGATGGGTGTGACTTTGACCTTTGACCGAAACCGCAGGAATGATCGCAAGCACACGGATTAACCATCAAAATATATATAAGAATTATCAGGAGCGCACGGAGAAAACCATCATAATATTGACAAGAATAATCAGGAGCACACGGAGAAAAACGACACATGTTTTATTTGATATCATAAAATTACAGAAAAAAAAAATATTTAAAAATAAAAAAAATTAATAAAAAAATTGCTCAGCAATGTTAAGTTTACAAGCTAGCAGAATCTATTTATGTATTTTTTGTTTTTATTTTAAATTTTTTTATTAATTTTTTTTTATTTTTAAATATTTTTTTTTTCTGTAATTTTATGATATCAAAGAAAACATGTATCGTTTTTCTCCGTGTGCTCCTGATTATTCTTGTCAATATTATGATGGTTTTCTCCGTGTGCTCCTGATAATTCTTATATATATTTTGATGGTTAATCCGTGTGCTTGCGATCATTCCTGCGGTTTCGGTCAAAGGTCAAAGTCACACCCATCTAAGATGGCAGCCGTGACGTCGCAATCCAAGATGGCGGACCGTGAGAAATCTGAGAAGCACTAGCAGGAAGGACGAACTTCCTTCTCCTTGAAGACTATCGATGCCATTCTTCTTATGCGATCGATAGTGAACAACCCGCATCCCGCATAAAATAAATATTATTTTACCTGCAAGCAAAACGTGTCGTCATCTGATGTTGAAAAGTGGAACTGCTTGCAGCAAGTACCTTTGCATGAAATAAATTAACTCTCACCACTGAATAGTGCTATTGTAGTCAGTTAGAGACATAAAGTTTCGTAGCCATGCGGCCAATTAGTCATGCATTCTCGTAACCATGCGTTCTGGAAGCTTCGTAGTCCTATAGCCTCGCGATGACGTAACCTTGAAGACTTGCAATCGCATAGTCTCGTAACCTCATGGCTCGTAGTCTCGTAGTCATGATGTATTGGAGCCTCGTAGACTTGAAGCTACGTAAGCAAGTAGCTTTGTAATCTTATAACATAATGCTGATGGTGTAGATGTAGCAAAAGAGAAAATTCCATCGAAGACAGATGTGTCAATTGGAGCCTTGTAGACGAGTAGCTTCGTAGTCAAGAACTCATGCAGACTTGTATTCCTGTATCCACGCAGTCACGTAAACTCGTTTTCTAGAGGCTTCGTAGCTCTGTAGCCTCGCAGTCTCGTAAACATGAAGATTCGTAGTCACGTAATCTCGTAAACTTATGGCTCGAAGTCGCGTAGTCATGAAGTCTTAGGACCTCGTAGAATTGAAGCTACGTATCCAAGTATCCTCGTAGACTTGAAGCTACGTAAGCAAGCGGCCTTGTAATCTTATAACATAATGCTGGTAGTGCAGTTGGAGCAAAAGAGAAAATTCTGACGAAAACAGATGCTGTAATTGTAGCCTTGTAGACGAGTAGCTTCGTAGTCAAGTACTCATGCAGACTGGTAGTCCTGTATCCTCGCAGTCACGTAAACCTGTGTACTAGAGGCTTCGTAGCTCTGTAGCCTCGCAGTCTCGTAAACTTGAAGATTCGTAGTCACGTAGTCTCGTAACCTCATGGCTCGTAGTCGCGTAGCCTGGATGTCTTGGGACCTCGTAGAATTGTAGCCTCGCAGTCTCGTAACCATGCGTTCTAGAAGCTTCGTAGTCCTATAGCCTCGCGATCACGTAACCTAGAAGACTCGCAATCGCGTAGACTCGTAACCTCATTGATCGTAGTCTCGCAGTCATGATGCATTGGAGGCTTGTAGACTTGAAGCTACGTAAGCAAGAGGCCTTGTAATCTTATAACATAATGCTGATGGAGCAGTTGGAGCAAAAGAGAAAATTCCGTCGAAGACAGATGCGGTAACTGGAGTCATGTAGACGAGTACCTTCGTAGTCAAGTACTCTTGCAGACTTGTAGTCCTGTATCCTCGCAGTCATGTAAACCTGTGTACTAGAAACTTCGTAGCTCTGTAGCCTCGCAAGCCATGTATAACTCGTAACCAGCTAGATCATTTTAGACTCGTAGCCATGTGGTCTCATAGTCTCTTAGACTCGTAGAATTCTAGCCAAATATATATATGTGGAGTTGGTGAGACAAAAGACAGTTGTTGGAGCCAATGACTGTAGGAGCCAATGACTGTAGGAGCCAATGACAGATGGAGTCACTAGACTGATGGAATCAATAGACTGATGGAATCAATGAATAATGGAGCCAATGAATATTGGAGCCAATGACAAATGTGCGGCCTTTTTGATGATTGTGCTGCCTTTTCGTTGTCGGTGCTTCCAAATGCGCTGCCTTTTCGTTGTCGGTGCTTCCAAATGTGCTGCCTTTTCGTTTCCGGTGCTTCCAAATGTGCTGCCGTTTCGTTGTCGGTGCTTCCAAATGTGCTGCCTTTTCGTTGTCGGTGCTTCCAAATGTGCTGCCTTTTCGTTGTCGGTGCTTCCAAATGTGCTGCCTTTTCGTTGTCGGTGCTTCCAAATGTGCTGCCGTTTCGTTGTCGGTGCTTCCAAATGTGCTGCCTTTTCGTTGTCGGTGCTTCCAAATGTGCTGCCGTTTCGTTGTCGGTGCTTCCAAATGTGCTGCCGTTTCGTTGTCGGTGCTTCCAAATGTGCTGCCGTTTCGTTGTCGGTGCTTCCAAATGTGCTGCCGTTTCGTTGTCGGTGCTTCCAAATGTGCTGCCGTTTCGTTTTCGGTGCTTCCAAATGTGCTGCCTTTTCGTTGTCGGTGCTTCCAAATGTGCTGCCTTTTCGTTGTCGGTGCTTCCAAATGTGCTGCCTTTTCGTTGTCGGTGCTTCCAAATGTGCTGCCTTTTCGTTGTCGGTGCTTCCAAATGTGCTGCCTTTTCGTTGTCGGTGCTTCCAAATGTGCTGCCTTTTCGTTGTCGGTGCTTCCAAATGTGCTGCCGTTTCGTTGTCGGTGCTTCCAAATGTGCTGCCTTTTCGTTGTCGGTGCTTCCAAATGTGCTGCCGTTTCGTTGTCGGTGCTTCCAAATGTGCTGCCGTTTCGTTGTCGGTGCTTCCAAATGTGCTGCCGTTTCGTTGTCGGTGCTTCCAAATGTGCTGCCGTTTCGTTGTCGGTGCTTCCAAATGTGCTGCCGTTTCGTTGTCGGTGCTTCCAAATGTGCTGCCGTTTCGTTTTCGGTGCTTCCAAATGTGCTGCCTTTTCGTTGTCGGTGCTTCCAAATGTGCTGTCTTTTCGTTGTCGGTGCTTCCAAATGTGCTGCCGTTTCGTTGTCGGTGCTTCCAAATGTGCTGCCTTTTCGTTGATGGTCCTTCTATTTTAATGTTGTTTTGACTCTAGTATTATTGTAAATGGTTCTTGATTTGACACTAGCGTTTTATTCCATACGGTGCATGTATATAAGCGAGTCCTAGACAACAGGACGCTCAGTTTGTTACTGACGTCGTCGGTGTAAGGATCACCTAGTTTGTTTCTTCTGGTGCATTAATCACGTAATTACCTGTTCTTGCGAACTCGATGGCATCTTTACCGACTTTAACGACGAACTCGATGGAGGTTGTACCATCGTCTACGGGAACCTTGACGACAGCTACGACGGAGAAGGAGCAGATTCCGTTGACAACGTCGATGTCAACACTGGAGGAGATTTCAACAGATGTGATACCACCAGCAGAAGATAGCTTAATGACTACTGAGCTGGATGTGCAGGAAACCACGACGATCGACGATACGACCTCGATGGAGACTTCAATGGATGCTGATTTGACAACTAGCGAACATCGGTGCTGTTATTGCGACAAGATTTTCTCAAACAGCAGCAATGCTCGGCGACACGAGAGGAGCGAATGTGCCAAGAACCTATATCGTAAAATGTTTGTTTGTGAGGAATGTCATAAGCAGTTTGCCAGAAAAGATAATATGAAAACGCACATGAAGGCATGCAAAGGTCCTGCTGTTCGGCAGAAAGTAAAGGTTTCGTCGCAACAACGATGCATCGATGTGCATAAGAGAATGCCTGGAAATGGTACTACTGTTGTAACGCCTGTATCTGGATCGGGTCTGAAAGGATCGTCTTCATCACCACGGTATCCTTGCAGCTACTGTGATACGTCGTTCGCATTTTCCCATGATGCACGAAGACATGAGCGGAGCAAATGCACGAAGAATCCATCTCGCATGAAGTTTCGATGTGATGAGTGTCATGAATGGTTTACTCGAATTGATAATTTGCGACGACATGCGAAAAACTGTAAAGGTGAAGTCCGTGTGCCTACTGCTGAACTACCTGCAGAAATTTCGACTCCTCGGTTTAGGTTGAAGGCTCGTGAGCGTACAAGCAAGAAAACCGATGTGCAGCAACCGATTGGTATGACGTCTGAACAGGAAAATAAACCTAAGACTGTGTTCGGAGCATTACAAGTGAACGATAATGGCTTCTACTTGGCGCAGTCTGCATTTCGTGGAACATTGAAGGACTATTATTATTTAAATACGTTAGGTGAGTCGAAAGACATTTGTAATTTTCTTGATGATATCAGAGAGGACATAATCAATCAGCTTACTGATGATGTAGCAACAAACGGACCTTTGAAATATAACTTGCGGTTGGACTGTATATATGGAAAGCCATATCCGTTCGATGACAAAGTGAAGAAGTGTGCATTCAAGACATCGGCTGCAGTAATTTACAGTTCTAACGATGTGAAGCAAACTGTTAAAAACGGTATCCAGAAACTCTGTCAAGAAGAGGTGGACTATGTCTGTAAAGGTTCTGGCTGGACTCTGTCTAGTATAAACCGATTGGAGCTAAGAATTAGTCATTTCACACCGCTGCGGAACTAAATGATTATAAGATTGCTGGCTTTCGCAAATGATCCTGTAGTAGAATAGAAATTATGTAATAAATATTATGTTTGTAAAAGAACTTGCAGTGTTTAATTCCTCGAACCTGTTACTATTATGTTAAATTGATGTTATATTTAAGTTTTTTTGCATCATCCTAGATCGAACCAAGGACCTTAGTCGATCTAATTAATCAGTATATTGATCGGAAATTTATTTAATGATTTCTGAACTTTTTCCCGGATCTCTAGCTAAATAATAACGGATTTCCAAGATGGCGGTCAACTTTCAAGATGGCGGGTGTCACAGCAATAATAAATGATTACTGCACTCTAGCGGATAAGAACTAAACTAACATGGCGTCAGTGCACTCTAGCTGACGATACAATGATGATGGCTTCCAGCATCGAAGACAAGATGGCGGACATGACATCATACTACCTGACGATATATATGCTTTGAAAAAAAAAGTGGTGGGAGTCAGTATGCCTGCGTCCACTGTGAGGGAAGGATCGGTCACCATTTTTAATTTTTTTGCACTCGTCGGGTTCGAACCGAGGACTCCGAGCTCCGTGTCGTAAATGTTTTTTAAAATATTTTTTATTAAAAATATTATTATTTAATTTTTTTTATAATTTTAAAATTTTTTTCATTAAAATCGGATAATAAATTTAAAGATGGCGGCCGTAACGGAAATTGCAACGGTGACATCATAATTCAAAATGGCGGATAACACAATGCCGGAATGTTCGAGAAAACGAAATGACGTCATCCAAGATGGTGGATCCAAGATGGCCGTCGGGGTCAAGGTCAAAGGTCAAGGTCACATCCTGATAGAGGCTTAACTGAGGCTTGAGTTAAGGATGCTTAAGCCTCTATCAGGACATTTCTAGCCGCTGGGATTTTTAAGGACTAAAACGGGAAATTTTCCCTCGAAACAGGAATTTTTCCCTCGAAAACGGGAATTTTTTTTCTTAAAACGGGAAATTTTGAGTCATTTTGAGTCATTTTTGAGGAATTTTGAGGAATTTTTGCCGCCGTGACGTCACAAATCCAAGATGGCGGACACCGGCACCGGCACCACCGCCTGAGGCCTGTCCTCGGATGCCCTATGTACTACTTACTTTGTATTTCCGTATCTTGATAAACATTACATAAATATGAAGTATTTTTTAAAGATTATTTTAGAGACGGGAGGTGGCATTCGTTGGTGGTATAAAACTATATTAGCTCGTAAAATCGCGATATCAATTTACATAGATGGCCATATTACAGTGCCTTCTTTCACTGGCGTATGTAAATACGTAATACTTTCTAGTATGAACGATTGAATAAAGTCTCGTAGAACTGTTAGAACTATAAATATGATCAATTTATTCTTACTTTTCTCCTAATAAGACATGGAACTGGCTGAAAATATAATTACCTACTTTTAATAATGACCAATTTTAACTGAATATCTGCAAAGATCACTATGAGTACAAAAAATTTTTTCATAAAATAAATGAATTTCTTGTAAATTTGAAAAGTGTTCATATAGCAGCAGACGAACAATATAACAATAATTCAACATGAATTTGGGCTTGGATTGATGTTTTTCTAGTTTGTATGTAGCCAATATTTTGATAGCGCATATACATATCGATGCAAAACGCCCACAAAAAATAGTACTGTATGCCAAAAGTTGAAGTGAACGGTTCCTTCTCATAGTTGTAATTTTATAGTAAAGTATAACCTTATAGCCTAGTCGCTTTTATAACGTCGCCCAAAATCTTCCAAGAGGATTGAAGGCGATTACAAAGCACATTAAATGACTAATAACTATAATATTTTGTAAGAGAAAAACGGGACTTTATATGTTTTAAGTTGTGATATGGTATGGTATTCGCTGTTCGTGGTAAAATCGCAATATAAAGTGGTTTTACTTAAACCTATATTATTTATTATTATTTTAATTGTATACAGAAATGAACACTAATTACAAACACGGTTATAGGGTAGCTTACGCAGCTCTCTACCAAAATATTTAAAAACACAACAATTTAAGTGTGGCTGAGCACCAGAGAAACATCGAAATAATATTTATTTTAATAGAAAAATATTTTTAATATAACATGCAGCTTCTATTCCAACAAGTTGCTTTTAATATAATGTAGAGAAAATGTTATTTTGAAAAGCTAATTCACCATCTTTTTTGTGTGTTGTATGACCTAAATATACAATTAATCGTAATCTTATAAATAAAAACTGTTCACTAATTTGTTACTTAAATTTACAATTTTAGGTGAAAATAATAAATAAACTAGTATGTATTTTGGATAGTGAAAATGTAGAGAAGGCATTTTTACAAAAATTATCTAATTTTTTTTAAATATCCTACGGTTATCAAGAATATTGTTTTTTATAATGACAGTAATCTACAGTAATTTAGAGGTATTTTCTATTCATTGTAGTCATGCCGTATTAATTCGATGTATGACATGCTTTGTACGTTTCCATGGTACACAATCTTAATACAAAACAGTTCTTTGTGGATCTCATCAATAATTTTGCACTGAATCTAAGCCAAGCTACACATTTCATTCGAACATGCTAGTGTACATACACCGGCCGGTGTTGCCAGTGAAGCTGCACTGCATTTTGCTACGCTGGCTAAGAGTCTAATGTTTGAAAGAAACATAGCTGAAATTAACGTATTTGTACGAAATAAAATGTGTTGCGATCGTGCGTTTTTTAAACTAAGTTTCAGTTTAATGTTCAGCAATAACCATAAAGTATTATCCTAAGAAAGAACAGCAGCGGAAGACTTGCACAACACTGAAAATAAAGTGTCGGTGAGACGTTGCGGAGTGAAACTGTGGTTTTAGGTACCAAGTTATAATTATACTAGAAACCAAATTACTATAACTATATAATAAGTAAAAAAAACAAATTTCTATCATGAATATTTTTTCATTTGGAAAGAGTTCAGAACAAAAACTATAGCTGAATACGTAGAGGAATTAGTTATAATTTTTTTCTGGTTTTGTATTATGAATATTTAAAAAAGCTAACATCCTATGAATACTATGATTTTTTATTCACAGTATTCAATATAATATAATGATTGCAAAAAAATATTTATCATTGACATAATCTAATTAAAAAGCACTTGCACATGTTGCACTTGGCCCCACATGCGGGGCATATTGCACCATTGGAAGGGCCACATTGAAACATTATCTAATTCGGAATTTCCAGATTCTAAATCGTCTGTGTCATTATCTGCACAGTCAATACACACAAAAAAAGGATTGTTTTTAGCACAGGACCAATGTGACCACATTTTTCACCTTAAACATTGTACTCATTCTTCGTTATTCTTATATATTTCTCCACAGTTCAGACAGTGAGTGTGTTGTGATGATTCTCCGAAGAATCATCACTGAATTCAAGTTTCCTTTTGATTCTTGTTTTCTTCTTAGATATTTTGATGGGCAGGTTTTACTTTTTTGTTTGTTTTTCTTCTTACTCTCTCTTGCGGCTTTTTCCATTTCCAGCAATGTTTTCTCTGGTGTATCTGTGAGAATTGCACATTTCCTTTTTTTCCTATTTCAACTGCATTCTTGCCGCTTTAGGATACGGGCGAACAGCTTGAGGTGAAAATGTTTGCGTTAAATCTCCATAGTCTGATATTTGGACACTGCTGGGCCCAGGGACGATATCTAGTTGGTAATCACTGCCCGAAAACACTTCATTCATTCCTTTATTTGACTTATATATTTTTTGTATGCCTTCCTCGGGCAGAGTACGATCTGTTACAAAGAAGCTGCAAAATCACTGTCTTGAAACTTATCAACATTCAGTGGGAAAATGCCTGCAGCTGAAAATCCTGAAGTAATATTACAAGGTGTGAATGATGTCATGAATTCTTCTTTAATCATACTTGGCAAGTCGTAGATATTAAGAATTTTTCCTGGATTTATTTTTATCCAGGAATCGACTCCCCTGCTATAGAGTTTCTCGAATGGTCTGTAAACACGAATGTCAAGGGGCTGGAGCCGGTGTGAACAGTGTGGTGGAAATGACAAGAGTACTACACCATTGTCTTTACACAAATCCAAAACTGTAACACTAAGGCGAGAGGAATGGTTGTCTAGTAACAACAATAGAAGTGGATCGTCTTTTTTTCGGTTTGGTTTAGGCAATAAAATGTTTCATAAATTGCACAAAACTCTCCTCTGTCATCCATCCAGATCCTGTAGCAGCACCAATGCAACCAGCTGGTCTATCTAGTATGAAGTGGTCTTTGAATTTATTTCTTGGCAAGATAATCATAGGAGGAATAAAGGTTCCCTGTGCAATCACCGCTGCAGCAACAGTTACGAGTTCACCACGTTCTGCTGATGTGACTGTTCCCACTTGTTTGACTCCTTTTCATGCGACAATTTTATTTGGTTTCAGCACAGTAGTTGCTCCAGTTTCATAACAGTTCCAAATTTTTGAAGGAAGTAGCCCTGATGGGTGACGTGAGTAAACATCAGAGAGTTTCTTGTAAAATTCATTCATATTATGCTTTTTAAAACTTGTCATCCTGGCTTAGCTAGTTTCTTCCGGTTGTCTTATTGATAGCTCTGGATGTCTTTTCAAAAATCCACACAACCAGTCCACTCCTGCTGTTTCTTTTTCTGCCCAAGATGGGGGCATTTTAAGTCCATATTTTTTAGCACAAAGGTACGCAAGTTGTCTCACTTCCTTAGGGGTCAATTCAAACATGATGTCACTGCATCCGACTCGGAAGTGTTGTTCGTTAATACCGCCAAAAAACTGTGTTTTAAGAGATAACAAATTCGGGAAATGTACTAAAGTAGTAAGAAATGGTATTCTATGTGAAAACTGTGACAAATGGTATCACTTCAATAAGTGTAGCAATATAGAGGAAAGAAATATTCCAGAAAATGAGTGGGTCTGTGCCACGTGTGCCACTTGTGTAATAAAAATTAATGGATGATGAAGAAAACTACACGGCATCACTGTAGAGGGAGTACAACACAACGCATCAAATTTGTGTAACTGTCTCAGACGATAGTGCTACGAAAACGCAGGTGGTCCTTGTCATCCAACTTCTGGAAGAGGTGAGTTCACTACGAGAAGTCATAAATGTACTGCAAATTGAGCTTAAATCTGTCTGACAAAGGTAAAGAAACTGTAGTGAGTCTTCCTTCTCCGTGCTTGTGGTCGCAAGTGGTGCGTAAGCGGAAGTTCAGCAAGACAACTTTACCGTGTGATTTTTCCATTCGTGTATCAAATAAGTTTGATGCTCTGAACAACAGGGCAGAAGAGGCTACCAAACAAGACCACACAATCAAACGCGATTCAGTGAAACACAAAAAGTCAGGTAACATAGTTATCCTTGCTGCCAGTCATGGCAGAGGCATAGCTGGTGTGTTGAGTAATGTAATGCCTGAAAAATGTGTATTTGGTATGATTAAACCAGGTACAAGTATACAAACCGTCCTGGTAAAAAGTGAAAAACTTGGTCATAACGATTCAGCTGTAATCATTGGTGGATCCAATGATGTTTCAAAAATGAAGGTAAGTGATTAATGTGCTGAAACAAAAACAGAAACTTTTTAGTGAAACAAATGTGATATTGTTACCGAACTACCCCCCACCCCACCCCCCCGTCACGATCAACCAACTTGGTCGTGTGTCAATGTAGCAGTAAAGGACATAAATAGGAGTATCAACAATGTTTGTAATTTGTTTAAAAATTTTCAAGTTATAGAAACTAGTACATTAGCTAGGAAATTATTTACCAGGCATGGATTGCACTTGAGCCGCGAAGGTAAACAGAAACTGACTACTCTAATCCATAGCTCTACCAAAACAATGTCAGGTGGGGAGTGCATATCCGAGATTATTCCTTTAGGCTTTACTGTACAGGGGAACTAGAGAATGGAACCGAACTAATAAATAATAAATACAGTAAAGCTCGGTTCTCAAACTCAAACACAAGTACTTTTAAAGTTGATTTTGGTGAGAATGTATTCACACTACCTATAAGTACTGACAATGGTAATAAGTTTTTTTCCGAATAACAGAAGTATTATATTTTAAAGATTTGTGCAATTGGAGTGCATGACTTTATGTAGGCTTGATGTAGCCTACATCAAGTCAACAGAAGTATTAATGTAAAGTCCCGGAATTTAATATCTAGGAATAGCAATACATATGGTACACAGACTAAAGATAATATTCTCAATAAACAAGACAAACACCATGCTTCTAACAAACCTATGCGTCTCATCTTGCACCATAATATGCAGTCACTGAGAAACAAACTCACTGATCTCGATTTGTTATTTAACACTACACTGTTAAAAAGTGAAGCAACTACTCCAAATATTACATGCTTTCTTAAACATTGGTTAAATAATGAAGAAATTGCGTTTTACCCAATACCAAATTACACTATGATTTCCAATTATTGTCGAACTGAACTTATAAATGGAGGTAGTTGTATCTATATTCAAATCAATCTTGTATTTGACAGATGTATTATATTATGTATTTATAGGCCACCTGACAGAGACATTGATTCTTTATTTAAACAACTGGATAAAATAATAAACAAAGCATGGAAAACACATTAATACTCAGTGGTGACCTAAACATTGACTTCTTAAAAGAGACTAATGCAAAAAGAAAATAGTGCACATCCTTAATTCATATAACTTACATAACATAATTAATAAGCACACCAGAATCACTAAACAATCCAGTTCTGCAATACACTATTTCATTACCAACCTTGACCCAAAATACCTTACAAATAATGTAGTTGACTATGGACTCTCAGATCATATGGCTCAGATAGTTAAAGTGCATCAATGACATGTACCTGATAGGAAAACTAAAATAAAATATAGGCGCATTCATAGGCACAATAAAACATTGTTCTTAAATATTTTGGATAAGGAAACTCGATGGATATCGATGAAATGACAACCATTGAACAAAAATTTTAATGCATAACAGAAAAATTGACAATCATCATAAATGCCACATTTCCGTTAAAACACGTTACAACTGACCAAAAACCCAAACCATGGCTAACCAAGGGAATAATTTCATCCAGTAAAAAGCTAAAGAGCTTATATTAATTAAGTAAAACCTATAGTCAGACCACACATTTTCAGCAGTATTACAAGAACTACAAAAAAAATTATAGGAATGTGATACGACAGGGTAAGAGGATGTATTTACAGAACAGGATAAATCTAAGTGAAAATAAAATGACCACAACATTGAAAATAATCAATTCTGAACTAGGTAGGGACACTAAAATGGCAAAAGAAATCAATAAACTAGAAATAAATGGCAAAGTAATACAGGACAGTGAGCAGATTGCTTCAGAATTCAATATGTTTTTCACTAATATTGCTGATACACTAAATTCAACACAAAACAGACAAATAACAGAATCTATTCAAAGTCTGAAACATCATTGTCCCTTTAACAATAAGACCATTTACTTATACCCAACATCAGCAAAAGAAATAATAAAATTTATAAAACAATTAAAAAACTCAAATTCTTCAGATATCTATGGCATATCAAACAAAATTATAAAAGTTTCTGGACATCACATTGCTAAGCAACTATCAAAACTAATGAATGAAGTTTTTCTGGAAGGTATTGTACCATACTTTTTGAAAAAAAAAATACTCCCTGTCTATAAAAAAGGAATTACGACAGATGCAGCAAACTATAGACCTATTAGTTTACTACCAATTTTTGCCAAAATCTTTTAAAAAGTACTTTACAATAGACTATCACTTTTCTTCAGAGACTGCAATATTTTGAACAATAATCAATATGGTTTTCAATAACATAAATCAACATTAAATGCTATACATAATTTCACTAGTAAAGTTTTTAACATTTTGGTCTATATTAATGACCTGCCTCTAAACATTCCACAGGCCAACACAGCCTTAACTTATACTGAGAGCTAACATGTTACACATCAGAACATCCAACATCAATTAATGCAAATGAGTCATTGAAGAGAGAAAAAAATTTGCGCTGCGAGGTGAGGTAGAAATCGACAGTGGCAGCCCCAAGTAGCCGAACAATGAAGGCAAGGGTGGGATTAGCCTAACTCTCAGCAAGGGAACGAATATCTGAACAAAAATACACGGACAGGTCATGGTCACTAATGTCAAGTTTAGATTTACAGGGAATCCAAGAAATAAACCATCCAGCGCTGCACCTATTTCCTGCCGCTCAAAACAGCTATTAGCCCAGGAAACAAAGAAATAAAAAGGACAGTTCTGTAAAAATTTGTGCAAATACGAAATTTTGCACATTGGTACAGTAGACTACGCTTAATAACATACTGTTAGTTACTGTTATAGACCTTGTGCGTATCACCGAAAACATGCAATTAAGTTCTATATAACAGCGACTTAAATCAGTCCCTTAAAATGCTTCCCAATTATGCAGTTTTAAAAGAATTTTTCCAATAACCAATCGGAATAATGTATAAACGCTATTTAACATATTTATGTTAAAAATATTTCGTGTGTTTAGATTAAGGATAAGATTTAATTCAAATTATTTATAAAGTAAGTTTTATATTTAATCTCTACCACCCGAACAGCTAAAAATAAGATTTGCAACGAACTGAAGAGCCCAATGTGAAAAATTTCGGTATAAATATTTTTGCGTCTTCTTTAAGCTCTAAGACAGTGCATTGATTGAGAGTCCATCTAAACAGGTTGGTTCACTAGAGTGGACCGAGTTTCGCAGGGGGTTTACACTGCAACGGTTCTAAGCTCTCACGGCCAGCGCGACATTGCGAGACTCATTATTATTCTTGGTATTATTCAGGGACTAGCTAATAACCCGCATCTTCGCTAGCACATTTTCTGAGTATTAATAAAATCATACTATTAAAAAGCTTACATCCAGCATTATTTTTATAGAGATATAACGTTTTATGATTAAACATAACTGAACCCTTTTCCCCACGCTTAAAAGACGAAATAAGAAAAAAAATTAAATAATAAAATTGATTACTCAAATTGCTGGTTTTCATTCTTAATTTTTTTCTCTGAGACTCAGAAGATTCTCCCCACATTATTTCGTAATAATACTGTAGGTAGTGATTTTATTTTCTTTTTGGCGTAGCAGTATGACGTTTGAAGAACCAAAAAAAAAAAAAAAAAAAAAAAAAAAAAAACTAAGTTTGCAGTACATTTCGCTAATAAAAGTGCCGTCGTTTCGGAAAAAAAAAATACTTTCCATGAAAATTTTGCCGAAGGCTCGTTGTGAAAGTATATGGGGTTTTAAATATTTTATTGTATGTGAGTAAATTATAAGCAATGACTTGGGTAAACAATTAATTTATATGGTGGCAAAAACAGTCGACGGACAAATAAAAGAAAAACTACATAAACATTTTTCGAAAGAAGTACAGTGGTAACGGCTACAATAGCTAGTCTTTATTCAATATCTACATCAAACTGTATTCAATTAATTGGATTATCCTTTCAGACCTCTTTCACACCCATCACATTTCATTGGTTTTTTTACCGTTTCTATTTTTAATCCCTTTTTATGTCCATATTCTCTTTATAGATGTCTTAAAATGAGAATATTGTGACTTACCGATTACAGTTTTAATAAAATTAATATTCCAATTACTAAAAAACAAATTTCGTTGAACTTCTATTTTTATATAGGCCAACTAAATGTTTAATCTGGGTGGGTAACGTTTCGTCAAAATGAGGTCATACGAGACGGAAAAACTCATCAATAACAATCAGGTGTGTTAAAAGATATGTCATGACCTGCAAGTGAAAACTACCATTTGTTTTGCCTATAGTGACTTATAAAACTATCCAGATTTTTTAAACTGCGTCAATTTGCTTCACTGGCTGTGATATATATATATATATATATATATATATATATATATATATATATATATATATATAAGCCTAGTTGTTTGAACAAGGTTGACACTATAACACAAGAAAGAAATCCCTTTCGGCGCAGCCTACAGGAGCAGGTAGATTTCGACGTTTATATTTCTTTATGCTGGAAGAAAAGTGTCTTATATTCATTTTAACAACATTACCACAAAAATCATCAATATCTGCTTAGAGACATTTTAAATATTAACAATGGTTTCTTAATTAAATTTTTTTTAGAGGTATCTTGTATCTAATATTTACTATATTTAAATGAATAAGAACAGATTGAATAGTGATCATAGTACAGAAATTATTAATTTGTTTTTAATCGCACAAAATTTTTTATCCCCTTGCACCGAGTTCATCTTATAAAAAAAATTTTTTTGACCAAAGGTTTTAGATAAAATAAAAGGATTTATACACAATTCTAACGGAATTGATTGTGTGATTACTGAGGAAGATGTGGAATTTTTTTGTTTTTCAACCCCCCAATTTTTTCCACCCCTTGCAATAATGGTTCGTCGTATAAAAATTATTTCAGACAAAAATTGTAGATAAAATTAATACTCTTTCAATAAAAAAGATTAGGAATCAATAACGTACATAGTACGGAAATTATTATTATCTTTAAATATTCAAACCCTGTTTTTTCCACACCTTTTACCAATGGCTCGTCTCATAAAAAATTGTTTTTGACAAAAGTTTTAGATAAAAATTAAAGGATTTATACACAATTTGAATGGAATTGATATTATCCCTACTGTGGGAGTTATGATTTCTTATGACAACCCAGATTTTTTTACTTCTTGCAGTTATGATTGGTTGTACAAAAAGTTATCTAAGATAAAATTTTTTTGGTATTGCTCATAACATTTATTAAACGTTCAAACGGATGTGATACTAATCATATTTTGGGAGTTATTTCGATTTTTCTGTTTTTCTTAAAACCTTAGCCATCTCTGCCCATTTGGTCGGATATCGCCCATTAACGAACTCGACCGAGATTTCATTTATCAGTTTGAAAGTTATTTGTGCAAAATTACGACAGTTATCGTGACTATAAAAGTTTGAATTGTATATATATAGTATATATATATAAAGGCTATATAAATTTTTGAGATGACTATTGTTTTGGGGTCTATGGACCCTAAAACGAAAAGCATTACAAAAATATTCCGGAAGTCGCACCATGCTAACGGCTACAATAGGTAGTATTTCTTTGAGATATACCTAACAAGGCAACAAAAAAACACGTAGGCCTACCACAAAAAGACGCTAATCATTACTTAAAATAAACATATATTTCATTAAACGTTAAAATAATGCAAACAGTTTTTTCTTTTTGTAACTATGACTTGATGGTTCAGTTTTGTTCAGTTGGAAAGAATCGATGTCACAAACATAATTTTCATTGTCAATACAGCAGCTTATTAATTGTCCAGTTCTGAGTGTTGTGTAATACTTCTAAATTTGTGGTTTTAAATCTTTAGGGGAATTTGTTAAAAATTTCTTAATAGTAGAGCAAACAGAGAAAACTTTAAAAAGGAATCATGTATTTAAATCTTAGCGCTTTACTTTAAATAATTTTTATCGTCGTGATCATACACAAAATAAATTTGAAAACTGATAACTTTGACAAAATATTTCATAAACACTAATACAAAGTTTAATTATTTTAGCTAATACATTTCCAAAACGTGTTGAGCTCTTTTCCTAAATAAAATGATCAACCACAGAGTAGATTTCCAATTTTTATGAAACTAATTCATGCAGTAAACAAAATAGTTGCCTTCATTAGAATTTTTGATCATATTAGAGATGTTTATTTGGATTTAGAAGATATTTATATGATACAAATAGAGCTTGTTGACAAGTAAAAGAATGATTTGTATTTAATTGTTACAAAATTTAACCAAAACAATTTCACGCAAAAAAAAATTGCGGGGAATAAATAACCTGAACACTTTTAAGTACGTATGTTACTGTATTATCTCGTAACTTATTTACCCGTAAGTTTTCACCAATATTTGCGGCACTTTAAAAAAAAATATTTTCATGAAAAATCAAGCACGTAAGCACATATATAATTGAATGGTGAGAGAACACTAGTATTTGATACAAAAAAATGCGAATTACGCTGATATTATGTTTCATACAGCATTATATTTTAAGTGGAATGCAGTAAATATTTCAAATAAAAGACCAATGATCAAAGACCATATGAATGCATTTGTAATGCCGCAGGAAGTTTCCTTCACCTCCCACACAGTTATGAGCGCCTAATACCCAGTTCGCCCGAGCACTCCGCATTCGAGTCCCAACCACCGTGCGAGTCCCACCCACCCCTTGGGTCCCCCCCCCTTAGGTCCACCACCACCCCTCAGCCAATGGGAGAGTATTTGGCCACTGCCAATGGGAACAGTGATGTTTCTGCGGGGCGGACCAAGGGCTGCCAGGAGGTATCGTGGAGGGAGGTCGAAGCAGTGCAGGGGAAACGGTCGGGGTTATGACGAGGTCGGGGAACTGACATAGAGCCGTATAGCTGTGTAAGGGTCCTTATATAAGATGAGCAACGCCAAACGATACACAGCGTGTGTAAAGACGGGCGACAGTAGCACAACGTGCTGAATACACACGCTAACTACATGGTTGACCCTTCACGTTTTATCCGAGGACCCGGCGAAAATCCTTCCAACACCAGGTTGATCGTAGAACGCGAATCCGAGGAATTTTAATCCGAGGACCTGTGTAAGGTCCTCGGAACGCCACAGGTCCTCACATCCACGCTGAAAATTCATGTGCAGGTCCTCGTATAGGGCGCCAAACACAGTCACACACACGCTTATTTAAAATTAAGTTACTTAATAATTTAACAAACCTTTCCGACAAATAACATCATACTACATAGGTAAAAGCACTGTAGGCATGCTTCATGGAACTAATTTTTTTCTTCAGTTATTTTCCTACTTGCTAATAAAGTTAAAGTTACGTATTGCGTATCCAAGTTAACCCTTTAATCCTGATGGTATGGCCCTGATGGCATGTTCCTGTGGTAAAGTTTTTTTTTCTTTCAGTGGGAAGGTGCGTAGCGCCAACGCGTTTCGCGCGTCAGCCCGAAACCTGACGTAATTTATATTTTACATCACGTTTCGCGCGACAGCGCCTTCCCACTGCTAAAAAAATAAGCATCATGTACCACAGGATCAGGTGTACAGGATCATGCCATCAGTATCAAATGTATATTTGTATACACCTGGATACGGAATACGGAACTTTTACCTTGCATAAAAATGTTTTAGGCATAATAGGGAAAATTGTTCTGCTCTGGCTTCTTTGTTAGTCTTGGTATATGAAGTGGTGGGAGGAAAGCTAAGAAAGCCAGTAAGGAGATAATCTATTTTAATGGATATATTTACAATACGATTATTATTTATGGCATATCATCTTAGTTGCAGCATAATAAAAAATGCAAATATATTTTTACAAGTATCAGAACTCTGCTTTAAAGTTTCATGGCAGATGTAGTATGCAAAAAACCACATTATTTTAAGATATCATGCATAAGAACCACTTGCATAAGCAAAGGGTAAACAATCTCTTATTTATCTCTTCACCATTCCCCTTTAAAAAATCCAAAAATAAACACACTAGAGCTAAACTTCAGTTTTAACATTTATGGTGTTCTATCTTAAATGTTTCAATTTTGATTCTTCATAGTTTGAAATTACAACACACATGTACCTACTTATTTCAAAGTAAAAAAAAAATCAGCATTACCTACATGGAAAATAAAACAAAAATTGAAATAAAACTTTCTTTGTTAAATTGAGATGTGAAGGTGCACTAGGGTTAATCGCCAATGGTAATAAAATTTTAAAAATATATGACAAATTGTACTTGTAGATGATAATTTGCTATTTTATTTGTAGATTATTCAGTGGTAAGTGAAGGCTTGATAAAATGTTTTTATTTACAGTGCATTAAACTAATATTAATTTTTTGATGTTTTACAGACTTGTGTTCCATATAAATGGAGAAGGATCTAAGGTTAAAAGAGTCAAACGACAACCTGCTGCTGTACACACAAGAGTGGCGTCATTAATAGAGACTCTGACTCATTTCAAAGAAATGTGGAGATTGTAAATAATAAAATGATTTTCTTTTTTAATGTTGATATGTACCTCTATAAATGTAAGTTTTAATGTTGATAATGCACACCTATGAATGTAAACCTGTGTCACATTTCTTTATTGTTTATAAAAAAGATTTCGTGATTTGTTATTACAGCCATTTTGTATTATTTCAGCTTTGAGAATATAAATTTTAAGCTGTTTTTTTGAGTTGAGCTATTTTTAATATGTTTGATGGTAACAGAGCATACTATGTAAATTGTGGTGTATTCGGACTTGTTTATGGTATTATTGTTAGTGTGTTACCAATAAATTCTTATTTGCAATTATTATTTGGGGTTTAAAACTTTAAATTTGTAAAGCTACTGTGCCTCTATTGATAGTAGGATAATAATTTCTGCGTGGTGTTAGTTATTTATAATAAGTATTTATTCTCTAGAGATTAACTTTTTTGAAACTGTTTACAGTCAAGGCCCATACCGACAAGCCATGTCCTCAAGAAACTTGCCTTTGTTGCATTGTTTTCTTTAAGATTGTGTTTAACTGTAAATAGCGTAAAACAGTCACTTTTTAAACATGAAATATTGTTTCGTGGTATAGGAAAACTTTTCCTGAAGACAATGGTCTAGATACAAGTGTTTCCAATGACAATTTCAGATTTTTTTATTTTCATCTTTGATGGGTTTATTGTAATACAATGAAGTGTTTAACTCATTTACTCAATAATTAATTCAACAACGCACAGCCCAAACCGTTGGAACTAGACCAATGGGTTTTTTTAGCAAATTTTTCAATTTTGCAAAATTTGTTAAGAGGGTGAAAGGCAGTAGAATGTTTTTTTTCTTTTCTTTCCCTTAAATTACCTAATGTATCGAGGTGTTATTTTCTTAAGAATGAGGCTTATGTAAATATCTAAAGTATTTTCAGAATTTTTCTAAATTCTAACTTTTAAGCCATAAAAAAAAGGTTTCCAATTAATTATCTGTATCTGTTAAATTTGTTAAGACGATGTCTTGATAAGAATTAAGGTTGTGAAAATTTCTAAAAATCAGTTTCTGGATTTTATGAAATTTGAAACTTAATGATGTGAAAAGCAGTAAAATGTTAAGACTCCTGTAAAATGAGCATGACCATGGAGAAAGAAATAAGCAGTTACTTTTTGCCATGTTCAGAGATAAACCTCTTTGGTGTGGGCCTGTACACAAGAAAAAATTCTAACGATCTCATTGAAGCATTGTCGAGTATTTAAGTCTGCTATGCTAGGGGCCGGGGGGGGGGGGGGGGGTTCGTATTCCACGTAATACTTTGTGAAAGTTATTACTGTGATATGTGCACAAATATGATCGAAAGCCAGAAGATAGCGATGTAACACTAGATTAATTTGAACTGCTCTGATTAACTTAGGACTTGAGAGCCGATAAGGGCAACATGGGTTGGATATAGAGCAGTGTATGGAATGAAGGGTGGGAGAAACTGTGCTCTCCAAATGTCATTATTCAAGCACAATTCACACTTGGGAAAATACTGATTAATATCAAAAGAATACCTCCAAAGAATTTCCTCAGAAAAGGGCTGTGGGAGAGGGCATGTATATTAAAGACAGCTGCCCAACTGTTTACCTTACATTATTCCACGCGGGCAAAGTCGTAGCTGGGCAGCTAGTTTTGGTATAAGATGACAATATGAGGTATAAAAGCAACATAATTTAGGTAATAATCCTTGTTTTAATATGTATGGTAGTAAGATATAAGTGCCTATATGTAGAACTACACAATTTGTAGGGGCGCAAACACTACTTCTCCCTGCAAATCATTCTGTTGCTGAGCAAGCGCTCAACCTCGGATATTTTATTGCAAGTCCTCAACAATCAGTGATATATACACCAGCTACTACTATCAATTAATTGAAATGCAAACACATTGTTATCTATATGTCAAGTCTCAATTTTTGTACGATGCCTATAAACAGTAAATTATATCGTGCTTGTATATATTTGTACAGTTACTTCATGCATTGCGGAAAGCACTTGTCTCTATTCATACCCTTTTTTTCATTTCTAAACTATATTAAATACAAAGTGAGCAACTAGTAGTATTGTGGAGTGAAATGACAGTCGTATTTATTAAACTAAGGTATGAAAAAATAATTGTAATATTATGACCCAATATTTAATAATGTAGGCATTTGAGAACTTGAAAATACATTCTGAGTTACATTTAAAATTTTTGTCTAATGGCATAGATGTCACTTTTAGTAAACAAATCCACAGCTCCTGCCTGTTGTGTAGCCTCTGCGGTAAAGTTTTGATAGTTTGTGGTTATATGAACGTAATCACTTAAAATCAATTTTTTTATGAATGTATCCATATATAAGTGTGTGAGGACTTGACTTAGACATGAGCTGTGCTTATACTTTTATATAAATTCTGCTTCCTGGAGGTTTAATATTTAGTTGTAAAGTCATCTTTCTTTTGATGTTGATGTAAACATTCATTTTTTAATTAAGTTTTTTTTACAAATATTTGATTACTGACATTTCTTCAAATTAAATTGTAAAAACTTAATAGTATCTATTCTCATTGATATACAAATTGATAGTCTGTGGACAGTTAAGTCAGAATTCCAATGACCTGGTGCATCCGTCCAGTCGTTGCCAATCAATTACATTAGGATGTATATCCATTATAAATCATGCTTTTGTACTGCAGCCAACTTATGCATAGAAAAATACTTTTTAACATAATTCACAAGTTTAATTTCCTTTGTCAGACCACCAGTAGTAAAATACTCTTTCATGACAACAATCTTTGGGCCGAAGTTATATTCTGTTGGAAATTACTTGGTACTTAATTAGTTCACAAAACCCCTAAACGTTCTGGAAATTGTATTTATAGTATGCTGTGTTACTAACATAAACAAAAAATTAAAACCAAACAAACTTCGTGCTCTAATGAAATATTTGAAACCACTGCCATTTGTGATTTTATCCATTCCCCCTCTGAAAGTTTTACTGTGGCAAGCTTTCAGTGACAACTGTATGTATTTTACATATTTTATACTTGTGATTGGTGGAACATCATGTGTTTAATAGATGGGCGTGACAAGTCATTGGCAATCGACCTGAAATTTTTTTTTAGCTATTTTGCTTATCGTGCTTTGGTGTTGTGCACACAGCCTTGCTGTGCATGCGAGACACTTGCAACATACACATTTTAGTAAAATTCAAAATGGTTTATATATTGGAGCAAGGACCAGTATTAAGGCCTTAACCCCAATACAACAAACGTTAAGTAAAACTACAATTTTGTTCATAGAGAGCATGGGACATAACACTATGCTTAGTCAAAATTTCTTACCGATATGGTAATGTTACTCCTACAAAGCACGTGTAATGTTACAATGGTGATCAATCAAAACTACTAACTGGTATGGTAACATACTTGCCAAGTACATGTTATTTAACTTGATCAGTTAACATTACCAACTGGTACGATAGAATTACAATAAACAAAGTACGTGTTATTTCACATGGATATCAATGAAAAATGCTCATTGGTATGGTAACATTACACTTGCAAAGTACGTGTTATTTAACTTGATGATCAGTTAATATTACCACCTGGTATGGTAGAATTACACCAACAAAGTACGTGTTATTTAACATGGTTGTTAATGAAAAATACTCACTGGTATGGTAACATTACAATTGCACAGTACGTGTTATTTAACTTGATGATCAGTTAATATTACCACCTGGTATGGTAGAATTACACCAACAAAGTACGTGTTTTTTAACATGGTTATCAATGATAAATACTCACTGGTATGGTAACATTACACTTGCAGAGTACGTGTTATTTAACTTGATGATCAGTTAATATTACCAACTGGTATGGTAGAAATACACCAACAAAGTACGTGTTATTTAACATGGTTGTCAATGAAAAATACTCACTGGTATGGTAATATTACACTTGCAAAGTACGTGTTATTTAACTTGATGATCAGTTAATATTACCACCTGGTATGGTAGAGTTACACCTACGAAGTACGTGTTATTTATCATGGTTATCAATCAAAACTACTAACTGGTATTGTAAAATTACACCCTTACTGTACATGTCTTTTTACATGATGTGTAAATAATTACTAACTACTTAGGTAAAACTACCCTAGCAATGTTTATGTTAATTTACTATAACGTTGTGGAAAAATGTCAGCAATTATAGTAACATTACATGACTGAGTACATGTATTATGTTATCTTGGTTAGTAAAAGTACTAACAGGTTTGGTAAAATTACACTATCATTGCAGTTGTAAAAATACCTTATATGTACTGTAAAAATACACGTACACATGTACGTGTTAAAATAGATGAACATGCGTGGAGATTGTGCTGCCACGTACTTTCGGGTAAAATTACACAATTTTTTTTTTTACAGTGAACAACGAAAGTCGCAACGAAGCAAGAAAATGTCTGTCGTTTACAAAGAACGCAAGTCGAAAGACGTATCCAACCTTACAACTTGAAATCGCCAAACAGTAGAAAACATACTTTTTCCCCCGACTTCTTGTGATAATTCATGTAGGTATATCACAAAATCATGTGAAATTTGAAGTGGTCCGAATTTATAATGGTATTTTCTCTCACTGTGCGAAAATTTAACGAGTGAAAACTTTATGTATTAATTAAAAACAACATCGTTGCCTGCTCTGCACATGGCGTCTGTGTCTTCAAACGTTTTCGGAACGCTTCCCTTCTAGCTGACAATGCAAGTAGTTGACAGTTGACCGATGGTTTTTTTCTTCTTCTTGCGTAGTTTATCGACGGGTGCTTGAAAAGGTCGAAATTGAACATATTGCGTCTTGCGTTTCTTGCGTGCTAGCGTTTCCTTGCGTGGTTCATAAATACGGCCTAAGCTACGACTTCTCATGGAAGGTTTATTCTCGCCTGGGTAAGAAGCTAGAAAGAGCGGGGAGAGGGAGTACAGACAGAGGCAGGGAAAGAGACAGAGAAAGTGAAACAGAGAGAAAGAGACAAGAGTGGACTCGCCAAGGATTCAAAGGACGCGCGCATGCGCAGAGCGACTAAATGCACCGCTGAGCGACTGAGACACACCTCGTAGTGTGAATAAAATATCTAAAAAGAAAGAATGCGCGCAGATACGTTTCTACGTCAGAGTCGTCCGCATTCCTATGGCCTATGGCCTTAGGGTAGAATTAAAATTCATGGATGTACCTTACACATATCTTTGCTTTCCCATCGGCTGATTTATTAGTAGGGACAAGCATTTTTCGCGAAAAGATCTGAACACTTATTAGATTGCAACAATGTATACCCGCACCAGCGGTTTCTTCCTTGTGATTAGCGACCGTCTGCGAGAGAAGTCGTCGCCTTGTTTGACCGAGCCACTCAGGACGCGTTTGATTCCGCACTGACTTAATGTGATTGATTTTTGTTGTAACAATCGACATATACCTGATAGAATCTCACCCAATCACGGAACACAGACGGTGCTACATTGTTTTGACTTTCAGCTAGTCTCGGAATATTTTCGCGAAATATGCATGCCCCTATTTATTAGCGAGAACATTTTTACTCTCGGTAACTGGCACTGCCTGATTTGCTGGCTTCTCTACTAGATGAGCTTATTGACTCACGGTCGTAGAGGGGCGTGTCCAAATAACTGCGGTCCAATCATGAACACAGCGCGAGAGTGTGAAGGCTTGCATTCTAACTTGCGACTTAACGAATGCATGAAAGGCCATAGCCGGCTAAGTAGGGGTGAGCGGCCCCCACGCGCATTTGTTCCAAATTTTGGCCAAAAGTGGCGTCTAATGGGTTACAAACTCAACCCAAATTTAAACCTCGTAGCTGCACTAGGAACAAAGATAAAAAATAGTACTAGTAATTTTGGTGAAGATTTTTTTCTCTGGATCTACTGAACCGATTTTTATGAAAAAAAAAAATATATGTTGTAAATATATGCAAGGCAATTCCCAGAAAAAATCAAGAACCTAATCCCACGAACGTAACTACACGAAAAAAGTTATTTTAGTTTTTATGATTTTTTTCGGTCACTCGCTCACGAGATACAACTACCAATTTTTTTTCTATTGGACAATCGGACCTCTTTCTACAACATATAATTTTTACAAGCCGATCCAAGAGGTGGAGCATAGTTAAAAAGGGGCCGCTTACCCCTACTTAGCCGGCTATGGCTTGAGATACGGAAATTTTGCGCATTCAATTAGTCGCAAGCTAGAATGCAAACCTTCACACTGTCGCACTGTGTTCATGATTGGACCGCAGTTACTTGGACACGCCCCTCTATGACCGTGAGCCAACGACGCCCAGCTAGGAGAGAAGCAGGCGAATCAGGTAGTGCCAATTAACAAGGAAAACTATAGGTACTTGCTAAGATATCAACCAATGGGAAAGCAAACTTGGGTTTAGCACACCTATGACTTTGAATTCAACCCTGATGCTAGATGAATTGACGAAATTTCCGGGTCTCTAGATGGCTAGAGACCGGAAAAATTCGCGAATTCATTTCGCGATAAGCTAAAATACATATAGTTATACCTCAGTGCTGCCTCTGGTATTGGCTCACAACTCACCTGGATGACTCTGGGCCAATGAGAAACACTCAACGAAAGCTGTATCGAATCACAGGCTTCTACGTTGGGACGTCTCACACGACTGCAGCCAATAAGTGAGTGACATTGACCGAGTGTACGTAGAACTATGGAGTTCATCCTACAGGTTATTGAACCCGCGAATTTTTCCAGTCCCTATAGATGGCCTTTCCGCATCTCTACCTATGGCTAAACGAACCTGCACATTCGATAAAACAAAATGTTTGCTAACGCGCACGTTTCTTTGAATAAACATTAAAATTCCGTCAAAATCAGACAAAGGAGAAAATATGTATGATTCTGTGGAAAAGATTTCGAGACTATATGAAAGTTAAAACACTGTAGCATCGTCTGTGTTTCGTGATTGGGAGAGTTTCTCCCAGGTACCTACTTATCGACTGTAACAACACCAATCACAGTGATTCAGTGCGGACGTAAACGCGTCCTGAGTGGCTCGGTCAAATAAGGCAACGACTTCTCTCGCAGACGGCCGCCAATCACAAGGAAGAACCCACAGGTGCGGTTGTACCTTGTTGCAGTCTAATAAATGTTCAGATCTTTTCGCAAAAAATGCCTTCCCCTAGTGATTGTCTTTTGTTAAAATCTTAGTAGAGGCCTATATCTTGAGCTATTTTTTAACACCAGTTGTATATTTTTTCCCTGCTCACCAAAAAACTTATATTACCTTTGCAACACAAATAAATAAATTTAACTTTTAGGAGGAGATATTTTTCAGTGCCTTTCGTTGTATCGTTCGGTAATTTGTTACGACAGTGTAAAAAAAAATTCTGATTATTTTAATAACTGTACCGATACTAATGCTTGTAAGTTACACTTTGAATTTAATTTAACATAAATTTAGGTTATCACGAAACAACCAAGGTAACAAGAATTTACCAAGTGACATGACAATATTTTTGAATATTGAAATCATAAATGTATTAGTGACTAGCAAAAATTGTATTTTAGTTTTTTTGCGACAATATTCAGTTACCAGTTTCTTTCAGTCCTATGATTCTATATTAAGTAATTTGAACCTAAATAATAAGGCAATTTATTTTCTGATTGAATTTGAAATATATATATATATATATATATATATATATATATATATATATATAGGGTAGGGTCGGGCTATTTGGGTCATGGGGCTATTTGGATCAAAATAACAAAAACAAATTTTTGGCCAGTTTGATTTAAAGGTAAAGCGCCATTTCTAATGTGTAGAGACTGGAAAAAATTCGCGATCCACGATCCCCTACATACTCGGGAAAATGCCACAAGCTCATTGGCCATTGAATTGTGAGGCCTGTCAACTAGGATGCTTCCGATTGTATACCTACTTCTTTGGTTGGTGGTTTTTCATTGGCTCAAAGTCATTCAGATAAACTGTGAGCCAATCATAGAAGCAATATGAAGATAATTGTGTTTGGATTCTAGCATAACGCGAAATGAATCCGCGAATTTTTCCGGTCTCTACTAATGTGAGAGCTTGTGAGTGTAGTTGTGGATGGAAGCACTAGAAGATTTAACTAAATATCTTTAACGTATCTCATGTTTAGAGACCCGGAAATTTCGCAGATTCGTCTGGCTTCAGAGTAGAATTTAAGGTAGTAGGTGTGTTCAACCCATGTTTGCTTTCCCATTGGTTGATTTCTTAGCGAGAGCATGTTTATCCTCGTTAATTGTCACTACCTGATTCGCTTACTTCTCTCCTAGCTGGGCGTCGTTGGCTCACGGTCATAGAGGGGCGTGTCCAAGTAACTGCGGGCCAATCATGAACACAGTGCGACAGTGTGAAGGTTTGCATTCTAACTTGCGACTAAATGAATGCGCGAAATTTCCGTGACTCTACTCATGTTATATCGATTTCCAATTTGTGAGGTGAGTATTTTCTGTGAATACCTACATGGCACTGATGTAGTTTTCGATGTTCGTTAGTCAAGATCTGACGATAACAATAACTGCAACTTTGTGCATGTTGTGGTTGTATCACGGCCTTCAAGAATCACTTCGTCGTTCTACGTGACAACTAGCCGCATCTGATGCTTAGTCTAGAACTATTAGAAGTTTAGAACTTTTTTTCATGTGGGGCTATTTGAATCATTTTTGGTGGGATTATTTGAATCAAACTGAAGCATTCCTTCGTTTTCATTTTTATTGCCTTTATGTTTTAATGTGTATGGCGAAGAAATAAAATTTTAAAAATATATACTATATCTAAAAAACTAATAAAGTTTAAAAATATAAATTATAAAATTATAATAGAATAAACTAAAAACGATTTTATTGGTTTTAATGTTTATTGTGAATCGATTAGTTGCAATATTTTATGTAGTTAACATTAGTTTGCATTTTTTAAATTTTGGAAATTTAACCTTCAATAATTACAGCCAATGCTTACACATAAAATTAATATTTAAATTTTACGGAGGTTGATCAATTTTTTTTCAAATGGTGAGGCATTATAAAAGTAAGAATGCGTAATTGAAGTGGTCTGAAGAAAGAATGAATCAAGCAAAAATTAGTGTTCTTAATAGCCATTTAAATATGAAAGCTGCTGCTTCGCAATAAATCAAAGCGTCCTTACTTAAATTACTAAAAATTACAAACTTACTACCAACATATCAAATATTAGCAAACTAATATAAAAAAAAGATTCCAGCTGCACAAGACAATGCTAAAACTACAGGAGTGAAACTTCTTTCCTAAGGAGGCTAAAATTTTCGAGCGTTACGAAAATTCCGATCGCATGAGGGGAATAGTTAGGCACGTGGTGGGGGAACCGTCATCGGTAAGGGCATGAAAATTTCGTGAAAAGATTACGAGACTAGCTGAAAGTCAAAGCAATGTAGCACCGTCTGTGTTCTGTGATTGGGTGAGTTTCTTTCAGGTACATGTCGATTGTTACAACACCAATCACATCAAGTCAGTGCGGAATCAAACGCGTTCTGAGTGGCTCGGTAAAACTAGGTGACGACTTCTCTCGCAGACGGCCGCCAATCACAAGGAAGAAACCGCTGGTGAGGGTATACCTTGTTGCAGTCTAGTAGGAGTTCGGTATTTTCGCGAAAAATTCCTGCCCCTAGTCATCGGCGACGCCACACCAACGTATGCGCTAGCGGTCGAATGGGAAGATGCGAAGGGGAGGGGGAAATAAGTAGGTAGCGTAGCATGCTATATGCTACTTGTAACGGCCGGATGGGGAAAAGGCAGTGGAGAGGTAGAAATGACAGCAGTGATGCTACGGAATTCTCGTAACGCTGCTTGTGTACGTTACACAAAAAAAAAAAACACACACACACAGTTGTCACTTTAATATTTTTTATATCTTTTAAGAAGTTCGTTTGGATTTTTCACCAAAAGATCGTGTTGTCAGGCAAACGACTCGCTAAGCTCGGCGTGGAAGATAATGTTTCCACTTCCTCTTTGTACGCGCAAGGGAGTCACACCTGTCTTGGCGAAGTCTCGAATTCCCAATCGGCCGATACCAGCTGCTAGCTTACAGCGCGTACAGCTGGGTCGTCAACTTCCAGGCGGATGATAACGGGATCAACAGCTGAGCGGACCTCCCCTCCCCCTTCAGCGCGCGCGCTCGGGAGTGGGGGTGACGGTCTGGCCAATAGGAGCTCACAGCTACCTGTGCGGGAGAGGGGAAGCGCACACGCAGGGGTGTCCAACGCGGGGACGAGCCAGTCTGTGGCGGCGACGCGCGGTTAAACGGAGGGGTGTCCAGAAATGCCAACCAATTATCGCGAACAGTCAGGATGGAAGAGAGAGCCGTGACTGTGTGCTCGCCATTCAAGCTTGTATCACTGATACAATCCACTTCTGAATGTAGCAGGTTCAGCAAACTGTAAGCACTGATTACAATTCTTACGCAGAATATTCGCTCTTGTCATTTAGTATTTAAGGCAAAAAATTTTGGCAACGTGTACGTCAAAAAATTATTTTGTGGCTGCCCCCCCTTTTTTTATAGTTCGAAACATTATACCTAGAGACCGGAAACATTCACGTATTCATTTCGCGATAGGCTAAAATACAAATAGTTATACCTCAGTGCCGCCTCTGGTATTGTCTCACAACTCACCTGGATGACTCTGGCCCAATGAGAAACATCTGACCAAAGCTTTATCGAATCACAGGCTGCTACGATGGGACGTCTCACAAGACAGCAGCCAATGAGTGGGTGACATTTGACCGAGTGTACGTAGAACTATGGAGTTCATCCTAGAGGTCATTATCCCGCGATTTTTTCCGGTCCCTAATTATACCTTATTTCCTCAACCACACATTCTGAACAGTGAACAGCCGTATTTAGGGGCAGGCATTTTTCGTGAAAAGATCTGAACACTTATTAGACTGCAACAAGGTATACCCGCACCAGCGGTTTCTTCCTTGTGATTGGCGGCCGTCTGCGAGAGAAGCAGACGCCTTGTTTTACCGAGCCACTCAGGACGCGTTTGCTTCCGCTCTGAACCACTGTGATTGGTGTTGTAACAATCGATATGTACCTAAGAGACACTTTCCCAATCACGGAACACACGGTGCTACATTGTTTTGACTTTCATCTAGTCTCGAGATCTTTTCGCGACATCAGCTCATAGCGCCGATCACCACGCCTCGCAGCGGCCAGGAAACACAACCAGAGCGGGACACGAGTACCAACCCCTCCTACCTAACGTTACCAAACTAGACTCAGAGACTTAAAAAGTGCCATAATAATAAAAAATATAAAAATAATTACAAAATAAACAATAAATAATTTGAGGCAGGACTTCATGGCTCAGCACCACGCCAAAACTACGCCACAACGCAACTATGTCACAGATCTACGGGTACTCTCCTTGCTGGGGTGATGTAATGTCCGCAGCGCATCCGCCTGACCATAAATTAATGGCACTATTCCACCAAAAACTCGTACGCTTCTTGCTGGGGCGATGTTGTATCCGCAGCGCGCACTCCTAACTACAAAACTATGGCACAAACAGCACCAGAACCTCGAACGCTTCTTGCTGAGGTGATGTAATGTCCGAAGCGCTCACGCCTGACCACAAAACAATGGCACGCTGCTATCAAAAAATGGTACACTCCTTGCAGAGGCAATGTTTTGTCCGAAGCGCGCAAGCCTGACCACAAAACAATAGCATCTTGACACCAGAAACTGGTATGATCCTTGCAGGGGCGATGTAATGTCCGTGACGGGTACACTTGACCACAAAACAATTGCTCGCCGCCACCTTAAACTGGTACGCTCCTTTCTGGGACGATGTTTTGTCCGCAGCGCTCACACCTGACCACAAAACAATGGCAACATGACATCTTAATCTCGTACGGTCCTTGCTGAGGTGATGTAATTTCCGCAGCGCGCACGCCTAACCACAAAACAATGGCACCACGACACAAGAAACTGTTACACTTCTTGCTGGGGCGCGCTAATGTCCATGACGCGCACATCTGACCACAAAACAATGGCACGCCGCCGCCAGAAACAGGTACGCTCATTGCTGGGACGATGTTATGTTCGCAGCGCGCACGCCTGACCAAAAAAAAATGACACGCCGCTACCAGAAAATGGTACGCTCATTGCTGGGACGATGTTTTATCCGCAGTGCACACTACTGACCACAAAACAATGGCACGCCGCCAACAGAAATAAATAAGCTCCTTGCTGGGGCGATGTTTTGTCCGCAGTGCCCACTCCTGACCACAAAACTATGGCACATCCACCACCAGATACTGCGGTACACTCATTGATGGGACGATAAAATGTTTGCTTAGCGCACGCCTGACGACAAAACTATGGCACATCCACCACCAGAAACTGGTACGATTCTTGCTGGGACGATGTTTTTTCCGCAGCGCGCACGCTTGACCACATAACACTGGCACAAGCAGCACCAGAATCTCGTACGCTTTTGCTGAGAAGATGTAATGTTCACTGCGCGCTCGCCTGTCCACAAAATTATGGCACGCCGCCACTAGAAACTGTTAGGCTCATTGCTGGGACGATGTAATTTTCGTTGCGCGCACGCCTGACCACAAAACTATAGCACATCCAGTCATCCACCACCAGAAACTGGTACGCTCCATGCTGGGACGATGTTTTATTCGCAGTGCGCATGCCTGACCACAAAAAAATTGCACCTTGACACTATAAACTGGTACGCTTCTTGCTGGGATGATGTTTTGTCCGCAGTGTGCACGTCTGACCACAAAATAATGGTACTAGTAGCACCAGAATCTCGACCGCTTTTGCTGGGACGATGTAATGATCGCAGTGCGCACGCCTGACCACAAAACAATGGCACCTTGACACTAGAAACTGGTACGCTTCTTGCTGGGACGATGTTTTGTCCGCAGTGCGCACGCCTGGCCATAAAACAATGGCATGCCACCATCAGATACTGGTACGCTCCATGCTGGGACGATTTAATTTTCGCTGCGCGAACCCCGAACCACAAAACTATGGCACATCCACCACCAGATACTGGTACGCTCCATGCTGTTACTATGTAATGTTGGCAGCGCTCACTCCTTACCACAAAACTATGGCACATCCACCACCAGAAACTGGTATGGCCCTTGCTGGGACGATGTTTTGTCCGCAGTGCGCATGCCTGACCACGAAACAATATCACTAGCAGCACCAGAATCTTGTACGCTTTTGCTGGGACGATGTAATGTTCGCTGCACGCACGCCACCACCAGATACTGGTACGCTCCATGCTTGGACGATGTAATGTTCGCAGCGCGCACTCCTGACCACAAAACTATGGCACATCCACCACCAGAAACTGGTACGCTCCATGCTGTTACGATGTCATGTTCGCACCCAGTGGCGGATCCAGGATTTTGGTTTGGGAGGGGCTTGACCCAGCTGAGGCTAGGCTTTATCAAGGCAAATACTAAAACAATAGTGGACCCAGATGCTTTTGGAGGGGGCTTGAGCCCCTTAGCCCCCCCTCTGGATCCGCTACTGTTCGCACCGCGCACTCCTGACCACAAAACTATGGCACATCCACCACCAGAAACTGGTACGCTCCATGCTGTTACGATGTCATGTTCGCAGCGCGCACTCCTGACCACAAAACTATGGCACATCCACCACCAGATACTGGTACGCTTCTTGCTGGGACGATGTAATGTCCGGGGCGCGCACGCCTGACCACAAAACAATGGCACGCTGTCACCAGATACTAGTACGTGTTGTAATTATTCATCTCGCTCCTTAGTTGTTCATAATAAAAATATTGTGTTTTTTTAGCCATTTACATGAAGTAAAACAGAAATGATAATCCAAGAGTAAAGTACATGATTCTGTAATTTTTGTGAAGTAGTAACCATTAAAGACATTATCCAGTGTTTGAAATGTAAATCATGGGTACTTTGGAAATGTGCTGGTTACAATATGGGATTGAACTATTTTTTTGGACCATGTAATGACAATAAATAATTTTCTTACATTGCAGTTTTTAAAAGTATTTCGTAGATAATGCAAAGATAAACCATTTCAGTGTTGCAATATCTGTATGATATTATGAATGGGATCACTTGAAAATGTATTTTTGAACAGTTTAAGGATTAAAAATTGTTAGTTCATTATAATATATTTTAAAAACATTAATAATATAATCGTCGATGTGGTTCAATAAGAGAGAACTAGCCTAAATATGTTGTGCCAGTGCAGGCAGATTCTTCCTTGTAACTGGCTGCTGCTTTAAAAAGAAAACTTCCACCTTTTATAGCTGTACCTCTAAGGATGTGTTTCTTGTCGCTAAGAACGGCGTGATTCATATGCCTACAAGAGACGTCTATCGAAAAACGGCAATTTTGTATAAGAAAAAGGGGGTGTCTGTTAAGTCGGTTTACGGACGATAATTTTACGTGATAACGTAATAAGATAACATTGTTGAAAAATTGCATACTTTTTAATTTTCAAATATTAGGCCTATTTACGGTTTTTGAAAATTTAATTTAAATAATTTGTTTGAATATAATCACGAACAATTAGCTAATTAGTCCTCCTTAAGGGCGCGGTTATGATATTTGGGCGTTTTAGGGTCCTGAAAATTACATTTTATAAATTCCTTACATATCGCAGGTGTTTCTGAATTTTTTCATGTTAAGAATAAACCTTGATCTAGCCGCAAATGCGTACTTAACTGCAATATAAATGTATTTAACAAAAGAAAACTCATGCATATTATACCTAATAATTTTTTCTTGCACAATTTGTATTTATGTTGCAAATTTTATGAAAGTATAATTAGCGAACATATTTTCCTGTTTTATCTTTCCTAAGGGCTTTCTCTTGAGCCTAGCATAGATAGAAATTAGTGTGGTGCAATAAATAAAAAATAAAAAATTATTTACTTGGCTATTGTAAATTTTATGGAATTATAAATTGATTTTATTAAATCGTAGTGACGAATTTGCAAAAAATCATGTATGCAAACTGGTAGAGCTAGAGTTAGGGCCCATTCGTACGTTTACGGGGTCCAAAAAGGTAATTGGTTTGTGCAGGAGTCAAAAAACAGACTATTCTGGATACCGCGAGCGTAAACGTTGCTTCCAAAGAGCCCGCTAGAATGCGTGGAGTGCGCTGCTGGGGGTTGCTTGGCGCGGCCAGTGTGCTAAGGAAGGCGCGCTGTTGTCACGTACTCGTCTGTTCTTTTCCAAGTGAACGAAGAACGCCGGAAAGTCCAGAACACAAAACGTGATAACTTCGTAGTCGACAGTGTGAATATTTATGTGAACTAAATATATGTATGTTTAATTCGAAAGCGTAGTTCAGATATTCTATTGGGTTTACCATTAATATACGTTGCCGTGATGCAGTAGGCACTGTGTGTATAGTGAAAAATCGTTACGTTTTTCTAGTAAGATGAACTATTAAGACTTAAAAATTTCTTAATAGTTCTTTTACAACAATGGGGCGAAGGAAATACTGTACAATGAAATATAATTGGTGTCGATTTTTCACACGATATTTTTTCCGTTCCTCTTATATTTTTGCACGTATGTCATCAGGTAATATTTTACAGCTTTGCGGGCCATTGCATTTGTAGTTGAGGGGAGGGGGCGAGGGGGGATAATAAATCAGCCTATGGTGATATTGTTTCTTAAAGTAAGTAATTAATTATTTTATTCCTGTTAAAGTAACAGTAATCTTCAACAAAGATTATATGCTAACATAGAGCTCATGTGAACTGCTAATAAGAAAAACTCATACATATTACATAAACAATACTGTGGCAAACTCCTATTTTTTCACAATAGGTAATCTTTATGTTCTGAATTTATAAATTTACTAGAAGTAATCGCAAATGGTATGTGAGAGTTGAACATGGTTTAGGACACTGAAAAAATAAATCACGTAATTAATCGAAACATTAGTTTTGTTCAATATGTATTTTTGGTGTCATTTGCATACGCTGTAATATATCCCAGAAAGGCTCATCAATATGTTTTATTTCCAACATCAAATATTAACTGTAAATAGTACAAGTTATATCAATGAAAATTCTATGTCCGTTAGGATATGTTTGATGCATGTGCACTAACCCAGAACTCGTGTTTTAATTGTAAAACTGATATTATTTTGTCTTATTGTGTTCTAGAATGGACTATATTTGTTTTACATGTGTTGTTTAATGTACTGTATTAGTCTTTGGTTTTAACAAACAGAGGAGATGAAGCTTGAAGGAGAAATTAACAATTCCTTTAGATATTAAGTTATAGTAGAGAAAGAAGTTAAAATTTATTTTGAGAAAGCATTTTTTTGCCGTCGTTTTATTGTATTACAACTACATCACACAATAATGTGTACAACTACAGGTGAATGGACAATGACGTCAAGCATTAGGAAGTAACTGAAGATAAATCTGACACATGAAGTCAATATTCAGATATTCCAAATATGGTAAATTATCTGCAAGGACAATTATAGACTAAGGGTGGATTTCAAGGCTCGCCGATGTAAACAATAAACACAAATTTTAACAATAAAACCGACTTAAAAAAACTATTCCAAAACAAATAAATATACACTAAAAAGTAAAAAAAAAAAAAAAATTGCGTATTCTTCTACAGCTTAATAATCATCTTACTTGTTCTACTCATCAATATTTTGGTACGATCTGTGTGTTTACCACGCAAGAAGGTAGGTATAATGTAGTTACAATTATTGTTATTTTTGGAGTCGGTGTCATACTTCAAATCTAACTCAACACATACCTACACCGTCCTTCTTACGGTAACTCCTTGTGTTTAATTTTGGCTATATTTTCGTATCACCGTTTGCTACATTATGCCTCAGCAGTGTCGTATTAAAATTTGTTTGTTTGGTTTAATTAGGTATTATTTATGTCGTTTAAAGGTCGCAGATATTGTTACAGTATATTGTCGTATAAAGGTTAATTTGTAAATTGGTTTAATTAGGTATTGGTATTCTGTCACAGTACTCACGGTATATTGTCGTTCGTATAAAAGTTAATTTGTAAAAAAAAATAGTTCTTAAAGTATTCTCGTATTATTATTGATAGGTATATTGTAATGTTCCCTTGGCTGACATCGACTCCAAAAATAACAATAATTGTAACTACATTATGCCTACCTTCGTACCTACATATTGATGAGTAGAACAAGTAAGTTTATTATTAAGTTGTAGAAGAATACGCATTTTTTTTTAACTTTTTAGTGCATATTAATTTGTTTTGGAATAGTTTTTTTAGTAGGTTTTTTTTGTTAAAATTTGTGTTTATTTTTTGATTTTTAGTGAATCCGAAGTACACTAACTAATTTGTCTGAATATGGGTAGACCTACTAAACGTACTGCTCATATGAGACAGTGCCGTTTAAATGAAACAAATGAAGTCAAGGAGAAACGCCTATCTCAACAGGACAATATCAAGAGAGACTTACGAAGAGCGCAAAAATAGACTTTCGAAAAAGTTTTGAACAGGGATAATATCGAAAACGTGCCCACCGATTCAGCGTGATACACAAACGTCTATCCAAAGAGACAGAAGAGCAACATGCAAACGGTCTCAGCTTGATCCACGTTACGGTAGGTGACAAAAATATCCGGATAGCCTATAAAAGATTCGGCCGAGTTTCATTAATTTGCTCCTAAGAATTGAAGAGTTCCGTTACTTTGTCATGGATCCCATAATCAGAACCTTACCAAACTTTCATCAAACTACCCTTGAAATACATCCTTTCCATCATCGAAATCGGTTGGCGTGATATTGAGTTATTCGTCCATTTGTCGCTCACATACTTAATGCAAATTTAAGACATTTTAACGGTTTTCTAATGGATGTCATTGTCAGAACTGGACCAAATTGAAATGGGACCACATGGGAAGCACCAGCTTTCTAATAAAAAACGAATCATCAAAATCGGTTTTCCCAGTCGAAAGTTCTGAGGTAACAAACATAAAAAAAAATATATATATATATATACAGACGAATTGAGAACCTCCTCCTTTTTTTAAGTCGGTTAAAAAGGCATGTTTTTTAAACATTGAAGCTAGCGTCTTTGGACCAAAAACATGCAAATATTAAATAAATTAGTTTACTGACTTTTGCCTAATAAATATAAACGGTAAAAGTTTTCGTTTCGTGAACTTTAATAACATCGTCTAAATATCTTTATTATAGATTTCCGATGTAATGTTATTTGATAATATAGTTTATGTTTTGTAACCAAAGTATGTTGGTATTTGTTTTGTAGCTTTATTTTGTTATAACAATGGAACGAGTCAATAAAAATACAAATGTAGGGCAAATGTATATAGAATATTTCGTCTCTATTTTCCGTTGCATATGCAGTTTAACCTCTTAACCTTTTCACCACTAAACCAAACTGTATTGACGATCGCCGGCGATATTTTGTCGCTCTATTGTGTATTGACTTTTTCAACCACTGGCGCCCGTCGCGAAGCTTTATTGTGAATTCCGTTGTAGTCTCAGTTTTGAATACATAATGATAAGTTCGTAATAGAGGCCACAGCTTTTGACAATGCTACAAATATTTGTGTTTGAAGTGCTATTTTAAGTATACATGCAATACGTTATTTCTGTTATTTTTAGGGTTTACCTAAACATGTCACAGCCAACAGGATTTATTTTTGCTTTGATATTTACATTATTTTTGTACTCACTACTGAAATTTATCGCCACATTGTTGTTCATTAATTTTGATATTTTACTTTTTATGATTGTCTGAAATTTTTTCATATGGCATAGTTTATTTGCATTGTTGTTCTTAAGCCTCAATACTTCCTTGTGTTGAAATATAATAATGTTCTATCATATATGATTAGTTTTTACTTTCCAGTCCAGCTGCAGTATTACTTGTACAGCTTAACACTTTTTGATCTTGGACCAAAGCATCTGGTTTAAAATTGCGTACAGTAGTGCTTATCAGTAAGCCGAAAAGATATATAGAACTGTTTTGATAAACGGCCCACGTAAAAATTCTTCTTGCTTATGTGATGACCACTAAAATGTTTTTAGAATATAAGGGTATTTTACTGAGAACGACAAACGGAGAAACGATGCAATAGCCATCCAGGACTTTGTAACATGTTTTGAAAATAGCTGTACGTATTTTAACGGTAGATCATAACATCGCAACTTCAAATTTTGATATGTTCCTTGCAATGGCCTCAGGATGAGGAGTTTACATGAGACTGAAGCCAATTCGATTGTGTACGTGTATTCGTTTGACGTCATGATTTGATTTTCGAAACGTGATAAGATTTATATAAGTTATAGTGTGTCAGGTAAAAATTTAAACAAAATAATATAATATTGAAAAGTAATTATAGTAATTCCGAATGGGATGTAGTTGCCTTTAGTTTTAGTATCGTTATCATTGTATGTTATGCATATTGACTTAGAACCTTGAAACAAAAAAAAAGACTCGAATACGAATCGGTTCTAATTGCAGAAATAACTCATTTATAGAATATTCGAACCCAAAGAAAACGAAATCTAATGAATAACTCTGAATAAGTCTCCTACTCCCGTCCTCAAACGAATCGACAGTATATTAGTATATTTTTTCGCTACAGTGTAGTTAGTGGTGTGTCATTTCTTGTAATTGTCGCGATTTTGTTTTATTTCTCGTATCAGTAGTCTAAGGCAATGCTAGTGCTACTAAAACCTCACTGCAAATAATTCTCACCATTGCCATCAAACTTAACAAGTAGTGGATGTGGTAATTGCCATTCGTTTATTATTAGACCACGTGATTAGTTTTGTGTGTGTGCAGGAACACATTCATGTGACGATTTAAGTATCTTCGAATAACTAAGTATATTTCGGTGAAGCGTAAAATATCCATTTTTATTACGTTGGAAATCTGCAAAATATTGCTGAAGTTCTGTCGAGAACGAGTATACTTACATTTAGAATGACACGTTTCATCGAACAATCCAAGGATAATGTTGGTGCTGGGATGATGGTTTCTTACCAGAGTCCACGGCCGTCTTGAGGTGAGGCGGTAACTCACAGGGCCACGATTTTTTTCGCGTAAAGTGTTTCACTCAAGTTTCTTTCGACTGATGCGTGTACATGTCGTACGCGTCTAATGGTTCTGCCCACAAATTACAGATGTGTAGAGTCGTAGTAGCGATTGGCACAAGCATACAACAGACGTCACTTCATTAATACACGGTTAATTACTATGAAGCAGACCTGCAGAAGTGCGCGTAAGGCACTGAAACACACTGGGGCAAAATTCTTTTCGCGAAAAAAATCGTAGACCTACTCGTGTATAAAGAATGCCTACTTTTCAAGAAATCTAGAAATCTTACACCCCCGTATGAAATAGTGTGTTTGACGACTTACGTAGAATACTATTTTGTCTTCATACATGTATATAAACTAGGTTTACTTGAAACCTTGGTAATGGGTAAATGAAGCTGTGAGAGATATATGTATACCTGTATCGGAACTGAGCGGACTCGTGTAGAGCGTGTACCGAACAAGGGAAGAACAAGCCAAGCCACCGCGCCGTTCCATGGGACACTTGTCCGGCGGCTGGGAGTTCATTCTCAGCTGCTCTCCCAGGGTGACTAAGTTCTCGGAAAATGTGGCAACACTGTAAGCGGGTAGCGGGCGATGAGGAGAAAGGGAGAGGGGAAACAACCAACCACTCGCGAACGCACGATTCAAGGTCAGAGAACAGAGCGATACACCCTCCACGTTTGACTCTCTCTCCTCGAATGACCGCTTCTAGCAGCTACCCCCGTTCATATACAAGCTAGCGAAGTGGCTAGGAACATCACTTCGGCCCCCACTATCGTCCTGTAACGGTAGAATTAAAATTTGAAAGATGATTTTTCATACGTGAACCGCGCCCTTAACCTGTTAGATATTATAGAAGAATTTCTCGCATGGTGGTTGGCCTGTTCTTACACGCTTGGCTCAGCCGGAACGTGACAATGTTTCGTGCGTGCAGCCAGCGTTAATTCATTTACAAGACGTTATCACGTCAAAAACAAACCCTCATCCAAACACTAATCTCAAATAGTGCTGAAGTTTTTTTTTTAAACTTTTAACTAGAGTCCTTAAAAATTGGTGTCATCTTCATATATCAGATATCCAAACACTTGTCCACAAACAAGAAATGTTTTTTTATTGGCTTCTGCCAAAATAAAACTTGTGTCAGGATTTCATGTTGCTTTGTAAAATTAACTATGATTTATTATTGGCTTCTGATTCTTCTGTATGTGTCGAACTACCTACTACTTAATTAAAATTAAAAATAAAATAAAAATTCCAGCGAAGCATGTAGCTAATGCTACTATAATAATAATAATAATAATAATATAATAATAATTTTTCCCCTTTTTTAAACTTTGTTAACAATGTAAAGTTTGGCCCTAAACCCCGGCCAAACCAAACAACTTCCGCAACCCGCGACACAGTAAACTCCTATATTGCCCCGTACCGCGAGCGCAGGTAAACCCAAAAAAAGATTAAAACCCAAACTAATGGCAGGCTCAAAAAATACTAATAAGATTGCGAACAGTGAGAGGAGGCAGCAAGTTAAAAAGACGCCAAAAGTATAAGGCAACATTTAATATATATATATATATATATATACCATAAAAGCGTTTCATCACAAATCAGCGCATACATCTTAAAATACATATCCTATTACTACTTATAAAAAAAATATTGCTATATAATAATACTAAAAAAAAATAATTTAACAAATCCCCCAAAAAGGTATAATTTGGCTCATATTTTTCGGAGCTCCGAAAAATTGAATGTAACTACCATAAAGGCATTAAAAATGTATAAGAAAATATTAATACAAATACAAATATAAATACGCACCGGTCGTAGCACTACTGTAAATACCAATTAACAGAAATTACCATAAAATAATCGAAATCTAGCAAAAATTTGACACACATTAGCATCCAAATCAAAATATCAAAAATTTAGCAAATTACAAATTATGGGTTAACAAGCCCTTCTCAGTTAAGTCATTTTGTAACGGTCGACGCCTTTTTTCTTCCACTTCTGTCAGGCATTGGGTGAACACGCTGAACGTAAAATCCCAGTTTCAGTGTTATTAGTCCGTTAATTTAAATCTCAAAAATCCACAAATTATAGTTTCGCACCAGGGGTCAAAGGGGTCAACGGGGCAGTGGCACGGCTGGCACTTACTTGCTTTTTTGACGTCGAGATGTCCGGTCACCAACTACACTCGTTTGCTCACGAGTGTTTTTAATGGCAAACCCTGGCCATAACACCTTACCGTAGCTGCGGGTAATTGTATGGATATGACGAATCCTTCGCCATACCGTCTTGGAGTTTTGTTTGGCGCACATAATTCACCCTTGGAAAATCCTCGCGACATTCACACACGCCTCACGAACCACTCGCTTTTCATCATACCAACGCTTTCTAAATTATATATATATATATATATATATATATATATATATATATATATATATATATATATGAACCCCGTTCATATTCAAAAGGAAGACTCATATTCAAATGTTCGACCGGCAAGTCACTTCGACGTGGAACCATCACCATGGCCAACCCGCGTTTTTCTCACTTCCGCGCCCGCCCGGGCCCACCAGCCGACTGCGCTCGCCAGTCTCCCCTGACGTCACACACTCAGCTGTTCTGCTCGCGCGCCGCCTAGCGCAGCGATTACCAAAATATTCGGTAGTGTCCTTGAATGTTCCAGACCAATTTAATAACTTAAAATCTTAAAATTAAAAATAATGAGACTAAACAAGAATTACAATTTCCTTTTTTTAAAAACAAAATATAACAAACTTAAATCAAAAATAACTCTTATTACCAGGACATCCGAAAAGGTTAATACAATAAGTTAACCATTACTACAAACATAAACATTATCAAAGGTAGAGGCTGTAGCACACATGCTACAACAATATTCACTTAATTAACCAGGAAATTTAGCGCTCACGAAAGCAAGCTTGTATGAGAGTGCATCTAGTCACTTAAAATTACATTCGGTATTTAGACAAATTAAAACATTTATAAATTTATAACTGAGAAATAAATATATAATATATAACCTAAGAAACATTACATTAGTTTTATAAAGATGAAAGTTAATAAGAGCAATATATTAAATTTCAATGTAGGCTAATGTATAAACAAAAAAACCTATAAAATATAACATTTTAACATGAATAAATGAAAATATAATTCAATAAAAATTAGTATTTAAGTAAAGTACATGTACAAAATTATAAAAATATATAAAACTTACTTCAATACCAAAGCCATCTCTTCATCAGTTAAATTATCTAGCCAAATATCAACATATTTTTTTTATTTGAAAATAATTTTTAGTTTTTAGATTTCCAGGTTCTCACATATGTCCCAAAAGAGCTATGTGAACATCACAGGACTCCACGTGTATCGCTAGTATCGCTGTTCTGAGCTTCAGCTACTCGCTTTACTCCCGCGTGCAGTTTGAGGTTACGGAAAATGAGTCCTATCCTGATTAGTAGGGACCGGAAAAATTCGCGGATTCAATGACCTCTAGGATAGTCTCCATTATCCTCTGCATTTCTCAACTAAACACGCGTGTTCATTGGGTACTAAATTGTGAGGCGTCTCCACTGGGTAGCTTGTGATTCGACGCTTCATTGTCCGATAGTCTCTCATTGGTCCAGAGAGCTCCAGTTAAACTGCGAGCCAATAGCAGAACCAGTAGAATTGTACACATGTTTGAATTTCAGCCTTTTCACGAAATTAATACGCGAAATTTTCCGTTCCCTACTGATTAATAGAGACCTGAAAAATTCGCGGATTCATTCGGTGATAGGCTAGAATCCAAACGCATATACCTCTAAGATATTTTGCTATTGGCTTACTGTTCATCTGGACGAATCTCAACCAGTTATAAACCCTCAACCAAAGAAGGATCGAATCACATACAAACCAGCTGAGACGACTTACGAGTCGGCAGCCAATGAACTTGCGTTATTTGCCCGAGTGTACAGGGAGGGGTATGTGCAGTCTATCCTGAAGGCCATCGAATCCGCGAATTTTGCAGGTCTCTACTGATCAGTGAGTCACGTGGCTACTGCAGAATCCGTTATTTTCACCCTGCTCCGACGATTTATTTGAAATTTCCCGCTGTCCTATCTACAGCCGTTACGATCGCGGGGTAAAATGTGCGATTGAGCGCCACACAATGGCTCAAGGCCGACCAGCTGTTGCTCGAAGCGCGCACAATGATGTTTACCGGCGCGCTGCGTCTCAACCGCTGCACTTACCGCGTTATCAGAGCAACTGCAGCATTGTGTCGGGACGCGCGACTGTTGCCGCGAACAGAACAATAGACCCGACACCGTTCCTACAAACCCACTTTAGTTGTTCACTTACTTATAAACTCCGAGCAACAGAATGTCGTCCGTAGGGGCAAGCATTTTTCGCGAAAATATCTGAACACTTATTAGACTGCAACAAGGTATACCCGCACCAGCGGTTTCTTCCTTGTGATTAGCGACCGTCTGCGAGAGAAGTCGTCGCCTTGTTTGACCGAGCCAATCAGGACGCGTTTACTTCCGCACTGAATCACTGTAATTGACTGATTGTTAAAGTTACTGGGAGAAACTCACCCAATCACGAAACACAGACGGTTCTACAGTGTTTTAACTTTCATCTAGTCTCGAAATCTTTTTGCGAAATCTGCATGGCCATACGCAACAGGCATCACAAATTACCCGGCTGAGACGCCTCACAAGTCAGCAGCCAATGAACAGGCGACGTTTGCCCAAGTATGCACAGGATCGTGGAGTCTATCCTCTAGGTCATTGTATCCTCGAATTTTTCCAGTCCACACAAATGTCATATTTGTACTGGTTTAACTTTCACACAGTTAAAAAAAATAACACTTTAAAATGTGATAAATGACTATTTGTTTTATTTTCGTTATATTATATAAATTTTCAGAAAAAAATAGCGAGGTAGACATTTATTTTCAAATAAAATGTTGGGCTGCATAGCGCATAGGTTTGGTGACGTCTTTCGTCTTGCGTGCTTTGTAAACGCTTGTGACTTTCTTGCGTCGGTTGCGCTGTTGCGTCGTTGCGTCGTTGCGTCGTTGCGTCGTTGCGTCGTTGCGTCGTTGCGTTGTCGCGTGGCTTCAAAACCCGGCCTGAAGGCGCTGGTGTGCGCTGAACCGAGATCCCGCTGACTCATCAAGGCGCCTGTCGCGGGGAGAGAGCAGGCCACGCCCACCAGCGGCAACTCGGCTCTCTCATTGGTTGCCCAGCCATTGGCCGTTGTCTGCGCGCATCTCTGGCCCGGGCGGTGTTTACCGAACCGGAATCCCCCCCTTCCCCCTCCACATCCCATTATATTCTCCCCCCTCCATTCCCCTTATCAAGACTTCACGCTTCTCTTCCCCCACTCACCGACCAACGGCAACTTTTTCAGCGATCCAAAACTGTTTTTAGAGACGAAAAAAATTAAAATGTTAAAAATAAAATGTAATTTCTACACAAAATAAAAACGGCAAACAGTGTCCATCGACATTTGTGTAATTCTACACCGACAAGTGTTAGAGTATTTTAACTCTTGTGCTCTAGTAAATAATACTATAAAAAGTTTAGACTTAAAATTGCAGTCATTTGGTGAATATGACATAGCTGTTGGTGTATTTTTTTCTGTTGTAGACATGAACGTGTAAATTTACCGCAACTGCCAGTTACTGTATAATTAGGGGCATGTAGATTTCGCGAAAAGATTTCGAGACTAGATGAAAGTCAAAACATTCTAGCACTGTCTGTGTTCCGTGATTGGGAGAGTTTCTCTTAGGTAGGGTACATATCGATTGTTACAACACCAATCACAGTAATTCAGAGCGGAAGCAAACGTTGAGTGGCTCGGTCAAACAAGGCGACGACTTCTCTCGCAGACGGCCGCCAATCACAAGGAAGAAACCACAGGTGCGGGTATAGCTACCTTGTTGCAGTCTAATAAGTGTTCAGATCTTTTCGCAAAAAATGCCTGCCCCTATGTATAATGTATAGAAACCTGCCAAAATTGCGTTATAAAAAGAAGAGAGGTTGGAATGCCTACCATTATACGCTTGGAATGCTTTTTCGTTTGACCATAGGCATGCAACTCCTGTAAGTGCTTTCAAGAATCTGTACTGGTTGTTTTACGCCTAAAGATTACTCTGAAAACATGCGTTTTAGCTATTTCAACTATTCTAAAAACACAGTTAGAAACTTAATCCGAAATCAAAAGTTCTTTTCGGCCCTCAGCGAACTCTTAAATGCTTTCCGTAAGCAGACACCACTCTGATAGCTTGAGTAGTTTTGGAAAAGCGTTGTTTTTCCTGAAGCTCTGCGCACCCGTGTGTGTGCCCGGGTAGGCGGGGTCCTTTAAGCTTTCGGCCTTATTGGATGCACGTGGGAGTGATGAGATAGCAAGTGTCAGTCACCTCCACGCACAAAAGTCCTGGTCCGCCGATTCCGCGGGACCATCCCACGAGCTCAGCAGACTGCCGCTATAGGTCGCTGCTCTGGGCCAATGAGAAACTCTCAACAATAGAAAAATCCAATCACAGACAACCCAGTGGAGACTGTTCACAAGTCAGCAAACAACTTTGAATTGGTGTTATTGCAGAGGACTGTGTAGTCTACCCTGCGGTGATTGAATCCGCAAATTTCTCCAGTACCTAATTATTAGAGACCGGAAAAATTCGCGTATTCATTTCGCGATAGGCTTAAATTCGAACATGAACAATTCTGCTGGTTCTGCTATTGGCTCGCAGTTTAACTGGTGCTCTCTAGGCCAATGACAGAATATTGACCAAAGAAGTGTATAATCACAAGCTACCCAGTGGAGCTGCCTCACAAGTTAGCACGCAATGAATCCGCCGCGTGTTTGCTTGAGAAATGCAGAGGATAATGGAGGCTATACTAGAGGTCATTGAATCAGCGAATTTCTCAGGTCTCTACTAATTATTAGTGGCATGCATATTTCGCAAAATATTTTCCGAGACTACCTGAAAGTCAGAACAACGTAGCACCGTCTGTGTTGCGTGGTTGGGTGAGTTTCTTTCAGGTAGATACAAGTCGATTGTGACAACACCATTCACATCAAGTCAGTGCGGAATCAAACACGTCCTGAGTGGCTCGGTGAAACAAGGCGACGACTTCTCTCGCAGACGGCCGGCAATCACAAGGAAGAAACCGCTGGTGCGAGTATACCTTGTTGCAGTCTAGTAGACCTTTGGGTTTTTTTTCGCGAAAAATTCCTGCCCCTACTAATGATATTGCAAGTAAACAAATACTGACACCCACAAAGTCTCGACTGTATTGATTAAAATGGAAAAAGAAGAGCCGGGCGGGGGTAAAGAAAGAGACACGGAAATAAGCCGCAGAGTCTGACGTCTCTGCTCGAGTTGAGACGAGTCCTGGAGGTGCGCTCTGACAGTCAGGGACATCGGCGCCACGTGACTCAACAGCAAGCATCCGGCACACTTAAAATTGATATGTACAATGTATAGGGGCAAGTGTTTTTCACGAAAAGATCTGAACGCTTAATAGACTGCAACAAGGTATACCCGCACCTGCGTGGTTTCTTCCTTGTGATTGGCGTCCGTATGCGAGAGCAGTCGTTGCCTAATTTGACCGGGCCACTCAGGACGCGTGTACTTCCGCACTGAGTCACTGTGATTGGTGTTGTTACAATCGATATGTACCTGGGAGGAACTCACCCAATCACGAAACACAGACGATACTACAGTGTTTTAATTTTCAGCTAGTCTCGAAATCTTTTCGCGAAATCTGCATGCCCCTAACAATGTGGCAATAATTATTGGACGGCTAGGAAAAATTGAATAAGAAAGTACATAAATCTTATATCACAAAAGAACATTACGCGGGCGACATAATCTATCGTGATAATCACACCAGTTCACGAGTGTTCATTTCAACAATCAGCCAAAGGCAAGTCCTATGCCACGTCAATCCAAAAACTTTAGCCTGGAAGATTTATTGCAAACGGTACGAAAAAATTTTAAATTGCGAGGTAGTGAGGCCTAATCCCACTTTTAACAGCTGTCATTTTGACTCAGCGACCCCCTTGGCTACCAAGTATGCGGCTGTCTGGTCGAACTTTCCAAGACTTCACTGAGTTTCGGGAATAATTGCTCGGGTTGTACCGACTAGGGAGAAGCTCACACGGAACACGTCACCTCCTGAAGAGAAGTCACTGGAACTACAAACATGGTCAGCAGCAGTGGCGGATCCAGAGGTTCACCTCGGAGGGGGCACTCTAGGATTTCAGAATAGCCAGAGAAGAAAGTCTTAAAATTACTAAATTTGTAGGTATTTAATCTACTCACACTACACATAACATCCAACCACCAGATTTTATGATTCTACAAGAAAGTCATTAATTATATTAAAATATTAATTGTTTCAGAAACAATCAGCTTTGTCGGCAATATTAATGTAGCAGACAACTGGTTTTTCGGGGGAAGGGGGGGAGGGCACTTGCCCTTGGTGCCCCCCTTGGATCCACCACTGGTCAGCAGTCTGGAGAACATAAAGCTGTTCACACACGGCGATCAGGAAGGGATGTTTGGTGGCAAGTCCTCCACCACCTCCCAGCCCTGCTGGAAGAGGAAGGGACAGAGCTACGCCAAGAGGACCAGCGCCGTCGTGCGCGCAACCAGAGGAGGTCAGCCCCGGGTCAGTGGGGGACTCTGAGGACCGCGAGAGGGTCGCCCAAGCCCGCTGCTCTGCACGAGACAGACCGCAGAGTCCACCTTCACCTCCGCAAGTCCGCCATCGCCGAAGGACAGTTGTCTCGAGAAGCAGCGACCTGCTGAACCCAGCTGCCTCAAGGACAGGGAAATGATTCTCCAAGGTTCGCTTCTGGACAAGTCCAGCGCATCGTCGGGCCCAGACGCCAAACACCAGTAGCAAGAGTATCAGCACGCCTTCCCAAACACGATGACCCGAATGAAGACAGAAGTAAGTGGTCCTGCTGGAGAAGAGTTAAGGCGGGACCAAGACAAGGAGCAGACGCACGCAAGAAGCGGAGGCAGCTTCAAGGTCGGCCCATTCTGTTCCACGAAGGACGGCGAACGTCGATCAGAGAAGGGGGACGCACGACAACGCCGAAATACCACAACGCCGAAATGCCAAATTGACCACAACGCCGACAGCTAGAAAACTGCTGTGTACCACAACGACGAATTACCACAACGCCGAAATACACTAACGCCGAAAAATGTCATTGCAGGACTGCCACAAAGGTTAGGTTAGGTTAGACTAGGTTAGGTTAGACTAGGTTAGGTTAGACTAGGTTAGGTTAGGCTAGGTTAGGTTAGGTTAGGCTAGGCTAGGCTAGGTTATATTACGCTAGGTTAGGTTAGGTAAGGTTAGGTTTGATTGTGGTATTTCGGCGTTAAGGTACATTTATGAAACACACTCAAATTCATTCAGTAGTTATTTCGGCGTTGTGGTACACAACAGTTTTCTAGCTGTTGGCATTGTGGTCAATTTTGACATTCGGCGTTATGGTATTTCGGCGTTGTGGTAACGACCCATCAGAACCGGGAACGCGTCGCGAAGAAACTTTTCCTGTTGCACGCCGGACCTTTCAAAGTTACAGAAGTAACCAAGGGAAACTGTTGACACGCTAGCGGATGTAAACACGGAACAAGTAACTGGAGTCTCAACAATAGCCAGTCTACGAGAGCACAGACAGCCAGTGGTACAGAGCATCAACGAACGCGCGTAAAGCAGACTGACAGTGAAGACTTGCTTGCGATGACACGCAACAATACAGTCAGCTGAGAAAATTAAAAAAAAAGGGTGTTATCTGTAAAGTCGGTTTACGCACGATAATTTTACGTGATAACGTATAAGAAAACATTGATGATTAATTGCATACCTACTTTTTAATTTTCAAATATTATTTACAGTTTTTTGCAAATTTTAATTTAAATAATTTGTTTAAATATAATCACGAACAATTAGTTAAATGCCCGCCTTAACCTGTTTCATATTAAAGAAGATTTTCTCGCACGGTGGTTGGCCGGTTCTTGCATGCTCGGCTCAGGTGGAACGTGACACTTTTCCGTGCGTGCAGTCGGCGTTCATCGATTTATAAGACGTTATCACGTCAAAATATATATATACTTTATATATATCTTCGCAGTTTGAGATGATTTATTAAGCTATACAATGTGTATTTATGACATGGTTTACATATAAAGTTGTGTTTGGCCGCACAGTCACGCACTTCTGCTGAAGAGAGGCTTCAGTCAGGGAAGTTTTGTGTGTGACACGTGATGTCACTGTCGATAGTGTTCAGCAGCGTGTGTTGAGCGGGATGCTCATCTTGCTAGGTTACTGCCCAGTTGTCAAACCACGTATGTCTGATTGGTGCCTTTGAATATATATACTGTATAGAAGTCGCCAGCCCAGGTTAAAATTTCTAATACGGTTTTGAGGTAGTTGGTTAATTCACCGCCGCAATCGCCACCATCTCCAGGGCATCGACTTGTGGTGGTCCCTAGCGGACAAGTGTTGAACTCTTCAAACACCCCTTCCCCCTCCTGTGGAACGACCTTGAGCTGCAGTGAATGATTGTTGGGGGGTGCGGGGAATGACAGCGGGCGACAGCGCTGCGCTCTAACTAAGACGATACAGGGCGTTACGGCAGCGCACTGCAGCGGTGAAGTTCCCAAGCTGCTCATCATACGCTTCTGAAAAACGTAGAGTAAATCCTATCCACTCGCGACTTCTATACCTACAGTATATATATTCAAAGTTGGTGCGCTGCTTTCTACGGCGATTAAGAGACCCGGCTGATAGCATAAACCATGTCCGTACGAATAGCTCTTTACAGTTTTCATCAGATTGTTTGTTTCATAACTATCAGCTGAAATACTGATAACTGTCTAAGCATGTATGCGGAGCTGTAGTGTTGCAATGCATTTTTAAACCAAGCCTAAAAGTCATTCCAAGGCTAATTTGTTCGTGGACTTACTAGTATCTAATACTGGGCTGAAATAGTTGTGTACCTCACTAATGTTCGTGTGTCAGATAACAAGCAAAAGTCAAGTACACAGGGAAACATAGCAACAATAACAACAAGATAGTGCAATCATTCACGTACCTGCTTTTACACTCTAAAAAATAATTTGTACTTTTACAAGGGAAATTCTTGGAAACCCTTTTGCCAAGGATATTTCTTGCAAAACTACAAGGCAGAGCCTTGCAAAATCGCACATGGTACGAAGCTCTGCCTTGTAGTTTTACAAGTAATATCCTTGGCAACAGGGTTTCCAAGGATTTTCCTTGTAAAATTTACAAAAATTTCTTTCAGTGTAGACTCACCTTATCCTAGATACCTTCCAGGAACTTTTCGATTTTTTTTAATAACACTTATTTCTTTTCTTAAACTTTAGTAGGGAACTACTGCACCACAACGTAGACAAACTGCGTATGTTTTTCCATCGCATGCCTTTCATTCGATATACTACCCTGGGAAAAAGAAAGTTTTTTACATTGGAATAATAAACTGAGAACTGACATTATAACACCCGCTGATTTTATTGACGAAGATTACACGTTTTACCGGTAATTGAAAGCACTACCCTGACTTGTCCACTCGCAAAAACAAGTTGCTTCTTGACGTCTAGATTAGCCAGTCTTTATTTGTCCTCGTTGGAAGAGTAATGGGTTTAGTACGCGTGTGCTATGTACGGCGAAAGTTGTGTATGGCCACTAAATCGCCCGCCAACGAGGAATAACGAAAGAGGAGGGTTAAAAAAAGCAGCGAAGTTCAACCGCAGATCGAAAAAAAAAAAAAAAGCCACAGCGAAGAGCGAGGTATTATGTTTCCTCTTTTTCCAACGAGGAATAAGAGATAAAGTTTCTTGTACAGCTTACAAAAAATTCTATCGTCGCTTTACTGTACAAGTATATGGATGCGTTTAAAAGGCGCAGCTATCAACGCCACGGGAAATAAAATAGCGAGCACAGCAAAACGACTAAAAGAAAAGAGTGTCTGGTTGAAAAATAAAAAAAACTGCCGAGGATTACCAGCGTAATAAAATGAAACGAGCTGAATAAAAATTACGCTACTGAGAGCCGTTTTGTGCTATTGTTGATTGTTAAACGAATTCATGTATATTTATTTAAACGTCTAGTATTATTTAAATGTTGTTAAATGAATTGTTAATACAATTTTAACGCTGTAATTTTTATGTTTATTGTTATTGTTCATTTTGAAGTTCAACACATTAATATCTTTGTTAGTTGTCATGGTATATTATGTTTAACGTATTTTAGTTTTATTTATGAAGTTATTTAAGTATGATAGTTCTAGATAATCAGATCAGTACACATACTTTAACGTAACTTAACTATCGGCAGCCGTGAGCGCTCGCTTGTTAAGCATTGCCCAGTACCACGGCATGGGCAGGATTCAACTTGCCTGTACTTAATCATGCCTTCTTGGAGAGCTCATGGTTCGACGAGAAGTTCACATCCTTTGGAAGGGTACGCGTGATTGGTTAACCACTTCTTCTCCTTGTTTATAACTGGCCAGGGTCTTCAAAGGCGTGTCGGGAGCGCTGCAGTCCAACAATCAAACAGAAGCGGATGCACCAGTGCATTAAGTCTGTACTTTGCTACCCAGTGAACCTGCGAAATATTCGTGGCGCTAATGATTCGTTACCAAATGGCCGTTGCTTTAAGCCTTTTTTTCAAAACCGTGCGGGTTATAAGTAGAGTCCCGGAAATTTCGCGGATTCCTCTGGCCTCAGGATAGAATTCAAAGTTATAGGTGTGCTCGACCCATGTTTACTTTCCCATTGGTTGATTTCTTAGCGAGAACATTTTTATCCTTGTTATTTGGCACTACCTGATTCGCTTACTTCTCTCCTAGCTGGACATCGCTGGCTCACGGTCGTAGAGGGGCGTGTCCAGATAACTGCGGTCCAATCATGAACACAGTGCGACAGTGTGGAGGTTTGCATTCTAGCTGGCGACTAAATGAATGCGCGAAAATTCCGTGGCTCTAGTTATAAGGTCTTCCATACAAACTAAATCTATAATGGCAGCAGATTCTTCACCAGTGTTAAGTGTAATTGTACACTAACGCGTGTTGGTTTATTTTTACCCTCGTGCTCAAGTATAAAAACTTTCAAAATTGTAAAACTGCAATAGCAGTTATTTTGTAAACACGCTGTAGATGTTGCTCCTGTTTAACTGCATTGGGTGTAAATTTACAACGATTGTAAGTAAATTCTTCTGCACGAACTAATAAATTTTCGCAAACATTGAAAAAGTAAATTTGTTATACTTACATAAAAATGGTTTTGTTTGGTAGCTGGCAGCCGTAAATTAAAAATGTGTTCGTTGTGATGATTCTCATTTTGTTACCTTTTATTGAGCGAGTTAACCTAGTGAACCAGCAGAATGCCGAACCCACGACATTCTGACTGAAAGTCTAGCTCTTAACCTGCCGACCATCCCATTCATAGGGGCAGGCATTTTTCGAGAAAAGATCTGAACACTTATTAGACTGTAACACGGTATACCCGCACCAGCGGTTTCATCCTTGTGATTGGCGGCCGTCTGCGAGAGAAGTCGTCGCCTTGTTTGTTCGAGCTACTCAGGACGCGTTTGAATCCGCACTGACTTAATGTGATTGGTGTTGTAAGAATCGACATGTACCTGATAGAAACTCACCCAATCACGGAACACAGACGGTGCTACATTGTTTTGACTTTCAGCTAGTCTCCGAATCTTTTCGCGAAATCTGCATGCCCCTAACTATTAAGTTAAACTAGCGCTTATTGTTATAAAATTGTAATTTTTAAAATGTTTTGATGTGTTCTCGTAAACTTTTCTTGTAAAGAATACCCTGTAGAGAGTTGTCCACGTAGTTTGTGAACAGACTGCGAGTGTATTTATCACACATTAACAAACTCACGATAAACGTAATTTGCTTTTTTGTCCACAGGCCTTACTGAGCCAGCCCCACATCTCGATGCTTGCAGCCGCGTCATGTGCGCTGAATGATCTTCGGCCTCAACGACTGAAGCGGGACTTTTAGGAAATAGTTTGTGTTTGAAATAGTTTCTTAAGAGTACCGTTTCACGGTTGAGGCCGAATTATGCTCCCGCATTATTTTGGACGTCACCGGGCCAAGTTGTCGCGTCAGGTAACGCGGGACTTGGATTCATCGACGTATCGAAGGGAACTTGACACGTTGGCGGAGACAACAGCCAACAACGGGAGTGTGTAGCCAACAATGAAATTTCATCAAATCACACAGACTACACTGACTCGCAAAACCACTGCTTTAATTTCTTTTAACGGAAAGAGACAATGAAGATTTCAAAGATACGATGGCTTTACATACACACCCGTGGTCCAAGTGTACCAGCTTTCCACGAGTCAAATGGTGCAGTGTAATCAAATTTTTCTCGAAATCATTTACCACTTGACTACGCACATTTGGTCTTTGAGTGACGGAGTATACTATAATATAGACTCACATTTCATTAATGGAGATACTATGTAACGCATAGTAGTAATTAATATTAAGTCTGCTGATGTGCCTATATTTCAAATGTTCAATTGTTTTGAATCTAGCATGGCATCAATAACTGCGGGAAACTGTATCTAACTTCTTAAAGATGGCCGTTTCAACAGTTCGATTAACGGGATAACAAGCGGTTTTAGTTTGAAGCAAATTTTTTTTTCAATTGTTGGACATGTTGATTTATATCTATAATTGTAATGTATCGTTACATAATTTTTTATTGCGTGTACATACCTATAGTTATTTACATAGTTTCTATTTGTGCAGGAACATAACTAGGGGGTAGGTCCGTGGGGTACGTATCCGACCCTCCCAGGATTTAAAAAAAAAAAGTCTTTCTTTACTCGGCAGAGCTGTGCAACATGTAACTTCGGTAACAAGAAAATTCGTGTGTTCAAATGTTCCAAAACACTGGCAATATGGAACTCGGACGCTAAATTTAACGTAAAATTCTTTTAAATAACGCCGAGCGTGATAATTATACGAAAATTGTGTTTCAAACGACGTTTCTGGAAGCGAATCACACGTAGTTTCCGCACCCGCCGCCAGGATTAACTGCCGGAGCAACTGCGTCTGTTATAGACTCATATTTTCAGAGCGAAAATTTAAACTATAGGTATAATTAAACGGCTCTGATTAACGCTAAAAAAAAAAAACTTAAAAAAAAAAAACAATATCCTGGCTTTGGACCTAATTTTCGACAAGAAATTTTATTAAAATACTGCCTATCATGTTAAAATTCATCAAACAGTTAATGCTATAAAGTTTCGCTTTGGCTTTGTGGAATTTGGTTCTCACCAACCGCCACAGATGGCAGCACCGTGGTTACACATTTCCGTTCCATGCGACTTCCGTTACATTCACGAAGTTACTCATACCAAATTACGTATCCCGATAGCTAATATGTTGCACATCAAAAACACAAGCGAGCATAGAATAATATAGTTATCGCAATTCAGCTTCATAAGTTTGCAAATAAATTATTTTAGGATTATTATAATACTTATCGGGCAACAATAACGTATTTTCTCCCCATTATAGCCCCGCTTGCCTCATGCACAGAAGTGTCAGGAATTGTGTTTAAACGTAGTCTATATTTAAGTTCGGGTTGCACACGCGTTTCCTAAGTATGTCTTTCATACAAATTTGACCTATGTGTTTAAGATATTTAATAACATTAATATATGTATAAATTACTATTGTGAACGAAATCATCAACGAATCACTTCGGAACAAAGTAAAATATACCTAATGTTTGGTTTTCTTTTCTCAAACTCAATCATTACTTTAATTTCTATGAGTAAACGTTGGATTTCTAAAAGTTACTATAACTATATTCGCTGATATTTAAGCGTGGTAGTACATTTTTGTTTAAATTTCCATTTTAAAACACTAACTCATCAAAGTAACGATAATATGGTTAAAATGGACACAATCCTTCACAGAGTCGTGGCTACGGCCCTGATGTTTGTACAAAAAGAATTAAATTTAACGAAATCATGGAATGGAATATAAGAGTAGTTATGTATTATGCAATGTTCCCGAAGGAATTTTTCAATTCAATCTTTTTTTTATATATTTTATTTTTAGATTGTTCATCATGAATTGCTCAGCAATATTTTGAATTTGTGTAGTAAGTACAAATAAATCTATGTTCCAGTATCTTTTATTTGTTTTTTTTTTAATGGTTTAGATTTATGTTTAAAATGAATAAAAGTTTTGTATATTGATTGTTGACAGTACTTCATTCAGAATGATTTTATCAATACGAGGTGCCTGAAGCAATTGTTGAACGTACCTAGTTTAGCTGTTATTTTACAAATATATAATTAAAAAATAACGATAGATACAGAATTATGTTACTTAAATAAACATATTGTTATTTTACTAATGAAAAGATACCTTTTAAAAATTTCCCCTTTTTAACTATTCGATTATATTTACATTAGTGCAGTAAGATTTTAAATGTAATTACCACTAAAACTATTTCTTTTCTTAAATTAATTTATATTTACGTGAACTGTTTCTAAACATATTTAAGTATATATGTTTATATGATTGAAGATGTGGAGTAAAAATATTTCCTGTAAAATTGTATTGTTGTAAAAATCTTTATTTATATTATAAAAAAACATCAGAAGATTATCTAAGTATATGTAATGATTTCTTAACTATGTAGTAAACTTTTCTTTTATATTTCACGTTATGTTTATTACCATTAAATCCTTTTTTAAGAGTACTTTTTCATTCTGGGCTAGCTACATATCAATATTTGCACAGAAGAAAACCAAGAATAGCTTCCGATACTCAGACAAAAAAACTGTCGTGGACACACACACTGGATTAGTCCACATATGTTTTTAAACTGACCACTAACGCAAGGGAGGCCACAGACACTAATTTACACGTTGACGTATCATCGGAGGTAAAGAAGATGCTCTACAGTTGTATCCTCTAAATGGCACGATGATAGTGTCGTGGTTGTGAAATTTAGTTTGTAAATGTACTCTACAGCAATCCAAGAGGCTATTTCAAATTGTCTGTGACTTTTTGTGTGAAGCTGTACAGCGGCTACAAACAAAACACGTAAACACTGTTTCAAACTACGGCAAACATACATACGGACTTTAAAACGAAGAGTTTAACTTAAAATAAACTGAATCTAGGTAGTATCTACGCCGTATTTGGACTTTTTCATTGTACATCTTGTTCTAAACAAAAGTTCAAGACACACGTGAACAAAATAAAGAGTGTTTTGAATGTTTTGTCAATATTATATCAAGCGTGCTTCGAAGGAACTGTATAGGTTATGTTGAAAACGAGTGTTTTAGCAGCTTGTAAAAATACTATGATATTTGCGCGGGAAAGTTGCAGGAGCTGTATAGGTTATGTGAAAACGAGTGTTTTAGCAGCTTATAAAAAGACTATGATATTTGCGCGGGAAAGTTGCAGGAGCTGTATAGGTTATGTGAAAACGAGTGTTTTAGCAGCTTGTAAAAAAGACGGTTGGAAAACGAAATAATATAAAAAAACAAAACAACACAGAGCTGCGAATTCGCGCGCAGTCTTTTTTTTTAGTGATTTTTTTTTCCCCGTAAAAAATACGCAACTTTCGAAGCGAAGTGAGTTTTTTAATCGCACCGTTTCTTGGAACTGTGCGCTTGATCTGGGCGCGCGGGGCGGGGGTGGTCAGGCGCGGCTCGTGCCACGCAGGACAATGGAGAGGGGAAGTGGCGGGGGGACGCACGTAACCTGCGCGCGCGGCGCGAAGGCATCTTCCTCAGACGGTCGCGCGTTCTTGCCTCGTTCGCATCGTTCCGTTAGCTGTTCGCGCCGACGCCCACGCCAGCACACCTACTGCATCTGTTCCAAGCCACGTGAGTACTCTTTCCCCCTACTTTAACTGCCCGCCGCGTGTCTTCAATCCGTAACTGCACTGTTAAACGGTTTGCTCCTTTGACTAACGAATGACGCTCGTTACGATTCACCCACGAATCTGAATAATTGTGACATCGTTTTCGTAGAAGCACGGTTTCAATGTTAACTTTAAACATAATCAAACAAGATAAACATTTGTATTCAAGCGAAACATTCTAACATTGCTTCATGAACTGTCGTTATTTTTGAAATTTAACGGTTTCAATGTTAACTTTAAACATAATCACACAAGAAAAAACATCTGTATTCAAGCAAACCATTCTAACAATGCTTCATAAAGTGTCATTATTTCTGTAATTTAACGGTTTCAATGTTAACTTTAAACATAATCGCACAAGAAAAAACATCTGTATTCAAGCGAAACATTCTAACTTTGCTTCATAAAATGTCGTTATTTTTGAAATTTAACGGTTTCAATGATAACTTTAAACATAATCACACAAGAAAAACATTTGTATTCAAGCGAAACACACTAACTTTGTTTCATAAACTGTCGATATTTTTGAAATTTAACGGTTTCAATGTTAACTTTAAACATAATCACACAAGAAAAAACATCCAAGCAAACCATTCTAACAATGCTTCATAAAGTGTCGTTATTTTTTTAATTAACGGTTTCAATGTTCACTTTAAACATAAATCAACAAGAAAAATTAGGTATTCAAGCAAAACATTCTAACAATACTTCAAAAATTTTAGTTATTTTTTTTTTAAATTTAACAGTTTCAATGTTAACGTTAAACATAAGCACACAAGAAAAAACATCTGTAATATTCAAGCAAACCATTCTAACAATGATTCATAAAGTGTCGTTATTTTTTAAATCTATGGTTTCAATGTTCACTTTAAACATAAACCAACAAGAAAAATTAGGTATTCAAGCAAAACATTCTAACAATACTTCAAAAATTTTCGTTATATTTTTTTATATTTAACGGTTTCAATGTTAACTTTAAACATAATCACACAAGAAAAAACATCTGTACCTAATCAAGAAAAACATTCTAATAATTGTCAAAACTTTAGCAAATTATTATTTTTTCCGCCGCTAGTGAAGTTACTGACGAACAAAATTAGGAAATTCTTCGTTGAAATCCCGTAAATTCACAGTAAAACAACGTAGGGGCGAGGAAATTTTGCGGTTTCCCTCACTTTTTTGATAGACGCCTAAGTAGGTACTCTGTATACTCGAGCAAATGCTACCTTCCATTGGCTACTGACTTGTGAGATCTGTCAACTGGGATTCTTCCGAATCGCTACTTTATGGTCGATGTTTTTTTTTATTCTTTTAGAGTCCTTCAGATACACTATGAGCCCATCACAGTAGCAATACGAAGGTACGTGTGTTTGTATTCTAGCATAACACGATAAATGAGCACTTTTTTCCCGGTCTTTAGCTTTAAATTATTTGTATACTTTTTAAAAAATTGCAATCGCTATCTATAATTACCGTCTTATAGTTTGCTATTAATGAATATGCTCACCGTTTATATAACGCTGGCGATTGCATATGTTGCAATATTAACACTACAACACGAGTTTGTTTCAACAATAGGCCAAAATAAATAAAAATTTCTGTTCTATTAGTTGCAGTTAATGTTCATGAATTTGTTCACGGAAAACCAGCGCAACAATGCGATTGGCGTATGTACAATAAATTGCATTAAATTATAATTCCCGATTGCATGGATCATTAGAAGAACGTAGGTACCTCTTTAGTGAGTACCAGGACGGGGGGGGGGGGGGGGGGGGGGTGGTGATATAAGAAATAATCGCAACTATAAAAATAACTTATAATTGCAATTATATTGCGCTAGAATATGCACGGCGTCCGAGATATTTAAACCATTTTCTGGTTTTATCTTTGAAATATTTGTGCAATGGGAGTGCATGACTTGATGTAATCTTTTGGACATACGCCATTGCTAAAGCACGTGTATGTCTGTATGTGGTGTTTATATCCTGTTGACAACGGCAATTTGTTTGCTTAATTTGTGTTTTTGTATTTTGTGTTTTTTTGTAGTTTTCTTCTACAGACATACATGTGCTTTAGCAATGGCGTATGTCCGAAAGCTTACATGAAGCCATTTTCCGGTTCTCGTTATGCGTCGCTAAGGCTGGGCTACGTGAAGATTGCAGTCGCAACGGTACGTGCTTGTTTGCGGAGTTGATTGGGCGAGACATGCAATGCGAAGTGTGTCGGAAGGAAAGAGCAGCTGTAGCCAATGCATGTCCCGCCACGTTAGCTGGGCGTGAAACGCAAGCCGCAAGCAGGTGCGGTGACGCGAACGCGCGCAGCGAACACAATAACGTTTACGAGCCTTTAATAATACGCCGCTGATAAGCGGAGCTCGAAGACGGCCGCGGCGCAGCGCAGGTCGGCTTACACGCTGCTCTCCGCATCCAAGCAGGTGAGGCGTTATCGTGTAAGCCGAGCCCAATAAGAAACATCTTTTTTTCTTTACTCCATGGACTGTTCCGCCCAGCAACACCCCCAACCCTCATCACTTTTTTTACTGGCACGCTTCATATTTTTCTTTTCTTTTTCTGGTGAGCCTCCCCCCCCCCCCCCCACAAGGATAAAACAGCGGATTTTCAAGAACTTGAACAACTAGTGTTACCAACCCTTTTTTTTTTTTTTTTCACCCCGCAACAACTCCGCGATACGCTGTTTTATTGGCGGATTCCCTTTTGCGAGTATAAATTACGTACACGCTACTTCGGCGTCGCAAGTGATTAGTAGGCCTACATATGATTGACGACTGAGAATTCTCAGCTCACGTTTGTAAGAGGACAATGTTGCAAATTTTTTTTCCCACAAATTTTTTTTTTTACTCATTCCAAACGTAAGGTATTTGGTTATCTACATAAATTCGTAAAATTACGTATACAAAGGTTTATTGGTTTTGCATATTTTTTTTGACGTGATAACGTCTCATAAATCGATGAACGGCCGGCTGCACGCACGAAAAAGCATGCATCATTGACACGTTCTGCCTGAACCGAGCGTGCAATAACCGGCCAACCACCGTGCGAGAAAATCTTCTATAATATCAAACAGGTTAAGACGGGCGTTTTTAAAGCAGAAATTTAAAATTTTTTATTTATTTGTCCAATTTCGTCATTTCAAATTAACAATTTATTGACATTGATTTGATTTCAGTTTATTTCTATAACTAATTGTTCGTGATTGTATTTAAACAAATTATTTAAATCAAATTTGCAAAAAACTGTAAATAATACTTGAAAAATGTTTTCTTATGACGTTATCACGTAAAATTATCGTCCGTAACATACAGAAACCCCCTTTTCTCGAGTGATTTTGAGAAAAAAAAAACCTTAGGACATTAATACATTTTTAAAATGTTACTAGAAAAACAAATTTTGCTGCCGGGTTTGGTAGAATTACACAAATGCGCAACTGTTTCCTACAATAGGCCTACCTAACGTGTCAAATTTCTCTTTTGCATGTAACCATAAATAATTTAATACAACAAGCTTCAAATCATCACTGTCCTTTCTTTGACATTTCACTGTACTTGTGAATACATACATACCTCATTGTTAGGGACACCTGTATTTCGCGAATACATTTCGTGTCTAGGTACATCGCAAAACACCGTAGTTTTTTTCTTGTAGTTATTGGCTGTGGTCGGCGAGAGGTGTTTTCCACACTTGACGGGGCCAATGGGAATGTGGATACCGTACCGCTGCACGCACACGATTCGCCAGTACTCTAAGAAAAAGCTACAGTGTTTTGTGACATACCGTGACACGAAATGTATTCGCGAAATACAGGTGTCCCTACTCATTGTTAAAGTGCAAAACATTTGTGAAACTAGTTTTACAACCAAAAAGAAACTTCAACAATACACTGTATTTTGCAATCCATACTGACAAAACCCCCATTTAATTTACATTATATTACGAAAATGGTTTTCCCAATACTTAAATTTTTTTTTGTCCACGATAATCATATTGGCGTCGGTTCGATAATCGACTTATTTATTCAGATTGTTGAACAAAAAAATGTTAAAATTTAAAAATCTCTATGAAGTACACGTTCATAAATGTACCCTACTAGAAATAACATATTTTTGTAAGTAGTAGGTACAAATATGTGCATTGTTAAAGTAAATTTACCCAACGATGCAGTAAGGTATAACTGAAAGTTGAGGTAAGTGTACAGATGCATACATACGTTAATTCATAAATACGTGTATATATATGGTATATAATTATATATAAAACAGTAAACGTGCACCAACATCTACGGCATATTAACCAAACCGCAGCAATTATTGTACTTTTACACATTTGATAGTATTTTTCAGTTGGGTACGAAAGTAAAAATACCCCAACGTTCGAAGGTTTGAAATTACACAAGATCAGTGGAAACTGTGCTGTCACATGCATTTTGTGTCAGATATAGAACCTTTTTTTTACAATGTACGTCGCAATATAAAAATCTTCACAATTAATGACTAGAGACCGGAAAAATTCGCGGGTTCAATGACCTCCAGGATAGACTCTACTACACTCTACACACTCGGGCAAATGCCAACTGTTCATTGGCTGCTGATTTGTGAGTCGTCTCGACTGAGTGTCTGTGATTCGACACTTCTCTGAGTGAGGGTCTCTAATTGGCCCTCAGTCCTCCAGATTAACAGTGAACCAGTGGTAGAAGCAGCGCTGAGGTATAATTATTTGAATTGTAGCATATCACGAAATGAATACGCGAATTCTGCAGGTCTCTATAATTAGAGACCCGGAAATTTCGCGGATTCATTTAGTCGCAAGCTAAATTGCAAATCTTCACACTCTCGCACTGTGTTCATGATTGGCCCGCAGTTGTTTGTACACGCCCCTCTACGACCGTGAGCCAACGATGTCCAGCTAGGAGAGATGTAAGCGAATCAGGTAGTGCCAAATAACAAGGATAAAAATGTTCTCGCTAAGAAATCAACCAATGGGAAAGTAAACATGGGTCGAGCACACCTATAACTTTGAATTCTATCCTGAGGCCAGAGGAATCCGCGAAATTTCCGGGTCTCTATCAATAGTGACTAGTTGATGTAAGCGGCTCCTGCGACCGGTTGCAGGGCGTGGTGTCAGCGTCCCGCAGGGTCAGCATGGATCTCTTTAAAACACGTCACAGGGACTACGCGTCATACGGACGACGCGTCATGGGTACTGAATGCGGAGCGTGGGTTGGAAGTCGTCTCTCGCTGAGGCGTGTATTGCTGGCAGGTACACCAACTGTCACACTGCAGATTCCCTGCCAAACTCTGCATGAAATGCAGAATGCAAGGTCGTCTCGGGCACGACGCCGCGGCGGTGACGGGAGAATAAATTGTGACGAGGAGACCCGTGCTCGCGTTTCCAAGCGGCCGTCGTGGCTCGACCTGCCGGTCTGCCAGCTTGGACTGTGACGTCACGGCCGCCATATTGGATGGCCTTGACCTTTAACTTTCCCACCCAAAAGTTTCCATTCTGAGGAAACATTTCCCACCACATATTCTGAACGAATCTGAAAATAATAAACATTTCTTAAAGCGGCTTAGTTTTCCTTGAAATGGCTTAATATTCCTTATTCTAATCTCTGACGTCATCTTATTCGATATGTTGAAGTAAAAATAATAATACATAAACAAAAATTAATTAAAAAAACCAGCTGACTTCATAGAGTTAATTGCCCACGGTTCGTGTCTCGAATAGATTAAATATGTAACTATCAAATAAAAATTACGACAAAGTTATTATAAAACTAAAAACTTTTAGTTAAATATCTAATTAAAACACATCCACACCTTAGAGCTTGAAGTCCCCAGTTCGAGCCCATCGAGGACAAGGTATTAAAATTAAGAAAAAAAAATCAACAATCACCAAAAAAATTAAACTTTAATTATAATTTTACAAAATTATAAAATAAAGCATTTGGACCATGAACTTTGAAGTCCTCTGTTCAACCCCGAAAAGTTGAAATTTAAATAACCGTTCCCCTACGGTGATTGCAGGCAGACTGACTCCCTTTACTAACACCAAGGCAATTATTACTCCAAACAATGTCAGATCACGGCACCCAATTAGGTGGTGCCATGTTGGATTCGCTTTTCGTCTGCTTGTGTGTGCTGTTGCCATATTGGTTTGTATTTTACTTGTTAGAGAACAGTATTGTGAATCATCAGATCGTCCGATATCATAGAATCCACCATATCGTCATCCGTCTAGGACGACATTGTTAGAAATCCGTAAATATTATCCAATAATATGAAAAAAATTCCAAAAGAACATTAACATAAATTATTATATTGGTTGGTTCTACTGATTCTAGTCCTTCATTCGATTGTTGCAGTGCAAAAAAAAATTATTTGGACTCAAGAATACTTAAAATTTATTTAATTAGACTAGCCACCAGTAAGCCGCCGATGTCATCTTCAAACTACACATTATTAATCAAAATATCTCGTAATTTCAAAAATTATTAAAATAAATCATTATAAATTTATTGGTTAATTACATCGATTTAGTCTGTTTCTATAATTGGTCGGTGCTAAAATTAATCAAGGGTAAATCTATACTAAAAATATATATTTCTTTTTTTCACTACCTTTCGACGAGCATAATATTCATTTTCACTACGAACAATGACGTTATACAAGACCGTTTTACGACCGAATAAATATGTTAATGTCATTACGCCTACCATAGAGATTATGTTCGGTACTCATTATGACTACTACAGTACCAACTCCAAGCACAGCCAAAAATACGTGGTGTTTTTCGATTACTTATGTCTTATGTGTATTGCAATATGTAGACTAAAAATCTTCTAATTTAAGGACAAACACGACAGAAAAAGTAACGACTATCGCCAATCGTATTATAAAATAAACAGTCATTAGCCTCTTGGCAGTCATTTATGTATTCATATCCAACTAAAAAAAATAAGTATTGTTTCAGTCTAAACTATAGTAATTGCATCGACCCAGGATCGATCAAAGTACCCCAATATATACAATTATTCACTATATAAATAGGTAATTTTCTAATAAATTTGTAATTTTTTTGTAATTTTTTGGTTTAATAACTATAGGTTTTCAATGCAAAGTCTTACATGGCTAACAGGATGGTAGATGCTATACTGACGATCTGGTAATTGACACCACTGCAATCTAGCGGAGAAAAATAAATAAATATGGCGGCATCGCACTCTTACAGACGATACGCGAATACAACATGGCTGCATCCAATATGGCTGCCGTGACGCCACACTGGTATTAGTAGTGGGGGACAATCTCCTGGTAGTCACCATGGGTGAAGAATTATTTAAATTTTTACTCGCCAGTTAAGCACCGTGGAAATAAAAGTCGGTGAGATATGTAATTTTTAAATTAAAATTTAATAAAAAATTATTTTATTAATTTTAACATTTAAAATTTAAACAATTTTTTTTTTTTAATTCTCACAGCGATATTTCGTAGCTTATGACTTATGAGTCAACAATTAGGCTACATTAGTATTGACTCGTTACTTTTAAATATATTTATTTACTTGAGAGTTTCTTTGGCTTCGACATTTTTGAGGACCATTTCATAAAATACAAATTACCATCCATGTCTTATCCAAGACTTATGTATAATTTAAAAGTTTTTATTATTTTAAATATACTAACCTCGATGGGTTTGAACTGCAGACTCCAAACTGAATAGTGATGGTGGTTTTTTATTAAACTAGTCCGACAAAATAACGCGAAATATGCAGTTATATAGCAATTATGTGTTCAAATTTTAACGAGTCTTCGCTGGCAGTGGTCGCTAGCCTAACGCTCATCTTTTGAAAGTCACGGGTTTGATCCCAACGCACTTCGGCTACACTCAAATCTTCGAAAACCAAGTCGGCGTACGCATGGTTCGAAATCTAACACGTGGTACCGCTTGAGGCAGGCATTTTTCACGAAAAAAAACCCTGAACGTCAACTAGACTGCAACAAGATATACCTACCCGCACCAGCTGTTTCTTCCTTGTGATTGGCGACCGTCTGCGAGAGAAGTCGTCGCCTTGTTTTACCGAGCCACCCAGGACGCGTTTGATTCCGCACTGACGTAATGAGATTGGTGTTGCAACAATCGACATGTACCTGAAAGAAACTCGCCCAATCACGGAACACAGACTATGCTACATTGTTTTGACTTTCAGCTAGCCTCGGAATCTTTTCGCGAAATGTGCATGCCCCTACTAATGAACACCAAAATATTAACACATATTCATTAAATTTACGAAGAACTCTGGCTACAAATTATCCAGAGATCTTCATAAATTTACGGCTATCTTCGTGATTTTACGGACACTGAGTTCACTTCCTTTGAACATGATTTCAAAAGAACATACTCGGTATTTTAGCAAAACATCCCAAGTTCGCAGCAATAAGAATCTTCTTTTGTCCATGTGTGCGGCGTGTGTTTACCTTTGTTTAGAACGTAACAACCAACTGTGGGGGGGGGGGGGGGGGGGGGGAAGCGTAGTTACTACGAAGATTTAGTTACTTTAAATTACACAGAATTAGTTTATTTCTAACAGTGTTGAAATATAAATTTCAAAATAAATTTATTATTAGGGGCATGCATATTTCGCGAAAAGGTTCCGAGACTAGCTGAAAGTCAAAACAATGTAGCACCATCTGTGTACCGTAATTGGGTGAGTTTCTTTCAGTTACATGTAGATTGTTGCAACACCAATCCCATTACGTCAGTGCGGAAGTAAACGCGTCCTGAGTGGCTCGGTAAAACAAGACAACGACTTATCTCGCAGACGGACGCCATCACAAGGAAGAAACCGCTGGTGCGGGTATCGCGAAAAATGCTTGCCCCTATTTATTATCTATGTATTCAAATATTCCTAGCAATAGCCTATGTTATTTAACTCCCAGACTAAAGTCACATAAAGACTAAGGTTTCAATGATGTACTCAGATAAACTCAGACAAACTATACCTAATAGTGAGTTCACATTTTACCATAAACACACCTGAGAAAAGAAATATTTATCCAACATTTATCATAGTCCTATCAATTCGAATGCTGGTATCATTGGAACATTTTTGTATGTCAGAATTATCTATGTAACTCAAAAACGTAAAAATAAAATATCATTAAACTAGGTAGCTCAGAAAACACGATGATCATTTATAGAAACCGAAGAATACTGAACATGACCTAAAGCTAACTAGTTAATCATATAAGTGAATTAATATATTCAAAATTAATGTAAATTCATTGTTGAAGCTATAAGTAGTTTCAAAATATTAGCTAACTTAAAATTTCAGCATTCAAATTGGTGGTAAAATACCTACAACTAACAAATCACAAACACTACAAGTACGCTATTACTACTACCTTCATTTTGAAGTAGTTGAAGTCATCAATCTTCCCTCGTTAATCTACAGATACCATAGTTCGAATGATCATCAGAGAATCTCAGCTGGACATCAGTTCGTTGCTGGAGTAGACTTTCACTATCTACTTATTCCGCAATTTGGACATAAGATTCCGGTAAATTGCGAACTGTCGTAGATCTCTCCGCGAAATGAAATCTCTAAGTTCTAGTAAAATAGTTCGGATGTAGACATTTAATTCGCACGAAACTTGTTTCGTTATATAATTTGGATTCTGAAACAAAGTTCAAACAAAATGTATTATACCGTTATGATTTATGATACCGATAACTTGGTATTATAGGTAACAATTTTTAGTCTTTCTCGAAATGATTGATCCAGCAAACACAATGACACAATTTAACAAGTTCTTCTTTAACACAAAGGTTTGTTGAACTGGATTGTTTTCATAGCATCAGTAACTCTTCTTGCTTGGATATAGCTGCTTATTGACAGCATTAAAACTAGATAAATTACAAGGAGACTTAAACGTTCGTCTCCTTCCCAGTCCTTACAGCATTCTGATTCATTTATTTTTAAGTTTTACTATCCTTACAAACAGAGATGTTACAAATTAATAAACGATATTTTATAACTCATTAACAAAATTTATTTATACTTTCTCCTGATATGAACAACACGCGAAGTTAGCAAAACCAATAATAATTTTTACATGATTTTAAAAACGTAAGTAAATTTTTAAATAAATAAAATTAACTAAAAATAAAATCTGTATCCCTAGAACCATAACCTCGAAGACACATCGTCGCCTTAATATCCTGTGCGTAACTGCGTCTCGTTGAACCAAACAAAAGAACAATACCGACTGATTAGCTCCCAGCTGATCGTTTGCCAGAAGTAGGGGAAGGTTGCTATCGTTGGGCCGGCTCCTTCATCGGGCCTCCTCGATAACGCCACACGTATAGCCAAGTGGTGCGCTTTGTTGATTGTAACGTGAACTACTTGAAGGCAAACACGCGCCATAGTTGTCACGAGTTGTTCCATGCAGCTGCACGGCACATATAAGCGAAGGTAAGTTTTACACATATTAATTGTAATTTATTAGTGTTACAGAAACAAGAATATAAGGGAAATGTTCATTATGATTTATTCTTCGCTTACATTCACTGAAAGCATGTTTCATGCCCATTATGTTACCATATTGATGTTTTAAACGAATGTTTTACAAGTATAGAAATGGCCGTGTAGGTTAGGATAGTGCGAGTTGCCTCCAATGAGCTATATCGAGTCGCCATGAATGGGCCACTGGCCCAATCAAGGAAACACTGGCTCAATGAAGGTAACTGTGTTTGCTGGCGATCACAACGATTATTTTGAGATGTAGAATACACAATTGCGTCCGTTAATTTAATGCTGGAGTTAATAAAGCGTTTTAGGTATATTTTCACACAAAAACACCTATTTTTCTGTTGTAGATGGCTGTACGGAGGAAATACGGTCGGTGGGAGAAGGATGATATGAGTCGCGCGTTAGCTGCAGCGTGGAATCATGATATGAGCGTCAATGAGGCTGCCAGAACGTACAGCATATCACGGGAAACACTGCAGAGACACTTGGCAGGTAGGAATAAGTTTGCCGTTGAACAGGAAAAAATGATAGGCAGTACTGCTGATCTACCTGCAGAAATAGAACACGAACTAGTTTCACATGTGCTAAAATTAGAGGAATCCATGTTTGGCATAACACCTACAGATCTGCGTAAATTGGCGTTTGAAATTGCTGTGACAAATGAAATCCCACACAGGTTTAATACAGAAAAAGAAATAGCAGGGAAGAAATGGTATTATGCATTTATGAAGAGACACCCCGAACTCAGTTTGCGACAGCCAGAGTCAACTTATTTTGCTCGAACGAAAGGTTTTAATAAGGAGAATGTGCATCATTTTTATGACATTCTAGAGAGGACCGTTGATGAAAACCAGCTGGATGCAACGCGAGTGTTTAACGTTGATGAGACTGGTCTGTCAACAGTACAAAAGATACCAAGGAAAGTGGTAGCTGAAAAAGGTAAAAGGGTAGTAGGTTCGATAGCCAGTGGAGAACGGGGGTCAACTACCATGGCAGTTTGCTGCGCTCCCGCCGTTAATAATATATAAGCGTTCTCGCACTGCTAACGGGCTGGAAGAAGGAGCTCCACCAGGAACTATATTTGCATATAACCCAGAAAGCGGATACAAAACAAAGATATTTTTGTAGTTTGGTTGCAACATTTCATCAAGACTATCAACCCTACAAAAGAAAGGAAAGTTTTGCTCCTTCTAGATGGTCATTGTAGCCACACTAAAAACCTCAGTGCATTAGAGATTGCTCGTGAAAACGGAATAATAATGCTGTCGCTTCCAGGCCACACCACACACAAGCTCCAGCCCCTTGATGTGTCTTTTTTTAAGCCACTGAGTAGCTATTACATAAATGAAATTGAAAAGTTCCTTCGCCAAAAACGCAGCGAAGGCAAACCGGAAGTTGTCACTCAGTTTCATATAGCTCGATTATTTGGAAAAGCATATGGACATGCTGCGACAGTAGGGACTGCAGTGAATGGGTTTGCGAAAACTGGAGTTTGGCCAGTCAACAGGGATGTGTTTCAAGATTGCCATTTTGTAGCAGCAATGCAATTTGAAACAGATGACATCCCCGTTACTGAAACTCCAGAAACAGTCTTACCACTCAGTAGACACATTCATTCTACTAGATTTTCAGCTGAAGAAGCTGTATCCTCTACCAGTAACGATGATCAAGAATCACCTCCATTAGTTGAAACACTGGCATCACAAGTACATGATTCCTTAGATAAAATCTCTCCATTTCCAGAAAAAAGTTACGCTGGACCAGGTTCAAATAAAAAGGCACAGAAAGCGATAGTCATTACAAGCAGTCCCTATAAACAGACACTGGAAGACACTGAAATAAGGAAACGAATGCCCAAGAAAAATCAGACTACCAAGAAACGACGTCTCCAATTTCATACTTCCGGCAAGTCAGCAAGATCCAAACTCTGTTTTCCTTCACCTTTTCAGCAAAGTCCGATTCTAAGGAAGAGTCATGGTTTTGTGCAATCTGTTCCCAGGACATAAAGGAAGATATGATTCAGTGTTTAGGGTGCAAGGAGTGGGTGCATGAAAGTTGTGCTGGTGTTAAGAAAGGGGTAAAATTATTATTTTGTGAAAAATGTGACTAATTCGTAAAACAATATCGCCTTGCCTGTTTTCTAGAATGGTTTTGATGATAGTTGTTTTGTATTAATATTTTAAATGTATTTATCTGCAGAAAACAGTATCTGCATGACTATGTAGGCCTATAGCTTTTATGTATTAATGACGAAATAGTTGGGCTATGTTTGGTCATAAAAATTTTGTTAATGCATTTTCCAAAGAGTTTTAACAGTAAAAAATTGGCTCAGGCGGGGACCAGTCAATTAACAGAGGTCCCACATGTGACTATAAATACTGACAATGGAATATATTAACAGGTATTTCGTGTTAAACAGTTGTTATACAACAGCCCATTCATGGCAACTGCCTGGCCCAATGATGGAGATGGGTTTCCTTCGTTGAGCCGATAACACCTTTTTTAGTTTTTTAAATATGTATTGACATTTACATCCTTTTGGCTTGCCATGTTTATAAAGTGTTTATCAATAGACAGAGTTCACATTTACTTATAAAACTTGGAAAGTTTATTTAATTTAACGATTTTATGAAGAGTTTCGTTTAACTGGCCCATTGATAGCAACCTTCCCCTACATAGGTTATGTTTAGAGCCACGGAATTTTCGCGGATTCATTTAGTCGCAAGCTAGAATGCAAACCTCCACACTGTCGCACTGTGTTCATGATTAGACCGCAGTTATCTGGACACGCCCCTCTACGACCGTGAGCCAATGATGTCCAGCTAGGAGGGAAGTAAGCGAATCAGGTAGTGCCAAATAACAAGGATAAAAATGTTCTCGCTAAGAAATCAACCAATGGGAAAGTAAACATGGTCGAGCACACCTATAACTTTGAATTCTATCCTGAGGCCAGAGGAATCCGCGAAATTTCCGAGACTTTAGTTTTGTTCCGACCGCAATCCATACCAACAATCACTCCAAAGAAGTGAAATAAAAAAAGACCAAAGACGGGGAAGCATAGAACCGTGAAATTTAGTACACAGATTAGCGATTTTTTTACATTCAATTTAGTTTTTTTAATTTAATTTTTTAAAGAGAAATGATATGTTTAATTGATTTTCACCACTCATCCAGTGCAAAACTAAGTAGAGAAACAACTGCAGAATATAATTCATTGTCGCCATGTTTATGCTAATATACTAAAATTTTATGTGCAGTAAAATTCATTTTTACCGTGTATTCTTTTCTATACAGCAGTCTTGTATGGGCGCTAACATTGAAGTTTCAATTTAGGTTTCAAATAGAAAAATCTACATTTAAAAATTTCTCTGATTTTTTTTGGAGTGTAAATTATTATTGCGTTCTTCCTTCTTTAACAAAGGCAAAAGTATAATACCAAAAATCTAAAAAAATCTTAAAACGTTCCGTTGTTGAATCCATGATAGCATAATGTGTAGACACGGCATATGGCAGAAGTAATTTTGTGAAAATGGAACGGATGTCTACGTACGGAAATATTTCACACAGATGGCGACCCCACGTATACCAACATAAACACGTACGAATTAACTTTCGTAAATATCAGAAGACGTACCAAACTTATTGGTAGGGGCATGCCGATTTCGCGAAAAGATTTGGAGACTAGATGAAAGTTAATAAACTGTAGCATCGTCTGTGTTTCGTGATTGGGTGAGTTACTCCCAGGTGCATATCGATTGTAACAACACCAATCACAGTGATTCAGTGCGGAAGCAAACGCATCCTGAGTTTGCTCGGTCAAATAAGGCAACGACTTCTCTCACAGACGGCCGCCAATCACAAGGAAGAAACCACAAGCGCGGGTTTACCTTGTTGCAGTATATTAAAGCTTCAGATCTTTTCGCGAAATCTGGATGCCCCTACTTATTGGTGTGCAAAATGACACTTTATGATAGTAAAACTGATCTGGAATTTATTTTATAATCTAAAGTAGAGATGGTAAATAGTAATCACTAGTTTTAAAATAACTAAGGAAACTGAAATTACACTAATATTGTAATACATATTCTCCTTTTGAAATCACAAGTGGCTGACCAGCTTAGCGGTAGTGCGCGCGCTTGGTAACCTCACAATTTAATATAAAAATGTAATAATGATGTTGAATCAGCTCAAAAAGTTTAAGGTTAGTTTGTAGTAAGTATTAACATACTGATTACTAGAGACCTGCAAAATTCGCGGTTTCGATGGCCTTCAGGATAGACTGCACATACCCCTGTACATTCGGGCAAATAACGCACGTTCATTGGCTGCCGACTTTTAAGTCGTCTCAGCTGGTTTGTCTGTGATTCGATCCTTCTTTGGTTGAGGGTTTATAAATGGATGAGATTCGTCCAGATGAACAGTAAGCCAATAGCAAAATTATCTAAGAGGTATATGTGTTTGAATTCTAGCCTATCACCGAATGAATCCGCGAATTTTGCAAGTCTCTACTGATTACAGTCGCTTATGCGAACACAAATATACGAACATTAACTAAGCGTCAAAATATGTTTTTAAAAATGTTTAAGCCAAATATTTACGTAATGCAAAAGAAGTATAACATTTAACGTGTTCGGAAAATTGATAGTATTAATGGTTTAGTGAATTATATGAAAAGGAAAAATATTTAAATAATATTCACTAACAAAAATTTGGGCCAATACAGAGGTTTATCGGAGCCATTTCTATAGTTTAAAATTTCTTTTTTTGGTGCTGCTAATTGCATTCTGCTTTTGATAGGGGCAAATAAAATTTTACATATCAGGCAGCAAATTAAAGCGGCAGGCGCAGAAAGTATGTATGTGTTTCACATCCAGATATTTAAATATATGAAAAGGAACTACTTAATATTATAGTTTATTTATCCGCCACGTCATTATTTTATATAATACTACAATATATTCGTGTCAGAGTTTCTTATTATAGGTTTATTTTCAACATGCACAACATGAGAACACACGAGTTTTATCGTTACCGAAGTTAGATAATTATATCATCGACGAGTCCCCTTGATAAGGAGAGTAGGGGCAGTGTTAATTAGCGCAACAATAGTGATCCCACGTGGTTGGATGTGCCGTATTCACGAGTATTGGCAAAGCCGTACGTCCTAGTAGGGCGGTGAGAGACCAATGATGAGAGCCATTAGGGCACTCTTAATAAGGGGGGGGGGGGGTGGTGTTAATTAGCGCGACAATAGTGATCCCACCAGGTTGGATGTACTGTATTCACGAGTATTGGCAGTGCCGTACGTCCTAGTAGGGCAGCGTGGAATCATGATAATGGCCATTGGTGCACCCTGAACAGGGGGGGGGGGGGGGGATGCGGTTTAATTAGCGCGACAATAGTGATCCCACGAGGTGGGATGTGCCGTATTCACGAGTATTGGCAGTGACGTACGTCCTAGTAGGGCATTGTGGGACCCATGAGTGGTGGCATTGGTGCATTTTGGCAGTGTTTATTAGCTGTCAATACTGATCTCACGAGGTTAGTGATTTGCTTATTCACGATTATTGGTGATCCGTACATCCTACTAGGGCAGTGAGGGACGAAGAGTAGGGGCATTAGTTTAAAGTTTTTTTTTGGGGTGGTGGGGGATAGGCGTGGTTAAATAGCGCGTCAATAGTGATTCCATGATATTGGACAGTGACGTACCAACGAGGAGCGACAGAGGTGGATTTAGGTAGCGTGGCCGTCTCTCACTGACTTATCACAGTAGGTACCTACCTATATCTAAATGAAAAAAAAAATCTAATACAGTTTAACAGAGTCACTGCATCAACGCTATTGTTAATTTTGCCCTTTCATATAAATGCGTGTTCTATCTGTGGCCCTTTGTAGTGAAGTACACGAGTACAACTGCTGATTAATAATAATGTAAACATTTTATTGGATTCTCTTTTATTTTTGTTTATGATATATAATATTACAGCTCTCTTTGGAAACAATATTTCTTACCCATATTTTAAGCATTCTTAAAGCAAGTTGCTACTATTATTTCAGTAACACGTTTTTTTATAAACATTTTACAACGTGCCATAGAATTTTTATTTTTACAGGTTTTGTGAGTTTCTCTCAAATTTTGATAGTTTAGCCAGTTTAATTTGTTTGGAGCTGTCGCAAAGAAATATAAAACTTTTAAATTGTTTTAAAATTTAAAAAAAAATTAATGGAACACATACTCTAGCTCTGAGACAATAAACCTGCCTCTAACCAGCATAATTCTGCAGCTTGGCTCAGTGAATGGATGTTAATGATGTTACTTTTTCCAGTTGATCCACAATAATTTATCGTAATATTTTACCTTCAGGCTAGACTCAAGTATTCTATTCGCAATCAAGTTTTTTTTTTCGTGAGAGTTCAGTGTTCGATGCTGAGGTCGGAGTCTTTTCTTCATTTTGTCCCAAGTAGGTCATTTTTTGGTTAACAATTGTTTCCCTTCATTAGGGTTGTTCGTAGCGTGTCAAGAGAATTATAGTCCAATCATATAAACAAACCATATGTAAAATATCCTGCACGGCTATTTTGCTTCAGAATGAATCCGGGAGATAATTCTGTCAACGATTTTTCAGAAAATTTCAAAAAGCATTTATTAATTATTGCTGTGAAACGCACACAGAGATAAAAATCTTCTGTACTTTTACAAAAGTTTCCTTTGGAAAACCAACTGCCAAGAAAAGGTTTGTTATACTCCAAGAAAGATATTGTAAATTTCAACACATGGCTATGGTTATTCTTGCATGTATTAAATACGTTTTAAGAGTTTACACTTAATTTTCTTACGAAAATTAGCTTATAATTTTATATTTTAATTGATGTGTTCTCCGAGCATGATTTTTGATACCATGGTATAGATAATTGAACATTCATTAATTCAAATTCATTTTGTTTTATTATGCTTTTTGATGTGCGCAGTTAATACTGGAAAGCCATTCAGGGAACGGTTTACAAATAACATTACCTATTGAAAGTACTGGGAAAACACAAAGCATAAATTCTCGGGAAAGAACCTGAACCCAGTATTACTGACTTGATGTAAGTTTTTGGACATACGCCATTGCTTAGCAATGGCGTATGTCCAAAAACTTACATCAAGTCATGCACTCCCATTGCACAAATCTTTTAAAGATAACACCAGTATTACTGCGAACACTATTTTGTAGTGATACAGTTATGTTCATGTAAATGTACAAATTTACAAAAATCACTAATTTTGGATTCATATTTCTGTTCCATTTACACAAAAATTTACAGTGCACTGACATTCAAGCCAGCAAGATTTCAGTTACTGAACTTTCAGTAAGTTTTGACAGTAACTCACAGATTAAGATAACGTTTTAACGAATTCAAGGAGTTTATTTGGGTGTTAAGTCTCGTTGTCTTCGATGTGATAAGACTTGGATGATGGGTGAAACGGCGAGAATGCATTGGTGGGGGAAATGGAGGAACTTCCAGAAAACAAACCTACTTACAGCAACAATGCTACTATTAAAACATATTGGCTTTCGAGATTGAACCAACGTTTCGTCCTGCATTGCAGCAGGCATCATCAGGGTTAAGAAATTAACAGACAGCCAGGGGTATTCAGGCTTCTCCGTAATGACTCAGGTGACAACCAATGAGGGGATCGCTTTCTTGCCACTGACTTCGGTGTCGGCCACTCATGTTGGGTATTATTCTTGTTGGCTCCGTTGGCCATTTGGATTTAGTCGCTGTATGGATTCTGTTCTCTTGATTTCTGTTTTGTTTGTATTTGCCGATGTTTTGCTCAGCTAGTAACCCTAATCTCTGTTGATGTTTTTTGGCCTAACATGATTGGCCGACACAGAATACTTGAATAGCCTATGTAGCGTGGTTTTTTTTATGAGTTACTGAAAGTGATATGAATTAACTTTTATAGCTTCGCAAGCATGATTTTTTATGGTTCTACTGTATCCTACAAATATTTATATTTGTGCTATGGAAGCACTTGTTGCGGAGAACTATAAATAGTTGGGAAACGGTTGAAGAAATTAGAGGCAGGGGTTTTAACATCAGTTTATTAGGAATGAATACAATTTGTAGGTTTGTAAACAATATAACAATTAATAAGTAGTGCTTCGATATTTCAGTGAGCGAAATGTCTCCCCAAGGATTCTGAGTAAGCTCCCACTGTGAACACAGATAACTAAAATTACTGCCACTGCAAATAACACTCTATGAACATACCCTGAAGTATGATTTGTCCTTATTACGTCAACGACTATAGTTTTCAATTTGTGAGAAACGAAATGGCGAAACAAAATATTAAGATTGTTATGACTGATCAACTTTCTCTTAAAAGGCCTTAACCCGCAAATGAGGATAACAGAAATGTGATTTACTAAAATGAATAGGGAAAAGATTAAACAAGACAATTACAGTGTATATATATGTATATATAAATACACCTAACTATAACTAAATGACTCGCTCGGGGCTCACATCTTCTGTATATCGTTAACGCTGGTGTACTGCGCGTTACTACCGCCCTGTCTCTAGGGCATAGGTCTTTAGGGCATAGGTCTCTAGGGCATAGGTCTCTAGGGCATAGGTCTTTAGGGCATAGGTCTGTAGGGCATAGGTCTGTAGGGCATAGGTCTGTAGGGCATAGGTCTGTAGGGCATAGGTCTGTAGGGCATAGGTCTCTAGGGCATAAATCTCTGGGGCATAGGTCTCTAGGGCATAGGTCTGTAGGGCATAGGTCTCTAGGGCATAGGTCTCTAGGTCACTCACCTCTTTTGTTAGTCCCGACGTCTTCTACGTCCCAGCGGGAGGCCGACGATGAACCCCTGGTGGGGCTTCGTCCGCTAACAGTTTCACCGGGTCCTCAGCCTCACGGTGGCGGAACTCGGGCAGGGAAACGTCAGCCATGTCTTCGCTTCGGGAGTGGCGGGTTCGGGACCCGGCGAAACTCGTCCAGGGGCTCGGTTCCTCGCTCGTCGTAACAGAGGCTAGCCTCGGGCCTAGCACGCCTTTGTGAATCCGTGTGGTCCGGGTCTCCGATATGACGTCACACCCCCGGGATCTTATCACTCGGCTCGCCCAGAACAAGGGCTGCGCAGCCGAGTATGTGCTGCTCCCAACAGGGCCACCAGAGTCCATCCTGGTTGCCCTTCCTCCAGGTGACGAAGTCCTCCGGTACCGACTGTGTGGTTGGTGTTGCCCGTCAGCGGGCAGCATGACTGCCCACGTCAGCCAATGGTGTCGCAGCCGGGTATGCACTCTCCTGCTCCCTCCAACCATGTCCGACGTCTGACGTGGGGCCTCCACACTGCGTCTCGGGAGTGATTCATTGACTCACGTTCAGTCTGAGCGTTCCGACAATCGCCTGGCGAGGCACTGCGCTTGGATTCACCGGGTCTAGCTCAGGATAGCTGTTTGTCAAGGGAGTGATTCACTGACTCACGGTTCGTCTGGGCGTTTCGAAAATCGTATGGCGAGGAACGGCGTTCGGATTCACTAGGTCTCCCTCAGGGTAGCTGTTTGTCATGGGAGTGATTCACTGACTCACGGTCAGTCTGGGCGTTTCGACAATCGCCTGGCGAGGAACGGCGCTCGGATTCACTAGGTCTCCCTCAGGGTAGCTGTTTGTCATGGGAGTGATTCACTGACTCACGGTCAGTCTGGGCGTTTCGACAATCGCCTGGCGAGGAACTGCGCTCGGATTTACTAGGTATCGCTCAGGGTAGCTGTTTGTCAAGGGAGTGATTCACTGACTCACGGAACGTCTGGGCGTTTAGACTATCACCTGGCGAGGCACTGCGCTCGGATTCACTAGGTCTCGCTCAGGTTAGCTGTTGTCATTTGTTGTCAAGAGAGTGATTCACTGACTCACGGTCCGTCTGGACGATTCGTCAACCGCCTGGCGAGGCACTGCGCTCGGATTCACTTGTTCTCGCTCACGGTAACTGTGTGCCTTAAAAAAATGTTACCGAGTGGTGACACTGATCGGTAACTTAGTTACACTATAACTTCTATAAACACTATCTATTTTGTACTATTATGGTCGGGAAAAAATTTTCTTACAAGAGGTAGTAATGTTCTGACAACTCAAATTTCAATCTTACAGAAGGAGGAAGTCTCTTCTCACCAGACCAAAAGCAACGTGAGTGAAAACAGTATTCAGTTCATTTTAATTCTGCCAGTTTGCATTAAAGTTCTATATCCATACATTTCTAATTCTCGTTGATATCTGGGTTGAAATTCACAGCCCTATATGTACATTTGAGCAATTTTCTACTCGTCAGTATTAGATTATTTCCAAAAATTAATATTAATGTGTCCAAAAAATTGTAATTTTTTTAAAATGAAACAGATATATTTATGTGAAATAACAGATTCGGATTATTATCATAGCATTTATGCTTTGTGTTGTCCCAGAACCTCCAGTAGTTAGAGTTATTTGTAAGCCGTGCCCTGAATAGCTTTCCAGTATTGAAACGCACATAAATAGGCATTATAATATAAAATTAAGACCATATTTAAATATTGGATTATCTTTTATATGGTTTGAAAAAATTATGCTTGAAAGGAATATCAATTAAAATATAACACTATGCACCAATTTTCGTGCAAAATACTCAGCATTATCTCGGAAAATTTAATAAAGTTATTATCAAACCATCATCAAATTGAAGAAATTAAACTGTTGTTAGTCCGACCCGATGAGGTAAAGATAATTTACATGTATTTGTTCGCTATAACTTCAGTGTTGACATTAATCAAGATGGATATATCCCGTAAAAATGCAGTGAATTAGTTTAGTAGAAAACATGTATTTGCAAGGGAAAAAATATTTCAGCTAGAGCTAAAAGGTTATATAACGAATACAAGTTTTAAAACTTATAATTTTTGTAAAATATATAAATATCTTAACATAACCTTAATATCTTAAATAGTGGCAAGGCTTTTTTACATTAGAAAGAGAGTTTTGTGTACGCTAAGAAAATGGAAGCAATCATATTATTAAATGCTTTAGTTTGGATGCAAATATTTACAAAGCAATGACCACAAAACTATTTAGTTACCAACTTAATAATTTTGTATTAAAAACAAAGGGATCTGAGCCAACCTTAATAAAAAATATTCCAATTGGTTTTAGTATACAAAGAACATTTTATTTCCGTCTCTCAACAGTTGAAAAAAAAAAACAGTTATCGTTAATAATTTATTAAGCATTAGTAATGTTTTTTTTTTTAGAAATTTTTAATTTATCTTTTCAAATTTCTCTCTTCTAAAATTTCTCTGAGTACTATGATGTTTGAAATGACTCTGATGAGCTGCAATATTTCGAACAAATTTGGGATTCCGTCGTTAATGTTTTTTAAAATAATCACTATCTAAAAGTGATCAACAATTCTTTACGCTCTGAGTGAGTCTGAAAGTAAGACGGGACACTGGAGGATAAAGGGGGGGACAGAAGATAACAGAGAACATCCGCTGACTCACGGCTACATCGGCCACGTTTCTACTTGCTGAAAAAAAGCTGATCCAACAGGGAATCGAGCTCATGTCCTGTGGCGGGGACAAGTGATCTGAATACTCAGTCAGAGTGTTCTTCCTTAATTGTCCCACCTTCAGTTTTAAATTGGCCAAGACTGGGTTACCGCTAGTTTTAAAGAACGCAACTAAAAAAAAAAATGGTTTTGGAACTGCTGATAGCACCCACTCATTTGATTCTAAAAAAAAATAATCATAAATGTCGTACTCAAATTCCAATTCATTCAAAGAATTTAATCGTGAAATTCTTAATTACTTTTAAAGCTTAAAACTCGACCAATTAGCAGGTTTTTCGGTTATTTGCATTTAACCACGTGAAAAAGACTACACAAAAATACTATCATGAAGAAATTGACACTTTTTTAAAAAATTCGAATTGATTTAAAATTCTTAAAACGGTGGAAAAGTAACTTATTCGATAACCCTATTTTATTCATGGTAAAAATACTGTATAAACACTTGTATTTAAAAACCATTTCTGTGAATTTGAATGTGGTTATTTTATTTCATTAAAAATAGCAAAAAGAAGACATAAAATTTTTAATGTATTTATATAATTTTACTAATATTAAATGATTTTAAAATTTTAGTTTTGATAATATTTTAGTGATATTTTTAATATTTTTTATATTGTTTGAAAGAAAAAAGAAAATAACTTAAGTGCAATTTTCTTCTACATTGCTGAGTGAAGCAGTTTTCACGTTACGAAAAATTGAGTAGGCCTACGTACTCTGTCCATTGCGACAAACACGAGCGAAAACGTAATCACTGTGTTGTATGATCTCACGGAGCCAAAAATTACTTAAGTCCAGAAACATTTTTGAACTAGAATAATATTCGTTGTGAGAAAAATTAATTTTTTTTTTAATTTTATGAGATTACTTCATGTCATGATTATCTGAAGAAAGTCTGAGAAAGTTTTAAAATTATTCAGACCATATTTTAATTGTTAAGGGATAGCTTTAAGCATGTATTCATCTCAGTCCAGAAAGTCGGGGGCATATTTGGGAAATTTACCTCTTTCATGAGTGACGAGGGTTCATGGTAACACACAGTAATAAACAAAAGAAGAATATCATTTAGTTTTTAAATCTGATGATTATTTACAATTATTCTCTTACTATAACTCCTTATTTCTTATTAAGTTTTTTCACGTAATGGAAGTGAGAGATTTTCCACCTCCCTTCCATCACAAGGCTTGATTTACCATGAATGACTTCGTTTATCAAATTGAAGATTCAAGGTTACTAAAATAGATATGGTGCATTGTCATTTAATGATGACTCACATGTCTCATATACGAATGTAAAATCCCTGAAATGACCTAGTTTCGTGAAATGTTTCTTATGAACAGGAGGAGCTGTTGGAAGCCTGCCGCCTATTGGAATTGCTGGGTCCAGAGTTATGGGAGGTTGCTGTCGCGGCAACCACAGCTGCTGAAACAGCGACACTACCAAGTCTGCCGAAAAGTATGTCGAGATTTCAGTTTTGCTTTACGTACATTTCAAGTGAAAATAGTTAATTTGATTTTAAGAGCCATTCATTATATTAATGTTATCAATACAACCCTCATTCCCAACCCCTCTTTCTAACTACTACCTATTCTGTTGGAATTCATACTAAGATGTCTGACCATATTTCAGTTTAGATAATTTGTCTGACTTTTTTTTGTACAATCTAAATACTCGTACTTTTGCACATAGAAACATATAAATCTTTTGTTTAAACGACGTAACCTTCCCTGATATTGTCATGCCATTAAAAATATTTGGTTATAAAGTGTATTACACTTGTAGATATTTTTTCAAAGATATATTTTCTTTAAAAAACCAAAGGTAATGATTATGAATTACAAAAAAAGTTTTCTCAATCAAATCATCACCAAAAATCACTCTAAATAATAATTAAATATGTTTGTTCTACCTTCTTTTAATATATTTTGATACTTTTGACACTTTTTTAGCAAGTACTAAATTGCATTTTGTTTAAATTATGTGTTATCCATTTTTAAAAGCATAAGTGTTTATTGAAACAAATCCGTGATAAATCATAAAAATGAATAACATTTAAGAGAAATAGCTTTATTAAAAATATTTATTTGAGTAGCTTTATGAACCCCATTAAAAATAACTTCACATATTATACATATTATTGTCACATTAGAACTCTTTTACAAAATAAATTTCTAGCTATCTGTTAAATCTTTTAAAACAACTGGTAAATTGTTTTGTTTTAAATGTAAACAACAAATTTTAATTTGATTAGCTATTGATTATCCTTTAGAAATCATGCCTATCTTATGTAATTTAGAAAACATCTAATACTTATGTATTTTTGTTAATTGAAGGGTAGAAAGATATACATAGGTACATCTACACATAATTAATTTATTATAAACATTTTGTTTATTTATTTCACATTTACAAATTTAAGTTATGTTTTGATATATTTAAGTTTTTTTTTTACAATTTAAAAAAAGAAAATATTTGTCACCTAAAAAAAAAAAGGTTTCTTTCACAGTTAAGATAACAGTTGTCACAGGTCAGATGCGTGACTTTAATGGCTAAACTGGAGCATATTCAATCAATTTATTACAAAATAAAGGTCAAAAACCAGAATTAAACAAAGTAAGCTGTAATAATTGAAAATGGGTATTTATAATACTATTAACATTGTAGTTTTTTGATTTCATTCGAATGTTAGGGCCGTTTGGTGATCGTTTTGTGTTGTATTCCTTGAAGTAAAGGTGTGTGAAATTTCTATGTGTAGAGTGCTACGTGTTGTTTTCAACAGCTTGTTTTTTTGACAGATGCATTATATAAATGTATTTTGAAACATTGCTAGCAGCGGGCAAAAAATCTTTATCACAATTATTAATTTAACATGCTTATTACTTTTCTCAAGTTCTGCACACACAAGTATGACCTCAAGGCCATGTATTATTTGTCATATAATTGCATTGGATTTTGCGTAAAAATTATTTGAAAATTGTCATTAATATTTTTGCAGAATTTTTCTATTCCCTTACATTTTTCACATGTTTTGGCCCGTATCTATTCTTGCTGCAGTTGATTTATAAAATCATAAGTTTTCTCCTGAAATTTTTATTTCTGTTTCTTTATTCACACTTCTAATGTTAGTTTACGGATCGTCAAGAAAACAGAAAAGTAAAGCGTGCGTGGAGTGATGTATTTTCTTACAATTTAGCCTATTAATAAATGTAAGTGATTTTACTTATGTACCTACTATTAAACAGAAAATGGTGAACGTATTCTTTTATATTATAAAAATACTAGTCAAAATTCATCTAAAAATAACGAGTGTCAAATATACTATTTATAAACCTACTTTCTTAAAGTTTTTAAAAGAAATGATTTTTTTCAGAAATGTAATAACTTTGTATTGTTGCGTGAAAAGAAAAGCAAGTGTACTACAATAATATTTGCTCAAAAATTGTAACCTAGCTTGTAGGAAATAAATATACATCAAATATCTTTTCACATTTATGTAAGTGCACATTCAGCTCATTCAGACATTCGAATGTCTTGAACCTTTAGTCTCCTAAAAGGTGTGCGTGCAAGTTACTGAAACCAAACTCAAGATTTGTTTATTACGCACCTTGAAAGACTATTGGAAATAGTACATTGGTTTCCTTAGAAAACCAATGCTGTGGTACATCCACTTTAACGCTTCAACTCAGAAGGGTGGGATGCTGAAGACATTTGCATTACTACATGGCTCACACAACCTGAATTTCTTTCTAAAAACTGATGTTTGATAGTAAAATGTAATAACGTTATAAATTGTGTTCTTTTTGCAACAGCTTGCAAGGAAAAACCAGAAAACTGAATCGTACAGATGGAGAAAGACGATCCTCAAAAGGCCCTACGCGAGGTAAGTGAAAACAGTCTTCGGTTCATAGAAACACAGCCATCTCGCCTAAAAGTCAGAGATCATAACCTGTCTACTTTTCATTTAGCTCCAGGTTAAATTTACAGCCCATTGTATAACACCCGAACAATGATTGTGTTTCAGTGATTGGTTTATTCACGAATATACGTGTTGTTTGATTCATTACTGGCGATTGTCAGTACAGGCGGCGCCACTGTGACGACAGCCGTGACGTCACTTTGCTTGTTAATGTAGCGTGATTAGAAGATGGTTTGCCATTGCCTTCCGCGGGATGATGGTGACAGGGACATCACAACCAGCCATTCCTGACCCCAGGCAAGGCTTGCCAACTGCCTCCCCAGTCGGGACTCGAACCCGGGTCCCTTGACACGCTAGCCACTGGCCCCAGAGCCCGGACGATTCATTATTAGCTAAGTTTTAATTGTTACACTCTAGTGGAGAGAGTGTCAAATTTACTCTTTTATAATCATAGTAAGGGCAAAGAAATTCAAGCTATTTTGTACATTTAAACTATTTTGTTTCAATGACAACTATTATACTCACATTTACTAATTAATTTTTTTTTCTCAAGCTTTTTAATGCGTTGGTAATTTGGTTCGTGATTGCTTAAAAGCTACAGTAGAAATTAGGTTTCGGCATTATCGCTAAAAATAAAACTACAATAGTAAAGGACCTTGGCATTAAATATATGATTTAAAGAACATTTTCAGGCTCTATTTAGAATACTACTCAAGTTCTACTATCAAACCCTTTACAAAGAGAAGATAACTAGTTATCAAACTTGAGTGAATAAAATTAAAAAAAATCTCTCAAATAAAATGTTCATTCTAAATTTTGATTCTAAAAAAATGGTGTGAAACGTAGAGTAACGGTCAAATTATTAGGGATAAATGAACTAATTTGTATTATCTTTGACGTTATTATATTTAACAGTAACAGGTACATGACATCGAAACAATATTTTTTAAGTGTTTGTTACCAGTAAATATTTTGTAGTTAAAGCAATATGTTTTTAATAGTTCCACAAAGCTAATATTAATCAAGTTTTTTTTTTATAAAAATCCAAGTTTACTGACCCTTATTTGTTTTACAAAATAATATACATATATTTAACATTTATCTGAAGCATTATAATATGGTGGGGTAGTATAGAATAAATTTAATAACTGTCGTCAACCTCGTCATATAATTGATAACAATGACTACAAAGAAAAACTTTATGTTTAATAAAGTTAGCTGCTTAACTTAATTTTGTAAGGAATTAATTCTTGTGGCTCCATTTATATCATTTTTAGGAAATATTTTTTACTCAATCAGCACTTTAAATAATTAAGATGTGGTGCATAATATTTTTACAAATTCTTCATTCGCCTACTTAAAGCAAACACATTAAATTATATCACCATCATTTATTTTATTGTGTTATAAAGATAAGAATTATAGGTTGGATTAATTCAGGCAATAGGCCCAAAACTACTAATGGTTAGGGACCGGAAAAATTTTCGGGTTGAATGACCTGTAGGATGAACTCCATAGTTCTGCGTACACTCGGTCAAATGTCACTCACTCATTGGCTGCTGTCTTGTGAGACGTCCCAACGTAGCAGCCTGTGATTCGATACAGCTTTGGTCGAGTGTTTCTCATTGGCCCAGAGTCATCCAGGTGAGTTGTGAGCCAATACCAGAGGCAGCACTATGGTATAACTATTTGTATTTTAGCCTACCGTGTAATGAATTCGCGAATTTTTCCGGTCTCTACTAATGGTATGGACGGGGGTAACTCAAACAATCCACCGGGTACGAGGCAAGCCCGCCACTTTATCTCATACAAATGTCAAGGGTTGAACCCGTCGAGAATCGAATCCGCGTTGCTTTATTGGATTGAGAGAAATCTGAATACTTGAACACTGTGGCCTCTAAATGTCCCAAACTAAGTTTATAATCGTTTAACTTGTATTCACCGCTGACAGCAAAGAACACCAGCACTAAAATAAATTATATATTGCCCTGCTGATAGTAACCACTCATTTTAATTTGTTTAAAAGTTCATTGGCATCATACTGATGTCCCGATTCATTCACCACATAATGAAAATGCAAATTACTATCTCTTCAAATGATGATTGACCGATAAAGTCAAATATTTATTTTTGTATTTACCTTAAACCTCTGTTCTAAATACTACTACCTATCCATTTAATATTTCCCCTGTGTATAAAACATAATGTTATGATCAATTTTAAATGAGAAAAAAAGCACAGCCACTAGCTATTTAATTCAAGGAGAAAGTTTATACATCACCGGCTTAAATCAGTTACTTTCCGTTTGTTTTGGTGAGATAAACATGGACGCCACAACCACTTATTTTTTAGGGGAACATCCATTCATTTTAATTTTTAAATATTCCAAGTTCAAAACAATTTTTTATACTTTATGTCGAACAGTGCAAATATGAATAGTTACTTACAAAATATTTATGATAGCAAAAAAAAAATTTCAAAGCCAGGTTATTTCATCCTATATTTAAAAGTATAATGCTTCTATACAATTTACTGTAGACAAATATATTTAGTTGGTAAATGCTTTAAGTTACGAATGGAGCATGTAATGTACCATCATTACTTGTATCAGTATTTGCAAAACTTCTTATCTAGTAAATGTACACTCTTTGTTAGTACACATACATAATTTTTTAAAGAATTTTCTACAAGTAATACAGTTTTCTATAAATACACATTTTCTCGATTTTAACAGCTTGAGATGAACGTGCCGTCCATTTAACATTCAATTCATTCGTCACTATGGGTCGTACGAGTCACAACGTATACGAGTAAAGTGGTCTTAGTATATCTTTTCATTGAGGCCTATTTCAACTTTCTCACATAAAAATACCTTTGTTCGCATTACCCTAAACATTAAGTGGGTCGTTCATGCTTTTGTTCACTTTAATTAATAAAAAGAGGCATTGACAATGAGCTAATAAAGTGAAATTTTATTTATGACGCCTGTCAACAAAGAATAATTTTAAATTTTGATTGTGAATAAATTTCTTTTCACACAACAAACATTAACAAGGTTGTTGTAGATCTTGAGAGCGTATCAAATCAACTCATAATTATTATCCGCGCAAATAAATTTAAGCGGGGCAAAGTCTGACCTAATTAGGTAAACAAAATTTCCATGTTAATTTCAAAATTATTTCCATTTTTTTTCCACATTTAATTAAACATTAAACTCATTGTCACATTTAGGTCAAAATGGTTAACTGAATATGTGAATGTATTTTTGGTTATTTACATCAAACTTTATACCATAATTAATACTTTCTTCAATCCGGTTTTTAAATTGAATTTTTTAATGTTATGAAACTTTAAAACATAATAACAATTCCTATGTACGTTGTGTTTTTAAATTTTAAAAAAGTATGAATACATCACCAGTTTAAATGTAACCACTTGTTAAAAAAAATAAATATTAATCTTTTTTGATTGGGAAAAATGTCAAGATAGGATTTAGAAAACATTATACACCCTTTCAACTTAAGTATTCTATTATTTGAATGAAAAAAAATTAATGACATGTTGAGAAAATAAGTCTTCAGGTGTCAGAACTGTATTCTCTGTACCATACAATCGCAGGGGCTTTCAAAGTTACATGCCCACACAGAGCCAAATAATACTTCAAGCACAGAGAACTATTTTAAAACAAAAAAAAATTGATGCTTAGGTTATTTTATTCCGTCAGATTTTGTATTGCAGTAGTTCGATATCATGATTGTATTATGTGGCATTCTAAAGTTCAGACACCATTATATTATTGTTGATGGATAATAACTAGAGACCTGCCAAATTCGCGGATTCATTGACCTCTAGGATAGACTCCACAGTCCTTTAAATACTCGCGGAAATGGCACCTGTTCATTGGCTACTGACGCGTGAGACGTCTCAAATAGGCTGTCCGTAATTCGGCAATTTCTTGGTTTAGTGTTTCCCATTGGCTCACAGTTCCCCGGATAAAATGTGGGCCAATCGCAGAAGCGGTACGAAGGTATAGTTGTTTTGATGCTAGCCTATCACGAAATGAATCCGCGAATTTTGCATGCCTCTAATAATAAAATAACGTTTATTCAAATACATATAGTGTTTCGCAAAATCAAACAATGTATTGTCATTTGGGTGTAAATCACATACCTGAACATATGTTATGTATAGAGACCCGTGAATTTCGCGGATTCAATGACCTCCAGGATGAACTCCAATATCCTCTACACACTCGGGCAAATGCCAACTATTCATTGGCTGTTGACTTGTGAGTATTCTCGACTGGGTGGCCTGTGATTCGACATTTCTATGAGTGAGGGTCTCTAATTGGCCCTGAGTCCTCCAGATTAACAGAGAACCAATGACAGAAGCAGCACTACGGTATAATTATTTGAATTTTAGCATAACACGAAATGAATCCGCGAAATTCACGGGTCTCTAGTTATGTAAGATTGTCACAACACTGAAATGACACAGTTTCGTGAAATTTTTCTTACGGACAGTTGCACGTGGTGGTGATCAAGCAGAAGAGGGACGTGAAGGATCCAGACCCAGGTACTGCTGAGGATGTAACTACAGCTGCTGAAACAGCAACAGTCCCTAAAGATCCAGAACTGCCATCAAGTAAGTCAAGTGGTTATTATTAGGGACACCTGTATTTCGCGATTTCATTTCATGTCAAGGTATTTCACAAAACACTGGTGCTTTTTCTAAGAGTCATGGCAAATTGTGAGGGTGCAGTAGTACGGTGACCACATTCTCATCGGCCCCGTCAAGAGCGGGACGACACCTCTCACCGACCTCAGCCAATAACAACAGGAGAAAAGCTACAGTATTTTGTGAAATACCTTGACATGAAATGAAATCGCGAAATACAGGTGTCCCTAGTTATTATTGCATTATGTGTAGTTCAATTGTAACTATTCAAATACCGTGGACAACATTCATTTTGTTGGAGTGAGTTTACTACCACAACCCTAACTACTTTTTTGATTGCTACCATCCCTGCCGGAATTCTTATTAAGAAGTCTAGACCAATCACTAAAAAAAATAGTTAATTTTTTTTTTAGTTCACGGTGATCGCACATTATTTGGCCAAGCCATTTATATTTGATTTTATATGGTGTATAAAGCCTGAAAATTTATTTTCTTCTTCTAAAAACACATACATCATAAAATCCAACTCTATAATTTTTTTTTTGCAAAATTACACATTCAGTGTTAGTTTATTAACACACTTTTGTAGTGTTATTCAGAAATAAACATACATTTGGTGTATTTTACACATTTATTGAGAAAATTACACCTAATCGCGTTATTGTACACCAAAGGTAGGTTTATATTCTAAAAATTTAAAAATGATTGATAATACACGTTGCCGTTAAATTAACTATACTTCTGTTAGTAAAATTTCACTATAAAAAAGTAAAATAGGACGTTAAGTTGTAATAATAATACGTCTATGAGTTGTGTGTTCTTTTACACAATCATTATGGATTTTGAAACCATTTAGAAAGAGGGGTTATCTAATCCCTTTTTTTAAATCTCTTGTGTGCAAATCAGGCAACAGTCAATTTGCAAAATTACTTTGACATTGTATGATTTTACTTCAAATGTAAGAAGATACTCTCAAAACTTGAGATAAAATAAAACACGCATGTTTCCGTCTAAATAAACATTTCTTTTAAAGATTCTACACACATACAGAAAATTTATTATTTTAAAATTATACATACAAACGTTTGGTTATTTTACATTTTTGGTGGGTAGTTTTTAAAAATAAGTACAGTTTGTGTAATTTTCCACAAATGTATCTACGTAACCAAATTGTGCTTCAGGTGTGTGGAAATGACATAAATATACATATTTTATTTCAATAACTTATGTAGGTATTAAATAAAAATTATATATATGTGCGTGTAAAACTACACGTACAAAAAGTAGTGTTAAATCAATGAACATCCTATTTCTTGTCAATACACAGTAGTTTTATATACGTACACCTTAATGTCGTTGTGAAAGTGCATACCATTTTTTACAGTAAATTTACAAGGAACTACAAAAATACCAATACTGTAAAAGTCCAATTTCTTCATGATTATTATTGTGCAGAATCGTAGTGACGTAAGATGCTTGAATAATGATCAGAAAATGTAGCATCATTCCCTTTCTAGGTCATTAAGGAATATGGAAAGTAATAAACTGATTGTTGCAATTAGATAAAATTTAAACTATATTACACATTATTTAAAAACAGCTATTTACTACAAAATATTAAATATTACTGAAAGTAGTGCAGATTACCGTGAACAACATTAAGACAAATTTAGTAAATGAAGCAGTAAAAATGACAGTTGTGGTAAATTTACAAATGCCTTCATTTGTAAATGTACATAACACAGAGTAAAAATACACCAAAAACTATGGCATGTTTACCGAACCGTAGCAACTGTAATTTTAAACTAAATAAATGTGGGATCATTGCCTCCACCGATTTCACTGAAATTTTACACCTACACTTGTTGGTGTATTTTTACTCTTATTTTAAACTAAAATCACACTAACATTGGTGCATTTTGTGTAAAATAACATATTTTTTTTCATTGACCGCATATAATCATGGCGGTATGAGTGGTATTACCCTATCCTGGGTGTCGCGAGCTCAGGAACTGCAACTGCCACGGGGATGGCAGCCGTGACGTCACTATGCTTGCCAAGGCTAGATGATCCCGCGATGGGTTGCCGGTGCCTTCCGTGGGCTGAAGGCGAAACACCCAGTCCTGAACCCAGGAGGAGAGGTTGAACTTTCCTCTCCATCAGGAATAGAACCATGCCCACCACCCAGACACGCCAGCCACGAGAACCAGTGGGCGCACTAAAAAAACAAAATGAAAAAATTCTGCAAAATATGGTTGAACATTGACAGTAATTATATATCTACCTTCTTGTTAGACATTTGAATATACATAATTACAACTTTACGTGTAGGTACTTAATTCCATTATCCACATAATAATTGATTTGTGTCTTCGTTAGCTTTTTACATAAATATTAAGGTTATTAAATATTTTTAAATCTTTATAACTTTTGCATTATATAGATAAAAAAGCCTTTTTATAGTATGCCTATAATACGTTATACTCCAGGTAGCTCATGTGTATAGTATATGCTAATTTTTTATTATTTTCATATTTGTATTTATATGTTAATTCAGTTTTTATTTAAATGTATTTGTGACAATTTTTGGTATATGTACCTAGTTAGTAAAGATGTATGTGGTTAAGTGTAAGACAATGCGGCACGACTTATCTTCGCCACTTAAAATAAGGCAATTAATAAATAGTTTATAAAAACAAAAGTGACTTTTGAAACAATTGAGAAATATTTTTATTCAGTATGTATATATATATATATATATATATATATATATATATATATATATATATATATATATATATATTACCTACTGTCATCATGGGTGAAACAGTTTTGCAATAATTAATTTGAAATATGTTAAATAATTGTACAAAAGAAACTGTTTTACTTTGTATTATAACACTAAAAATTCTGATTTTTATTAATAATTGCCAACATAAAATGTATATTTCAATTAATTTGGAAAAGCAATTCTTTTACAAGTATAATTATGTTATGAGTGTGGCAGTAAATAATATATTCATCTACCCATGGTAAGTGATTTATAAACCGTCTGTGAATTTATTTGACATTTGTAATAAAATCGTTTTATTTATATATTTGTTTATATACCTATGCATATATATACACACAAAAATGCAACATTTATATCACATTAAAAAAGTATGACATAGGTTGGACATGTGCGATTTAATTCACAAAGATATTGCATGCTGAATCTTTTATTAAAAAAATTAACAGAAACAATTATTATAATACAATAAAAATTGCTTAAAAAGAAGAAAGAATATTTATTTAGAATTAAGGAAGAAAGTCGCCTACAATCTATGCAATTCCATAAACCTTTTTTCAGTGAAGAATATATCTGAGCCATTTAAATTTAAATACTGCAAACATGATTGGTTTTGATGTAAATGTAAGACCATCTCATGAAATTATATCTCTTGAAGTAATGGTGCGCCATTTTTTTTGTGTTGGTGCAAATTCTATGAGTAGAGACCCACCCTTTGTTTGAATCAAATTTATTTTGTGATAAATACCTAGTATGAATGTTCTCAAAAACATTGCTAGGTGCTGACACGAAATAATTAGCATAATTATTAATTAAAAAATTTTTAATGTTTTTTTCCAAGGTCTGTACACGAGTATGACTCAAGGGTGAGTATGGTTACTCATATTACTGCAATGAAGTTGCGTAAGAAATTTTTTCTCTCTCTATATTCCAGATTCCTTGAGTCTCCTATCACTCAATATTCTTTTAGTGAGTTTTTCTTTTTCCACTTCTTTTTTTACATTTGTCAATTTTTGCTGCAATTTGTTTATGAACTAGTATGTTCAAATTTGATTTTAAATTTTGTAATTCGCAAATCTGTTTTACTTTTGCATATCATCAAGAATAACTATGAGCATGCCTGGTTTGATATCTGATTTTGCTTAAGTTTGTCAACTAGTGTAAACAAGTTAAAAGTCTAAAGTCTAATCCTTTGTGTAGAAAATTGGAAAAATTGTACCTTCTATTATAAATTATTTGTCAAAAATTCTTAGAAAATTATTTTATCTAATAGATTATAAAAATTTTATATGGTTTTATATTATTGTAATTAAATAATAATGTCGAAAATTTGAGGGAAATATCTACGGGCTCAGAAAACTATGAATTTGTTTTAAAAAGTTTTACTCTTGTTTCGTTACACTTGCTATAGGAAATAAATAGATATCAAAGAGATCATTACATTTTTTTCTGCAAACACAACTCATGCACGCATATAGGTGGAATCAACCTAATTTTATCCCGAAATTAAGGCAAACAACTGAACAAATCTAAAGTAGCCTACTAGTCATTGCAGATTATATCTTAGAATGATATGTAGTGTTCTAGTATACAGGTTTCTTTAGCAAACAAATACCGTCATTTTTAGACTCCAAATTCAGAGGTATCTTCACTTCAACACTACAAGTCACAAGGATGATAGTCGTAGAGACCTGCAAAATTCGCGGTTTCGATGGCCTTCAGGATAGACTGCACATACCCCTGTACACTTGGGCAAATAACGCAAGTTCATTGGCTGCCGACTTGTAAGTCGTCTCAGCTGGTTTGTCTGTGATTCGGTCTTTCTTTGGTTGAGGGTTTATAACTGGTTGAGATTCGTCCAGATGAACAGTAAGCCAACAGCAAAATTATTCAAGAGGTATATGTGTTTGAATTCTAGCCTATCACCGAATGAATCCGCGAATTTTGCAGGTCTATAATGATAGGATGTAGAGTTCAGCATGCTAGTATGGCTTACAAAACAATAATGTATTTACAAAACTGATGTTTAATGTATTTACTATTTTTAAGCATCATATACTGTCATGGAAAACTTGTTTGCTTTCTCCAACAGCTTCCGAGGGAATATCAGACACACCAACCTCGCAGAAGGAGGAGGTCAAATCTCCGGAGGCCCAATTCGAGGTGAGTAAAAACAGCCTTTAGTTCATTTTAATTCTGCCATTTTGCATTGAAGTTCGATATACGTACATTTACAATGCTCATTGATATCCGCGTCGAAATTCACAGCCCTATATGTACATTTGAGCAAGTTTCTACTAGTCAGTGTTCAATTATTTCCAAAAGTTAATATTAATGTGTCCAAAATTTTTTATTATTTTTGGAAATGAAACATATATATTTATGTGAAATAACAGATTATGGTAAATTTGTACACTTGCATGAACACAACTATATCAGTAGAAAATATTTTTTGCAGTAATACTAGGTTCAGATTCTAATAATGGCATTTATGCTTTGTGTTATCCCAGTACATTCAATAGTTAAAGTTATTTGCAAACCGTGCCCTGAATAGCTTTCCAGTATTAAAACGCACAAAAAAGCACAATAATATAAAATTAAAACCAATTATTAAATATTGGATTATGTTTTATATGGTTTGAAAAATATTCTTGAAAAGAATATCAATTAAAATATAAAATTATGCACCAATTTTCGTACGAAAAACTTAGTATAATCTCGGAAAATGTATTAAAGTCATTATAAAACCATCATCAAATTGAAGAATTTTAAACTGTTGTTAGTCCGACCCAATGATGTAAAGATAATTTACATGTATATGTTCGCTATCATTTCAGTACTGATATAAAGCAAGATGAATATACCCAGTACAAATACAGTGACTCAGTTTAGAAGAAAATTTTTAAGTGTTATGTACAAGGAAAAAAAAAATACTTCAGTTAGAGCTAAAAGTTTATAGAACAAATAAATTTAATAAAATAATAAATTTTGTAAAATGTATAAATATCTTAACAATTAACCTTAACCTTAATATTTTTAATAGTGACAAGGGTTTTACACTAGGTAGAGAGATTTGTGGACTCTAAAAAAAATTTAAACATTGCTTTTTTTGGCTGTTAATATTTACAAAGAAATGACCTAAACACTATGTTTTACAAAATAAATAATTCTGTATTAAATACACGGGATCTGGGCCAACCTTTAAAAAAAATTTAATTGAATTTAGTATACAATGAACTTTAATCTTTTTCGACACTCGTGTCAAATGATTTTTTACAAGACATCCACAGTTAAAAAACAATTTTAATTTTAAATTTTTTAAGTTTAAGTAATGGTTTTTTAGGGAGTTTATTCTCACCGCTTGATATTTTTTTTCCTCCTTCTAGAATTTCTCTGGGTTCTATGTTGTTTGAAATGACTCTGATGAGCTGCAATATTTCGAACAAATTTGGGATTCGGTCGTTAATGTTTTTTAAAATAATCACTATCTAAAAGTGATCAACAATTATTTACGCTCTGAGTGAGTCTGAAAGTAAGACGGGACACTGGAGAATAAAGGGGGGGACAGAAGATAACAGAGAACATCCGCTGACTCACGGCTACATCGGCCACGTTTCTACTTGCTGAAAAAAGCTGACCCAACAGGGAATCGAGCTCATGTCCTGTGGCGGGAACAAGTGATCTGAATACTCAGTCAGCTTGTCCTTCCTTAATTGTCCCACCTTCAGATTTAAATTGGCCAAGACTGGGTTACCGCTAGTTTTATAGAACGCAACTAAAAAAAAAAAAAAAAAAATGGTTTTGGAACTGCTGATAGCACCCACTCATTAGATCATAGAAAAAAAAGAAAAAAAGTTCATCAATGTCATACTCAACTCCCAATTTATACACATAATTTAATCATGCAATTCTTAGTTACTTTTAAAGCTGAACACTTGACCAATTATGAACTGTTTTTTTTTTTTTTTGGTTATTTACCTCTAACCACGTGATAAAGACTACATAAAATTACTATCACGAAGAAATTTACACTTTTCTTAAAATTCGAATCGATTTAAAAGTGTTGAAGCAGAGAAGAAAATAACTTATTCGATAAACCTATTTTATTTGCGGGAAAATACGGTATAAACAACACTGGTTTGTATTTTAATATTTTTTGAAAAATAAACGAGGTTATGTTAATTCATTTAATATAGCAATAAGCAGAGATAAGATTTCAAACGTATTTATATAATTTTAATAATATTTAATAATTTTTAATTTAATAAAATTTTAATAAAATTTTAATGATATTTAAATAATATCTTCTATTGTTTGAGAGAACAGATATGGAAACTTAATTTTAATTTTCTTCTACTTTGCTGAGTAAAAAAAGTGTTCAGGTTACGCAAAATTGAGTAGGTACCTACTCCTTTCCATTGCGACATACATCCGCTAAAACGTACCTAATCACTGGGTTATATGATCACATGAAACCAAAAATTTTCTTATGTTTAAAAATATCCTTTGAATTAGAAGAATATTCGTTGTGTTAAATATAAACGTCATTTTAAACTTTATGAGAGTAGTTTATTTCATGATATATGTAATTCGTAAAATGTGAATGTTTTAAAATTATTCAGACCATATTTTAATTGTTAAGGGATGACTGTAGGCATGTATCTATTCATCTCAGTCCAGAAATTCGGGGGCATATTTGAGAAAGTTATCTTTTTCATGGGTGACGAGGGTTCATGGTAACACACAGTAATAAACAAAAGAAGAATATAATTTAATTTTGACATTTTTGAGTATTATTTACAACTATTCTTTAACTATAGCTCCTTGTTTCATATTAAGTTTTTTCACGCAATGGAAGTGAGAGATTTTCCACCTCCCTTCCATCACAAGGCTGAATTTACCATGAATGACTTCGTTTATCAAATAAATATTCAAGGTTACTAAAATAGATATGGTGCATTGTCCTTTAGTGATGACTCACATATCTCATATAAGAATGTAAGATCCCTGAAATGACCTAGTTTCGTGAAATATTTCTTACGAACAGGAGGATATGTTGGAGGCTTTCCACCTATTGCAATTGCTGGGCCCAGAGTTCTGGGAACTGGCTGTCGCGGAAACCAAAGAGGGCGTCGCTGCAGTCACAGGTGTCGCTGCAAAAATAAAAGCTGATAAATGGACACAAAGTATGTAAAAATTTTAACTTTCTTTTACGTCTAGTTCAAGTGAAAATATTATATTTAATTTTGAAGATCTAAACTCATTTTATGTAGGGTGTCATTACAACCCTCATTCCCAACCCCTCTTTCTTACTACCATTTCTGTTGGAATTCATACTAAGATGTCTGGCCATATTTCAGTTTAGATAATTTGTCTGACTTTTTTTTTGGTGCAATCTAAATACTCGTACTTTTGCACAAAGAAACATAAATCTTTTGTTAAAACGACGTAACCTTCCCTGACATGGTCATGACATAAAATGTTTTTATAAAAAAAGTATTACAATTGTGTATTTTTTTCAAAATTATAGTTTTTTTAAAAAAAATCCTATGGTAATGATTATGAATTACAAAAAAATATTCAAAAAAAATCACTTCTAAATAATAATTAAATATATTTTTTTTCTACCTACCTGTTAATTATGTGGATACTTTTGCAACTTTTTAAATACGTAAAAATTACAATTATTATTTAAATCATGTGTAAAAATTTCATAACAGTAAAAGTTTTTATTGAAACTTATCTTGTGATAAGTGATAAAAAATAAAATAATATTTCTAAGAAATAACTTTGTTAAGTTTTTATTTGAGTAGCTTTATAAACCCTATTACAAATAACTTCACATATGAAACATTTTAACTTCAAAAGTGGACATTTTTTTACAAAACAATTTTCTTGCTCTCTGTTAAATCTTTCTATTAAAAACGATTGGTATATTCGATTTATAAAGTAAGCAACAAATTCTAATTGTATTAGCTATTAGTTATCCTTTAAGAATAGTGCCTATATTATGTAATTTGGAAAAAACCTAATACCTGTGTATTTTTGTTAATGGAGGGGTAGAAAGGTATAAAAATGTACTTCTACAGATAATAATTTTGTTATAAACAGTTTGTTTATTTATTTAACATTAAATGTTTAAGTTTCGTTTTTATATATTAAATTTTTATCTACAATTAAATATTTGTCACCTTAAATAACTGTATCTTTCACAGTTAAGATAATAGTTGTCACAGGTGATACATGCGTTACTTTAATGGCAAAACTGAAGCATATTGAATCATTTTGTTACAAAATAAAGCGCTAACATAACAATAAAACAACAACAATACAAAGTAAGTTCTTGTAATAAGTAAATAATTTTATTTAAAATGAATCTAGGAAATAAGTTAAAATCCAATTAACATGGTAGTTTTTGATTTGATTTTTAGGGCCGTTATTAATCCGTCTTGTGTTTATTCTTTATGAAAAGGTTTGTGATAGTTCTTGTGTAGAGTGCCAGGCATTGTTTGTAACTTTTTCCTCTGACAGATGCATTACATAAATGTAGTTTGAAACATTGCTAGAAGCGGACACACAATCATTATCACAATTATTAATGTTTCCAAGCTTATTATTATTCTCAAATTCTGCACACCCGAGTATGACGTCAAGAGCATGTATTATTTGTTATATAATTGCAATTCAATTTGCGTGGAAATTATTTTTAAATTTTGATTAATTTTTTGCAGAATGTTTCTTTTCCCTTACATTTTTCGCATGTTTTGGCCTCTATCTATTCTTTCTGCAGTTGATTTATAAAATCATAAGTTTTCTCCTGTAATTTTTATGTATGTTTCTTCATTCACACTTTTGATGTCAGTTAACGGATTGTCATGAAAACAGAAAGGTAAGCGTGCTTGGAGTGATATATTATTTTACAATTTAGCCTATTAATAAATGTAACGATTTTACTAATGTATAGAGACCTGCAAAATTCGCGGTTTCGATGGCCTTCAGGATAGACCGCACATACCCCTGTACACTCGGGCAAATAACGCAAGTTCATTGGCTGCCGACTTGTACCTAAGTCGTCTCAGCTGGTTTGTCTGTGATTCGATCCTTCTTTGGTTGAGGGTTTATAACTGGTTGAGATTCGTCCAGATTAACAGTAAGCCAATAGCAAAATTATCTAAGAGGTATATGTGTTTGAATTCTAGCCTATCACCGAATGGATCCACGAATTTGGCAGGTCTCTACTAATGTACCTACTATTGAGCAGAAATTGGCGATCGTGTTCTTTTATAAAATAAAATATTATACAAAATTCATCTTAAAATATTAAGTGTCAAATAAATTATACATACACCTTTATAAATTTTTTTAGAATAATATTTTTTCAAATGGTTTATAACTTTATATTATTACAAGATTAGGAAAGCAAGTTTACGTCTAAAATATAATAAACAAAATTCATAAATAAATTGTCATCATAGGTTTTTTAACAGACACACACATACACAGACGCACGCACACACACACATATTTATATATATATGTAATTGCACATTCAGCTCATTCAGACATTCAGATGTCTTAAATCTTTAGTCACCTAAAATGTGTGCGTGCAAGTGTCTGAACAAAACTCAAGATTGGTTGATTAAAACTGTGAATAACTATTAGAAATAGTAAATTGGTTTCCTCGGCAAACCAATACGGTCATTTGAAGGCCATTGTTTTTTAGTTACATCCACTTCGACAATACAACTCAGAAGGGTGGGTGACTGTAGACATCTGCATTACTATATGGCTCACACCACCAAAATGTTTTTTTCTGAAAACTGATGTTTGATGCTGATAAATAATTAAGTTCTTAATCATGGTCTTTCTCCAACAGCTGAGTGGGCATACCCAGGACCCTCAAAGGTACAGAATAAGAAAGACGAACCTCAACAGGCCTTACGCGAGGTAAGTGAAAACAGTCTTCGGTTCATAGAAACACCGCTATCTCGCCTAAAAGTCAGAGATCATAACCTGTCTACTTTTCATTTAGCTCCAGGTTAAATTTACAGACCATTGTATAACACCCGAACAATGATTGTTTTTCAGTGATTGGTTTATTCACGAATATACTTACGTGTTGTTTGATTCATTACTGGCGATTGTCAGTACAGGCGGCGCCACTGTGACGACAGCCGTGACGTCACTTTGCTTGTTAATGTAGCGTGATTAGAAGATGGTTTGCCATTGCCTTCCGCGGTATGATGGTGACAGGGACATCACAACCAGCCATTCCTGACCCCAGGCAAGGCTTGCCAACTGCCTCCCCAGTCGGGACTCGAACCCGGGTCCCTTGACACGCTAGCCACTGGCCCCAGAGCCCGGACGATTCATTATAAGCTAAGTTTTAATTGTTACACTCTAGTAGAGGGAGTGTCAAAGTTACTCTTTTATAATCATACCTAGTAAGAGCTAAGAAATTCAAGCAGTGTAAAGTTTGAACCTATGATTTAAAGAAAATTTCCAGGCTCTATTTAGGATAATACTTAATATCTGCTATCAAACCCTTTTAAAAAATAAAATAACCAGTTTTCCAAATTGAGTTATTAAATTTGGAAAAAAAATTAATATAATGTTTGTGATAAAATCCTATTGTTCATTATCTAAAATGTGATGATAAATAAAACGTAGAGTAAGGATCAAATTACTATGGATTTTTAACTAATTTGTATGATCTTTGACGTCATTTTAGCATTAGGGATATTAGGGAATAACCATGCAAATCTATTTACAGAGGTAATGCACAACGACTGAGGCTGCCGCAGTGATAGAAATAGGGTTTTTAGGTGTTAACCTGCTGGCTATGTTTAAATTTTGAAAATGTTTTTATTTTTTATTTTAAATTTTATAGTAATTCAGCTGAATAAAAATTATTAATTTTTCCTTTCAATGTATGGTAATCATACTGCAAATATAAGTTATATAAAGAGACCGGAAAATTTCGCGAATTCATTTCGCGATAGGCTAAAATACAAATAGTTATACCTCAATGCTGCCTTTGCTATTGGCTCACAACTCACCTGGATGACTCTGGGCCAATGAGAAACACCCAAACAGAGCTGTATCGAATCACATGCTGCTACGTTGGGACGTATCACAAGACAGCAGCCAATGAGTGGGTGGCATTTGACCGAGTGTACGTAGAACTATGGAGTTCATCCTACAGGTCACTGAACCCGCGAATTTTTCTGGTCCCTAGGTATATTCATAGAAATGTAGATAAATACAGAGGTCAGTGTATAAATATGCTTTTCGACGAAATGGAATTCGAACCTATGTATACTACACGGATACCACAGTTATTATTTTATGTTTAAAAGCCGTAAATTATATATAATAAGTAGAGATCCGTGAATTTCGCGGATTCATTTCGTGTTTTGCTAAAATTCAAATAATTATATCTTAGTGCTCCATCTGTCATTGGTTCTCTGTTAATCTGGAGGACTGAGGGCCAATTAGAGACCCTCACTCATAGAAGTGTCGAATCACAGGCCACCCAGTCGAGATGACTCACAAGTCAACAGCCAATGAACAGTTGGCCTTTGCCCGAGTGTGTAGAGGATATTGGAGTCTATCCTGGAGGTCATTGAATCCGCGAAATTCACGGGTCTCTAAAATATGCCTTGTCTAGAAACTATTCAAACTGGTAGACATTTATTGAAAGAAGAAACTAACTTATTACGTGAAAAAACTATTAAAAAATTACGAAGCAGACCAAAACGGAAATTAGAAGTTAAAGCCTAGTAAATAAATTTCACTTCATCTGACTGAAAGGGCTTATGTCGAAATATTTATTTCAAATTTTCCAAACAATATAATCTTAAAATACTTTTTTGAGGTTAACTGTCGTGCTCTTCCTTTGATGTTTACTTAACCAAATACTTTATTTACACAGGCTTCCGAGACTATTGGAGTTAACATACTTAATGTTTTATATTGTAATTATTTAAAATATTTTATTTGTTTCAGTGTTTTTTTTTTCAGTAAGCGTACATTTTTTCGATGTTTATTTTTGTTTTACTTATGTATGTTCACTAAAATACTTACTTATAAAATAAATAATTACATTAAAAAAGATCTAAATAAAATACCGTTTAAAAACATTTTTAACAATCGGTAACCCAATACCTTTCGCAAAAGTAAGAATTTAACCAATTTTTGTACTTAAGACTGGATGAAACAGGACGAGTGTAAGTATTCGACGGGTGCTTGCGTGTGTTCGCTGAGGCGTCATGCCTATACGTCATGCTTATGCGCGCCCCAAGCCAACTATTGGTATGTCTCAACTTATCCCGCGTGATCCCCAGTCAGCTGTCGTTTCGGAGATCCCATCTGCACGTCACTAGCAGTGCGCCGTAAGACATTACTTCACTCCAAATGATGTTGTTGTTAGAACTGTGCAGAGGCGCACCCAGGAATTTTTTTTTTTTTGGGGGGGGGGGGGGGGGGGGGGAGTGTTTTGAAGTTTGTTTTTTTATGAAGGAACACTGGTTTCAAAAATAAAGAGGGGGGTTTGGGGGCCCTCTCCCGGGAAATTTTGGATTTCTAGGTGAAAATTGGTACTATTTAAGAAGTTTTTGTATCTAATTATTGAATATACTGCTGGTAGAAAAAAGAATAATTTTTAGTACGGTACTAAATTTTTTTATAGACAAGAATCAAACAAAGATACCTTAAACAAACCCAGGGTCTCGTCCGCTCAAAATCAGTATTATTTTAATACCATGAGAATCCTAGCATGCATTAAAGTCCACATTCTGTGCAACTTAAATCACTGACAACGATGGTTTGCTTTTTACTGCATTCACACGCACTAGTTAAGTTCACTCTACGAGTAAAAACAAAGGGTATAAAATTCAAACATGTAATGTCTAGTTAAAACTGCAAAAAATACAGTCCAAAATTATGCAAAAATTAAAATATTATTACTATAAATGCATAAAGCAACACGAAGAAATAAGATTTATAACATATTTAGTATTCATTCAAGCTTTGTATCTGCAATTGTTTGAAAGGAAAATAATTAATAGTATCTATAGTTAGGAGCAATTCTCCTCTTCAATGATGAGAAAATAATTATTCGTATGGCGAAACATCTGTCCACTGTCCAAACATCTATTCACTGCACCATGCAATCAGGAAAATTAAGAGTGCCCTTAAATCACTGAGTTACGTGATCACAAGGAAACAAAAAAATTTCAGTCTTTTAACTATAAGAAAATTCCCTTTGTTCAGCACTAAAATCTATTCGACATTGTTTGAGAAAAGTTTGATGTTATATTTTATTTTCACTTGCGACTATATATATTTTTTTTACTGTCGAGGGATGACTATAAGTGCGCATATAGCTTAAACAGCACGGGACATTTTTCGGAAATCGATAGAAAAGAAGGGGCGTGGGGAATATTTTTGGAATTCACTTTCTTTCATCTGGGAGGAGGCTTTATGTTGCCAATAACTAATAAACAATAAAAAAATTGTTAATTATACTTATTTTTACTTTACTTTGTGCTTATCAGTTGCAAATATTCTCAAACTTCAAAATATTGCTAATTGTTTTATTTTCATTCCATAGTGATAATTTCCTACCCCTTCCCCCCTCTTTAGTAATCCATAATTTACCTTGAAAGATTTCGTTATCCAAATACCGACTCAAGGTTTCTAAATTACTTAGATAAATACATTGTGTCTTAATTTTAAATAATTATGTAAACTCCCTGAAATGACGCAGTTACATGAAGTATTTCTCACGAACAGCTGAAAGAGTCGGAGGCCCGCCTGCCGGATGAACATCAGGATCCAGACGTCGGCGGAGTTGCTGTTGGCGGAACTTCAGCTGCGCCGGCAGCAGCGGAGATACAGCGACCAAGTAGGTCAAGCTTTCAGTGCTGCATGACTTTAAACATTTCAGTGAGGGATGTCGTCACTACCCCCACCCTCAACCCATCTTCGCTTCTACCTTTTCTGTTGGGATTCGTATTGAAATGTCCAGACATATATTTCATTTTTGATAACTTCAGTGATATTATTAGTAGCGCAACACGAACATGCACTTTATTAGCATGAACAGTTTGTTGGAGAAATATTTATATTCAATTTATTTCAGTGTTACACCTATAAAAATAACTTCAAATGTGAAACATTACATTATCACGGGAGGGATAGTATTACAAGAAAATTTTGGCATTGTGCTAAAAAGGTGCATGAGAATTAAATGCAATATTATTTTTTATAAATAAAACAACGAATTATAATTTTGATTAATAACTATCCAGCAAGAAAAAATTGAAATGTGTAATTTGGAAACAAATCTGAGTTACACCTATGTAATATATGCCTAAAGAGCAAATTTTTATGAACCACAATGATGTGTTAGGACCATACTCTATAGACACTCCTAGGAACTTCAACGCATATTTCACTGAACAAATATGGTAATTTAACAGAAATACCCGATGCACTTTACACTGACAATTAGAGCCACTACAAGCATACAGGGCAATAGTATTCAAACTACGTAGTCACCAGTGATCATTCTGGCATGAATAATGCCTGATATAGAGTCACTCTACATTTTGCGTCTACTACATACACCAGCATAGCCGTTATGTCACCAACATGCGACAAGTTTCAGACATCTAGATGCCTACTTTAATTATTCGACTAGAGCACACATCGTCTCACTCATCGACTCACATTAAAAACCTATCTACACAGATTAACATTCATCAATGACAATCAACTTTGCCCTTACATACTTACATGAATTTTCTCTCCACATTCATCCACAGAATGTCCTTACGCTCATTCACACATTTATCTCCGCACATATCGACTCATGTTGACGGTGGTCATCTTCGCAAACTGAAAATCGTATTCGCACTCATGGTTGCATACTGACGAACATCTTCACAATTGTCGTCGCGCTTATCTTCGCATCCCACACAGTTTTTCAACAAACATCTGTCATCACACGACCAGGTCACCATCGTTCGTCTACACACATAGAGTTGGCCACAAATAGATGCCAACCTACAGTCATTAGGTTATCATCATACGGTTACTCTCTGACTATAGTGGAATGTTGTCAGAGAAAATAACTGGAAAAACAAAATTAAAAAGAACTACTTCAATCTTTCTATTGAAATATCTGTGACATACAGTGCTCAATGGGTATTAGTAGGATACATTTTTGGTATGGATCATTGGTATACTTATGCTTGGCAGGTATCAGTGGGATAGTAAGGTTGAAGAATTGGTGGGATACCAAGCATGGCATGAATCGATGAGGTACTATGATCGGCAGGTATCAGTGGGAAAATGTTGAGGATCAGAGGTATACTATGCCTGGCATGAATAAACGGGAGAGAGCGATAGAGGTATCTGTGGGATACAAAGTTGGACAGGGATCAGTGGAATGCTATGACAAGAAGAATTGATGGAATAAGATCATAGAAAGGTTTGGTGTCGAATGATAAAGTAACGATCGGTGGAATAGTACAATAAATTTATCGTAAAAAAAAACTGTGGGAAATCGTATTGCGTGAATTTAAATATTCATTTTTCTACACAGGCGTGATGTTGAACACATATTAACACCGTGTTTTCAGATTCATTATGGACTTGTGACATGAGGAATTGTTCGTTCTTTTTTGTCTGTAGAACTTGTGATTTTAAACAAATCAAAAGGAAGTTCGCAAAGTATCTACAAAATAAATGATTAATAATCACACCACTTGAGCCAGTCACGGCAGCTTTTAGGTGCACTTTATGTATTTATATTTCGACACAATTCGATACACAAATAACCACGACTAGGAGGACGGGAGCAGATAGCAGTTCCCGAAACGTCGCTTGTTTTTGTTTTAGAAAACTGTTGTTTTTGTTTCGTCTTTTCGTTTGGTCGTGTTTTTGTCTCGTTTTGACTGTTGTGCTGAATTTTTTGGATTCAATATTTTTTGTGCTGTCACCATCTGTGGGGGCTTTTTCGTTTCTCTTTTTGTTTTTTGGTTTTTTGGAAAACTATTGTGTTTGTTTCGTCTTTTCGTTTTGCTGTGTTTTTTGTCTCGTTTGAACTGTTGTGTTGAATTTTTTTGGGTTCGGAATGTTTGTTCTGTCATCATTTGTGGTTTTTTTTTCGTTCTGTTAGTCTATTGTTCTTTGTTTTTTTCTTGTTTGTTGACCATATTCCTGTTGTGGAATATTGTGTGGCGTTAAATCCTGACAACAGCAATTTTTGCTTAATTTGTGTTTTTTGTCATTTGTGTTTTTTTGTAGTTTTCTTCTGCAGACATACATGTGCAAAGCAATGGCGTATGTCCAAAAGCCTACATCAAGTCATGCACTCCCATTGCACAAATCTTTCAAAGATAATACAAATAACCACATATCATAGTACAATTTTAAACAAACTACAAAATAAAAATTTACACTTATTGACACATAACCTACGCTTAAATCGAACCAAACCAACATACAAATCTGGACACAATGTGAGAAAAATATTGACAGTCATCCACAAACACATTAGCCTTAACCAGCACACTTCGACACACAATTTGACAGAAATCTTAGCACAACAACGAAAAAATCCACAATTATCGGCAAAAATATAAAAAAGAATATTGCTGCTTAAAACTGAAAACACAATTACAAAATTTAATAAATTTATCGATGATGTTCTAAAAAAATGTTTAATACTTCGAGTGGTGTATGGTATTGTAAATTGTGGTGAGTGGCAAAAACTGTTTTGAGAGTTTTAACTGGGTAGTATCTCCAACAGGTGCCAGTGAACCAAATGACTCTGGGCTAGTGGTGCAAGAGAACACGGTTGCAGCTCAGAACGTGAGTACCCGCACTTTCTTCAGTTCACAGACCATTCAGTTTCTTTTGTTCAAGTTCTTTCACGCGGTAGGTACCACGGTGGTACAGAGGCCCGATGTGTCACCGCTCACCACGGAACCCGTCACGGGTTCGATTACCGGCAGGGTCAAACCAGATTCTTTGTAAGTTGAATACGTAGTGGACTTTGCCATGAGTCTTCTGCCCATTAAAAATCAAATAATTGTATTTTTAGAGTGTGAATATTGGCATCAAGAAGTGTCTAATGCGATTTCATGTTGGTGGTGAGTTCCGAGGCGTAAACATCACGTGTAGCAAGTCCACCTTAGTCCCAGTATGAATTTATATATGAGCACCAAGTTTGCATCAATTTGACGCTTAATTCAAAAGTATCTGAAGCGCTGTAGCTATGAGCTTAAATGCCAAACTATGTGACATACAAACTACTTTTGCCTTTTTACCAGCGGAGAAATTAAACTGTCAAGATGTTACATGATACTGTGAAACTTAGATTCCTGCCTATTTGAAATATATATTCTTCAGTCTCAATGTCTTTATAATGTAGTTTTCAAAGAGAAATAAAACAACAGTAATACTTACAAAAACATACAATCATTCGGTATAAGATTGCCTAAACTTACTTTAGTCTCTAATTTCCACTTTTAGTATAAAATGGCTTTATAACTATTGAAAATAAGTTAATTTTACTGAAAATACTTTAACAGCTCTATAATGTTCAAGAATGGAGTAATTAGGTTTTTTTTTAAAAAATGAAAATCCACTGATTCGCAGTAGTTTAAATAAAAATTTTAAAACCTACAGTGTTCCCAATTTACGAGGTTTGAGATATTTATGTGCTTGCAATATTTATTTTTGGTGTAAAATATTAACATTATGTGTTACGTTTTACAGTTATGTACAGAGCCGTAGGCACATGGCCTCCAAGTGTGTATGACACACGAACAATGGAGAACGAAATAAAATTAATATCTCTCCTGCAAACCTATAACTTTAATTTAAAGACCGAAAAATTAATTAAAATAGAACATTATGTGTATGGCTAACTTGAGCTAGTAGATCAGTATGATTTAAAAAAAAAATGTGTAGATTTTTTCATTTACAGTGTATTTAATTTGGCTACATCACGTATGTTAATATAGCCTGTTACAAATATTTTGATACTGCAGACATTATTATTGCAATCCATGGAAACCATAGTTATTTGTAAATATAATTTTTTCTCAATGTCCTATGAAAAACTGCTAGTTGAAGTATCTAAGATGTGTTTGTTTTCTTTCAACGAACCTCAGGGAAAAGGGAAGACCTCCTCAGAAGAAATCAAGTCTGATGAAAAAAACAAGAAACCAGACGCAGAAGTGGAGGCCCAAGATGCAGCCAAAGATGTTTCAGGCGAAAGTAAGAGATGCTTCATCATTCATTACTAGCAATACCTAAGTTACTTTGTATAAATGAAAATACTACATTTAGAAATTTTATATTCGCATTACCTGTTTGTATTACAGGTAATACGAATATAAAGTTAAGTAAATATACTGACAAGGTTTTATTTCTAGATGATGAGAAAATGAATTGACTTTGGTATTACTGAGAAATTATTTTAACGAAGTAACAATATGAACAAAATAATCAACATTGTCGCAAGCAACGAATTCATCAATCTTATTAATCTTCCTATAAAAACTTTTCACTTTATTCGTGTCAAACAACCATTACTACAAATTACAGAAATTGACCGATTTATTCAATTTTCTGTAAAGAAATTTATCCATATGGCCTCGACAACTACCACTTAATAACAGAAAAACTAGTTTCTGTATTTTTTTTATTCGTATGTTCAGTGAATATTTAACACTTAAATTTTAGATAAATGATCAAAAAAAAAATACTGTCCACCAATTTCAAGTAGACCTAAACACGTTCCAAATTATAGTACGTATTAGGCTTAATGTCGAGACATAACTTGTGAGTTATATTTCACACGCCTAGGTTCCAAGTGAGGTGCCTAGTGCCGCGAGGTTCCATCTTGGATTATGAAATCACGGTGGCATCGCCTTTTGAGTTTCCAACCCCCGAATATTGCACGTTTCTTTATGGTTACAGCACTATAGATTGTCCCACTCCCAAATGTTGCATTTTTCGTTACTTTTATATCACCATCGAGTGCCTCACCACCATTGAGACTACCGCTCTTGAGTTACAGTTTTAGATTGTTTGTAAGACGCCATCTTGTTTTCGTCTGCAGGATTCCCCATCTTGGATTCTGACATCCCAGTCGCCAGCTTGATTTCGTCGCTGGAGATCGATATCTTGGATGACATAATATTGCCGTCTTTGTTGCTACTGTTTGTTCATAGAGTTAACGAGTATCGCTCTCTCTAGTGAACATAAGGTCGATTATCCATTACCTACCAGTGCTGTTGTAAGACTTATGTACATATTAAATATAATTTTTTTATAAAATTTCTTCAAAAAGAAGTACCGTCATGAAAAAAAGACGCATATTAAAAATATGGACGCACTCTGGGACACACAATTGTCATCTAGGACTAATATTTGCACGCACAATCATCTCAGTAAAATACGATAGGATACGATTTGCAGGATATAAACGGCATGATATGATAGGATACGATCGGTAGGATACGATAGGATAGAATAGGTAGTATAGAGGATACAATATGATACACTGGATGCGATCGGCAGGATACAACCGAAATGATACGATATGATACTGAGGCGTCACATATCTTGATTCATGATTTCAGAGGCTGCCGGTGAATACTACAAAAAAAGGCGCAGGGTAGAAAAAATACTATAACATAAAAAAATAGAAAATATCGACATTCAAAGAGTAATACAAATTTATTATATTTTTCAAATACTTATTAAGTTTGCATTTATATCTTTGTACACAGTACAGAAAATTAAATACCAATCATTGCTACGAACTGTGGTGCACCACGCTCTAAATAAACTTTACTAAAACAGCTAAAAACGCAATTGAAATTTATACACGTATTAATTAAAAAGGTTACCGAAGACTTGCAATAAACAAAGCAAGTGCTAAATGATGACCAACTTTAAAAATTATTAATGCACCGCTAAACTACATTTATAACTAGAGTGCTTTAAAAATAACAAATAAATAACATTAAAACATTATAAAAAGAAACTTCAGAACCACCACGACTCAAATAACAGAGTTTATTTAAAGTCTTGCAATAAATAAAAGTTTTACGCCTCTTTGAGTTCAACCTTAAACGCCACAAATATTATAAGAAATAAAGTCACTAAAAGAAAGTCCATTATGAAGTTATTAAGAATAGTTCCAGTTGCAAGAATAGGCTTCTGAAACTTAATTCAAATAATTGTCAATTAAATACCCTGTGTTGTGAAGGCATTGTGCAGATAATCTTAACAGTCGAGTTCGTTTAAATTCAAAAGCTGTACTCACTATAATATTAAATGGCGCAGAAATACCACAGCCTTTTCGCAATAAACAAAATGCTGCCAGACATAACACCAGCTTGCAAATATGCCAAGAGTATCTCGTACCGACGCCTCGATAAAAAAAAAGTTCACAGAATGGTATGATTGCTATACGATGTCCAAACAAAATTAGTTTACTCATACACGGCTCAAAATTATGAAAACAGTGCATTTCAAGTTGCCCTAAAAAATAATGTAATTGAATACGTAAGCGTTGTTGTTAGAATGACTATTTGTTGTAGAAAACTATATAGACACATGAAGTCTCCAAGTAATTCCGCAATAGTTTTTAGGGGCCATGCACTAAAGGTTCTCACAACAGTTGTTATACACGCAGCTTGAAGCCACATGCATTCTGCCTCGAATTACACATTTAACCATAAAGAGGGAAAGTCTAGTTCCATAGTGCGAAGTAAAGTTGCATAAAAAAATAACGAACAAAAAAAACCTTTATTATGACAAAAATCTACTGCAACGATATCTGGGGAGCTTCATGAAAGTTTACTTCAGAGTCGACGAAAGAATTTGGAAACAACTACAAACACAGTACGTATGTTTCAAGTGGGGCACTCCCTTTTAATAGACACGTTATTAAAGAGATGTTACTTTAAATAGCTCGCCCGATTTGTCGCCATGCTTTCAGGGAAGATGCTCGCTTGAAAAACAGTAGCGCCGCAGGATTGGGCTCTGCCTCGGGCTTCGCTGTGGCCAGAAACACACAGCCCGGATCACCGTGTTGCGGGTTGCCTACAGTGGCGTAGGTTAGGCGCAGCGCAGATACTGCCTCGCTGCCATGCATCCCGAACCAGAAATGCGCGAACGCTGCATAGCTCGCCAACAGGTGGATTATTGGCTAAAGTAGCGTCGCACCGCGCCCACGAAGCAAACTAAAACCTTTACGTAGTTTTGGTACGCCGCAAAGCAATTTTCAAGAACGGGGCAGAAACAAAAGCTAATGCGAGACTAACATATAAGTAGTACTGAGACAAAAAGAAAAAATTTAAACAAATAAAACAAATAAGGATATTACAGGGTTTACGAAATACATATATATTACTAGCTGCCCGACCCGGCTTCGCACGGTTGTATTTATGGGGGGGAAAATGAGACCAAATCTCCTATTTACAGTTATAATAAATGAAATAAAATGAAAATTAATTAATTTTGACAAAAACTTAATACAATGCTTTGTAATGTACCGAAGAAAAAACGAATAGCACCGATGGTTTCCCGACTCTCAAGCACGCAACGTTGTCATGGAAACGAAGTACCCACTGTTTCCCGGGCTTAAACACCAATCAATATTGATAATCAATTTATTATTAATTATAAATTATTAAGACTATTAATCGAAATAAAAACTACCCTATCTCTCAAGTTGGAAACAATTACACATAAATGCCAATTTTCATCGAAATCGGTTGACTTGGTAAAGAGTTCACTGGACCTTTTTAGAAATCAGATGTAGTTAGTAATTGTCTTCTTAATTTGAATAATTTATATCACTTTCAAATCCAGACCGACTTTGTTCTACCAGTGTATAGTTATTTACCTGTATATATCTAAAAATTGGTGGTCTGTATTTAATGAGTGATGAGGACTACACTAACAATGAAATAGTCGTTGCCATGGAGACGAATGAAGCATCAACAATGCTACAGCCGTTGCCGTGGTGATTTTCTGCAAACTCATACATACATCACATTAGAAAACTCTAAAATTATCAGATTAAGACCATTAATCGAAATAAAAACTATCCTATCTCTCAAGTTGGAAAAAATTACACATAAATGCCAATTTTCATCGAAATCGGTTAAGTGGTTTAGGAGTCCATTGAGGACAAACATTGTGACACGAGATTTATATATATTAAGATTTGGGGAAATTTTAATTTAAAAACACACGCCTTAATTCGATCAAAAGGATACAATAGGATCTGGTTACATCTTTCTCCACAATTGATCCAAATGGCTACAATAACGGCAGTTGCTCCAGTCGCTCCAATTTAATTTTTCTCCAACTACCTTTATTTGCACCAAATACGGCGCCAGTCATCAATCGATCCTTATGAATTTGGGTCCAAATAACTTAATTAACTACAACCGCTTGAAGTAAATTATATTGCATTTTGCTTCAACTGGTCAAAATAGCTCAAATTGTTTAATTATTGCACTCATTTTTTTATATTTGGCTTCTCTTAAGAAACTGTTATATTACAAGTAATCAGCCTAAATCTTTATGTTACAGTATGAGAAATGAAACAATCATTTTTAAAAAATTTACTTGATTTGTTTTTCAGATGCTTGTAGTTTAATAAAGTGTTTTATTGTATGTTGCTCGACTCTGTATGATATTGTTTTTTCAGCGATAGTTAATTTTCGGACATTTTGGGCCGTAAGCAGAAATCTTAACATGTCAGACAATATATTTCATTCTTTCCACAACGTAAGACTCACATACAACGAAAACGGCGCACATTTTGAACAAACGTTCTTCAAAAGGACGCATATTTAGACATTCAATTCTAAAGTGTTTTCCTTGCCTCTTTCCTGGCTTGGACCAAGTGCCTGCATTGCATGCTTCCTGTGTCGACATATATTTGGCTTGACCTTTGTCCGACTTGGACCATATGTCTTGCTGTCTTTGTGCATGTCTTGGGCCAAGTAACCGAATTGCATCGGCTATTTTGTTTATGAAGACAAAACCATGTTTTCATCTATTTTCACACAGATTTAAGGACTCGGTTTATAGGAAATATGATTTGCTGATTCGGGGCTTATCCTGTAAATTTGGAATTTTGTATGATATTAGTTAGTGTGGCAAGTATCATATACTTGTTTAGTTTCTTACTGGATGGTATTGCCAACAGGTGCCGAAGGAGGCAAAGATTCTTCGTCGATCTCGGAAGTGAAGACTTCTTCAAGTAAGACTTCGAACGAGGTGAGAATCTGCAATTTCTTCAGTTTATTCAAACGTAAATTTATTATTATTTATTATTTCAGTTTATTTATAATTAAAATGTCATTGTTACAGGTCAAGGTGATATGTTTTCAGTTACTAGGGAGGACAATCTTGAAATTTTAATCAGTGGATAAATGTTTGGACACAGCAATGAGGCAGAAAAATTATTCGGAATATGTGCATTACCCACTTTTTTTGTTCAATAAGTCAATACTTCATATCATTCCATAAACTCTTGTTATCTCTAAAGGCGCAAATGTGGACGGGATGTTAAACTCAACGCATCTCAACCATCATTTCAATCACAGTTTGGCTTGAGAGTATGAAAGTAATATCTTGGTGAAACTACAAACCAAAAAATAAAAACGAGATATTTACTTGCATGTTCAAAAATGAAAAACTATATATTTATATGTGTATATGTATATTTATACATATATAATACTTTATAAATTTCGAAAGACTGTCTGAATTGTATCTTTCAATGTTTCAAATGGGTTCTGTAATATACACACATCCTGTAATATATTTTTGTAAGACAATGCCACACACTTAAAAAAAATTTCTTCATTATTTGTGATTTTATAAAAAGAGAGGGTAAATTGTTACAACTGCCAATTTTAATAAAAAATTTTATTAGTTTATCGGCAGTTGGATTAACTAATAACAATCAAAAATATATCTGTGTACAACATTCTTTCCATCTTGAAAGTTAAGTGTGGCAACAGAAATTTAATAATAGGCCTGTGCAATTTTAGGCCATGTATGTAGAGTTAAAATGGTTAGCAGAGAATTACACAAGTTTGGCTGATCTTTACTTATTATGATTAAATCCTAAAAAGCGAAAATTTATTCCTTCTAATGGCAACATGATGCGACGAGCAGGATTCTATGTAAAACTTTATTTATGAGGCATAAACAGCAATATTCCAAGGTCGTAATTTCCACCACATCAACCGTTTGACTAACTTAAATAGCACAATGTCTGCATCATATTTCCACGTGAAACACGATTTTATTTAAATGCTAATTACATGGGTTTCTATGACAAACATGCAACATATAAAATGGTTTATTTTTATTTTTACCAGGAAAAAAGTATAATATGTTAAATATCACTAAGAAATTTACCCTAATACCTTTAGGATACGCGTAACCCTCCTTACTATGTGTAGTGTAATTATCCAAGTGAAAATTATAATAAGTTATAAAATTAATTATAAGCACTCAGTATAATATGGTTTCTTATAATTATCAAAATACAGAAAAATTAATAACTTTTTAAATAGATACATGTTTTTAACAACTGTGAAAAAGCCTCATACCGATTCAAAATGTAGCAATTGTCACGCTTTTCAGTTTAATTCCACTAATTTGCAGTAGTTTTTTACAGAATTATATCTGAAGTATTTATGAAACGTGAGTCGCAACTTTCAATTTGTGGCAAATGAATGATTTCCGTGGCATAACCTAAAAATTAAAACTACATATTAACTTGAAATTGTTTATTTTGTGCTATGTATTGTTCAGATCAAATAAAACCAGAGGAAAAGGAGCATTGTTTCATCCGTTTACTCTTGAGAATCATTCAAATTGTAGTGATGATACTAATTCCATATTTTTCACTTTATAACGAGTAGTATGTAAATGGGCTCCGGAAACTGGCCCCGGCGCGTGGAGCCGGAGCTGAGTCACCATCTTGGATTTGTGACGTCACGGCGGCCATCTTGGACTCAAAAATTCCTCAAAATTCCTCAAAAATGGCTCAAAATGACTCAAAAATTCCCGTTTAGAGGAAAAATTAGGATTTCGAAATACCACAAAAGTCGTTCTGCCTTAGAAACCACGAAAATCCTCATATAGGCTTAAGAATCCATGTCTACAGCCTCCGATAAGCCTCTTTTAGGATTATGACGTCACCGTCGCAATTTCCGTTATGCCCGCCATCTTGAAAATCTGTAATTTTTATGTTAGAAAATCGGGAAAAATTAAAAAAATCATTAAAAAAATTATTTAATTGAATAAATAATAAAAATCTAAAAAAACACTGTTGGACTTATCGTTATGGTCGTCATCTTGGATTATATAAATGTTGCATATTTCGTTACACCCGCCATCTTGGTTGAGTACTATGTCATCGTTACACTTTATGTTATGACCGTCATATTGGATCCTATTAATGTTGCAATTACCGTTATGGTCGCCATCTTTAAATTTAGACGCCATCTTGGAAATCCATAATTTTTATGTTAGAAAATCGGGAAAAATTCCAAAATTCATCAAAAAATTAACTAAATAGAATTCTGATTGATTATATCGATTCCCGTCCTTGGTTCGAAACCGGTGAGGGCAAAAAAAAAGTTTAGATCCTTCCTCCACAGAAGCCACCTACAGACTGACCTACCACCAATATCAAGGTATATATCGTCAGGTGGTATGACGTCATGTCCGCCATCTTGTCTTCGTCCGCTGGAGACCATCATCTTGTTTTCGTCTGCTAGAGTGTGCTGGCGTCATGTTAATATAATTTTCTGTTCACCATACCTTTAACCTCGTCTATTGGCATTGAAATTTGTCATTGACCTTGAACTTTGACCTGACCTTGAACTTTTACCTTGACCTTGAACTTTTACCTTGACCTTGAACTTTAACCTTGAGCTTGACCTTGAACTTTGAGCTTGACCTTGACCTTGAACTTTGACCTTGAACTTTGAGCTTGACCTTGAACTTTGAGCTTGACCTTGAAATTTGACCTTGTCCTTGATCTTTGACTTTGACCTATACGTCCATTATGGATCCGTCATTTTATGTTCAGTCATGCTACCAGGAGCTACCACCTGCTAGTGGTCATTGCCACCATCATGTTTTCATCTGGTGGAGGACACCATATTGTGTGTACTCGTCTTACCATCATGCTAGTTTTATTCTAACCTGCTACAGTGCAGTAATCATTTATTACTACTGAGGTGCCTGCCATTTTGAAATTTGGGTGCCATCTTGAAATCATGTAATTATTTAGCTAGAATTGCGGTAAATACTCCAAAAGTCTCCGAAAAAATCAATTATTAATTTACAAATCGAATCGATGAATTCCTGTCCACGGTTCGATTCTTGAAGAGTGACAGTTGTAACTAATTATTAAATAAATTTTAGATTCTGTTTTCCATTACCTTTCGTGGAGTTTATTAATCATTCACTCTACGAAAAACAATTCAAGTCAATATACCTGACCATCTAAATACAGTGCCGCTATGTATTACATGAAAGTCTAGTTTTTTGATACTTACTAACCTTTAAAATGTTCATGTACAAAGTCACACATACAGGCCAATTGTCTTCAGACTACAAGACCGGGACATGTAAATTACAGACATATAGACCACGAACTCAGTACACACAGGAAAACGGAATGTACACACAGGAAAACGGAATTTACACACAGGAAAACGGAATGTACACACAGGAATACAGAATGTACACGCAGGAAAATGGAACGTACACACAGGAATACGGAATGTACACGCAGGAAAACGGAACGTACACACAAGAAACGGAACGTACACACAGGAAACGGAATGATCACACATACAGTAGCGGAAACACATGCTTAGTTGGAAATCAGAATACAAGAAATAAAACGTACTTTTTCAAATATAAATAATTCATTTATTTTTCAATAGCACACACATGTCTGTTAAACAAGTTATTATTGTACGTAGCCAGCTTTCCGCAGTTCTTGTATGAACGATACTTCCTATATATGTGAGTAGTTTCCTCTACGAACAGATGCCACCATCAATCTTAGTTGGTCAACAAATATGTTTGGATCTTTCCAAGATGTGTAATCAATCTCTTCTGCTACCATCTTCCTTGCACGTTTATAATAAACATTATCTATGGTGTCTTCCGTTTTATCGTCAACCACAAGGTCACTTTCGTCATCGAGACAGTGATTATCACAAGCTTGATCAGGATAATTTATTATGTCGTTTCCATCGTTTTGGTCTCAGGCCACCATCACAGTCTTCGATATTGCCTGCTTTAGCTGCTTTAGCACAGTCTTCGATCACGCCACCAGCTTCAGAGTCACTGTAGCAATCACCGTAGAAGGCATCGTCTTCACCCAGATTACCTTAAGAATTCGTTTTCGTTGATGTCGTAGTGTCTTCATCGTCTTCATACTTCCTTTTTACAAAGTATGGTGGATCTACTGATTATCGGCTTAAATGAATTCTCACTTTTCACGGTATTGTTACTTCCATTAGTTTCAGTCTTCTCGAATCCATCAGCATCCTTCAATTTATGTTCTTCGTACGATCGGGTGAGCTAATACCATCACGCTCAGGACAAGGAAAATTATCGTCGTAATGCAGATTACTCTTCTTTAGTCTAGTGGTTACATCGATGTCCTCTATGCCGTAAGTGGGCTTGGCTTTACATGTTCTACCATGACTTTTTAGCTGTCAATTCACGTTAACAACCTGATACACCGATTACAGCTTATTATTTTGCGTAGTGGTTTTTAACACAATCATTCTTCTCATACAGTTTAGCATTCTTTCTCAAGGTAAACACATTGCTACAGTATCTTCACTGATGTTGTTTTGATACAGCTACAGACTTTGAAAGCTCCAGAAGGCTCCAATTGCTCCTACTGCCTTTTGTTTCATCAGCACCAATGATATTTGTCTAGAATGATACGAGGTTCCAAGACATCTCGACTACGCGACTACGAGCCATGAGGTTACGACACTACGTGACTACGAATCTTCAAGTTTACGAGACTGCATAACTAAAAGACCACGTGGCTACGAAATTTCATGTCTATGAAGCTACAAGGATACAAGTCTCCTCGGCTCCTAATGTCTGCAAGTGGACATGGCTACAAGACCACTTGGATACAAAACTTCAATTCTACAAGTCTACAAGTCTCCACCAACTACCTTCGAGTGTATAAAGCACCAACTACTCCAGCGGCTATATGTTATAGGATTACGTGACTACATGTTTACGTAGCTACAAGTCTACGAGGCTCCAATGCTTCACGACTACGAGACTACGAGTCATGAGGTTACGAGACTACGTGTACGCGAGGCTATAGGACTACGAAGCTTCCAGATCACATGGTTACGAGTCAGCATGGCTAAAAGACCGCGTGGTTACGAAACTACATGTCTCTAACTGACTACAATAGCACCATTCAGTGGTGAGAGTTAATAAATCTCAAGAAAATAACCTTTTTAAAGTAGTGTCGATTATTTTCAACAGATGACAACACATGTTGCTTACAGGTAAATATTATTTATTTCTTTTATGCAGGAAGCGGGATGCTCACTAACGATCGCAATAGAAGGATGGCTTCGCTAGTCACCAAGGAGAAGGAACTTCGTCTTGCATGTTAGTGCTTCACAGATGTCTCATGGTATATTATTTGACTGAGTATCTGAATAAAATTACCTGTCTTAACCACCAAGTTCAGTGCAGTTTGTCTCAAAGCATATTATCTGACTGAGTAATGGTTGTTTATTTTTTGAATTCCACCTGGTAAAAATATCGTAAGTGTCAATTTTTTAGCAGAATTTCACTAATTAAATGTAACTCTGAATAAAATGACATGACTCAGTAGGTAAAAAATCCATCATGCAGAGAGCGGTTTCTCAGAATAGAGAGAAGCACTTGAAGAAACCACAGGGATAATCAGAAGCACACGGAGAATACCACCATAATATTGCCAAGAATAATCAGGAACACTCGGAGAAAACCATAAGATGTCTAGCCAGGAATAATCAGAAGCATTTGGAGAAAACCATCAAAATATTATCAAGAATATCCGGGAGCACACGGAGAAAACCACCATAATATTGACAAGGATAATCAGAAGCAATCGGAGAAAATCACCACACGTTTTCTTTGATATAATAAAATTACTGGGGAAAAAATATTTAATAAAAGTTAATAATTAAATTTTTTAAATGAAAAAAATTACAAAAATACATAAAATTCTGGCTTGTACTAGAACTCTATCTTTGTTCAACAATGAGAAGTTCACAAGCAAGCAGAATCTAATTATGTATTTTTGTAATTTTTTTCATTTTAAATTTTTTATTATTTATTTTTATTAAATATTTTTTTCCCAGTAATTTTATTATATCAAAGAAAACGTGTGGTAATTTTCTCCGAGTGCTTCTGATTATCCTTGTCAATATTATGGTGGTTTTCTCCGTGTGCTCTTGGATATTCTTGATAATATTTTGATGATTTTCTCCAAATGCTTCTGATTATTCCTGGCTAGACATCTTATGGTTTTCTCCGAGTGTTCCTGATTATTCTTGACAATATTATGGTGGTATTCTCCGTGTGCTTCTGATTATCCCTGTGGTTTCTTCAAGTGCTTCTCTCTATTCTGAGAAACCGCTCTCTGCATGATGGATTTTTTACCTACTGAGTCATGTCATTTTATTCAGAGTTACATTTAATTAGTGAAATTCTGCTAATAAATTGACACTTACAATATTTTTACCAGGTGGAATTCAAAAAATAAACAACCATTACTCAGTCAAATAATATGCTTTGAGACAAACTGCACTGAACTTGGTGGTTAAGACAGGTAATTTTATTCAGATACTCAGTCAAATAATATACCATGAGACATCTGTGAAGCACTAACATGCAAGACGAAGTTCCTTCTCCTTGGTGACTAGCGAAGCCATCCTTCTATTGCGATCGTTAGTGAGCATCCCGCTTCCTGCATAAAAGAAATAAATAATATTTACCTGTAAGCAACATGTGTTGTCATCTGTTGAAAATAATCGACACTACTTTAAAAAGGTTATTCTGCTTGAGATAAATTAACTCTCGCCACTGAATGGTGCTATTGTAGTCAGTTAGAGACATGTAGTTTCGTAACCACGAGGTCTTTTAGCCATGCTGACTCGTAACCATGTGATCTGGAAGCTTCGTAGTCCTATAGCCTCGCGATCACGTAGTCTCGTAACCTCATGACTCGTAGTCTCGTAGTCGTGAAGCATTGGAGCTTCGTAGACTTGTAGCTACGTAAACATGTAGTCACGTAATCTTATAACATATAGCCGCTGGAGTAGTTGGTGCTTTATACACTCGAAGGTAGTTGGTGGAGACTTGTAGACTTGTAGAATTGAAGTTTTTTATCCAAGTGGTCTTGTAGCCATGTCCACTTGCAGACATTAGGAGCCGAGGAGACTTGTATCCTTGTAGCTTCATAGACATGAAGTTTCGTAGCCACGTGGTCTTTTAGTTATGCAGTCTCGTAAACTTGAAGATTCGTAGTCACGTAGTGTCGTAACCTCATGGCTCGTAGTCGCGTGGTCGAGATGTCTTGGAACCTCGTATCATTCTAGACAAATATCATTGGTGCTGATGAAACAAAAGGCAGTAGGAGCAATTGGAGCCTTCTGGAGCTTTCGAAGTCTGTAGCTGTGTAACCCTTCTTCCTGCTAACTTGGAAGAGGGGTTGCGTCCCCGACCCACTCTGGGCGCGAAGGGAAATTCCAAAAATTATGAAAAGGTATGAAATGCTACACAATAAAAAATTCCCCATACCAATGCCCAGGGGTCAGGCCAAAAACTGTAAAGCATAAAAAGCAGAGCAAACATAATTCCAAAATAAAGGCAAGACTTTGGGTAATTACTATTAAAGAAAAAATAATTTTCAAAAATTAGCCTTTACTATATATAACAATACACGTTTGGTTACAAAAAAAGGGCGATAATAATGGCAGTCTCTTAACCCATTCTCAAAAATACTCATTACAGATTAAATATTATAAAAAAATAAATAATGATGATAACAAATATATATGTATGTAAATATTAACAACGGCCTTACTAATAATTAAATAATCACAACGAAGGTCGTGAGGTGTGGCCACAAAAAAAAGTTAATGTAAGATGGCCTACCTTAATATCAATTATAAAAAAATATATAAATCTATATAAAATTCTATATAAAATTCTACATAAAATGTTCTAATACAAAAAATGAAGAAAACATATTTCTCAGCTCTCATTAATTGTTCTCTTGAAATAATTTGTCACTACAAGCTTGCCATTATGTTAACATTCTAGACGTCCGCCAGCTCGCTGACCTTCTTCAATAAACTAGACAGTCTAATGCCTCGCCGACATACTGTTCCATAAAAATGAATAAATTACGCACTAACTTCAGTCCGTGCGTGCGGCAAAACTCCCTCGTATGCAATCTATAATACTGCAGAAAGTCATTAGGATTAGTAAAGTCCCATTGAAAATACGCTAATTTCGCCAAAGTCTCAAAACGTTGCTACAATTTTCCAAACGCTGCATTATTTTAAAAACACTTTCGTGTCCCACAAAACAGGCAAACGGGCGACCGTTAACAAAAACACGTCATCACATCACCAATGTGTGACATTAAAAAAAATGGGCCTCTTCTCACAAAAAGGGTGCAAAAGTTCCGTCCAAAGTAGAAAAGTTCAGCATGGGCATAAAATAAAATTACGATCTTCGCAACAGTTGGTTTAACACCACGAGGGAAAAATTCAATGCAGCCGCCTCTTTTTACCTTGTACGAAGTGTGCATCGCCGGGCAATCCCTTGCCCTGTCGTCCTGCGTGGTGTCTCCATGCTGACCCAGCCCATAGCCGCCCGCTGCCGCCCGGCTCTTCAGTCCGCGCCGTCACATGCTCCGTTCTCCGCACGAGTCTCGCCAAAAGTCCACGCTTCCAGCTGATACCTCCTACTCCCGGCCGGCCGCGTCGGTGACGTCATTGCCAAACCGTCGGGAGCGCACCAAGTGGAATTCATGCGAAACACAATCGATATCACGTAACTACCAATCCATAGTTACAAAATAAAGCGCTTAGCTTAAAATAAAATATTAACAGTCACAACCATTATTTAAAGAGATGAATTAACATAAAAAAAAATGAAAACGTAAAAATACGTAAAATAAAACTATATAAAACTAAAAGCTATTAACCTCAATAAAGCCAAATTTAATTACAAGGCTAAAAGTGGCCCAGACGGCCACAGCTTTATCAAAACAACATCAGTGAAGATACTGTAGCAATGTGTTTACCTTGAGAAAGAATGCTAAACTGTATGAGAAGAATGATTGTGTTAAAAACCACTACGCAAAATAATAAGCTGTAATCGGTGTATCAGGTTGTTAACGTGAGTTGACAGCTTAAAAAGTCATGGTAGAACATGTAAAGCCAAGCCCACTTACGGCATAGAGGACATCGATGGATCCACTAGACTAAAGAAGAGTAATCTGCATTACGACGATAATTTTCCTTGTCCTGAGCGTGATGGTATTAGCTCACCCGATCGTACGAAGAACATAAATTGAAGGATGCTGATGGATTCGAGAAGACTGAAACTAATGGAAGTAACAATACCGTGAAAAGTGAGAATTAATTTAAGCTGATAATCAGTAGATCCACCATACTTTGTAAAAAGGAAGTATGAAGACGATGAAGACACTACGACATCAACGAAAACGAATTCTTAAGGTAATCTGGGTGAAGACGATGCCTTCTACGGTGATTGCTACAGTGACTCTGAAGCTGGTGGCGTGATCGAAGACTGTGCTAAAGCAGCTAAAGCAGGCAATATCGAAGACTGTGATGGTGGCCTGAGACCAAAACGATGGAAACGACATAATAAATTATCCTGATCAAGCTTGTGATAATCACTGTCTCGATGACGAAAGTGACCTTGTGGTTGACGATAAAACGGAAGACACCATAGATAATATTTATTATAAACGTGCAAGGAAGATGGTAGCAGAAGAGATTGATTATACATCTTGGAAAGATCCAAACATATTGGTTGACCAACTAAGACTGATGGTGGCATCTGTTCGTAGAGGAAACTACTCACATATAGAGGAAGTATCGTTCATACAAGAACTGCGGAAAGCTGGCTACGTACAATAATAACTTGTTTAAAAGACATATGTGTACTATTGAAAAATAAATGAATTATTTATATTTGAAAAAGTACGTTTTATTTCTTGTATTCTGATTTCCAACTAAGCATGTGTTTCCGCTACTGTTGGGTAGACCGGGGGAAATCGGGTCACGGGGTAAACCGGGTCATCGTAACAAGATCTGATATCTTGCGGCGAAAGAATGAACTGAAGTCTACGGAACCTACCGAAGAGTGTTGCTATCTGTCTATACAACCGTCCACTACAAGGCGAACATCGTCTGTAACAACATTCTGGTAGTCTGTGCGACATGAACCCGAACCTGTGCAGTCCTGAAGTGGAAAATTCTTAACAATGTAAGTTTTATTTTGTGTTACGTAAGCCTTTACGTTCGCGTTACGAAATAGTATTGTAGTTTAAGTAATGGAGTAAGAAAATATGTACCCAATTAACATTCTTCTGCATTACTGAAGCTCTTTATGTTTGACAGAATTTATAATATTTTTCTTTTCTTAAAAGTGCAAAATGGGGTAACTCGGGTCGCTGCCGTTGGGGTAAAACGAGTCACTGCATACAGTGGGGAAATCGGGTCGCTTCATATATTTGCTCTATATTGTGAAGCACTTTATTCTTCTTTCTCAATTTTTAAGTTAAGACCTATTATAAATAAGTGGAAAAAATGAATTTAAGGCACATGACTTCAACTTTAGTTAAAATTTGTAAGTACTTATAATAATATTGAAGTTTAGGACATGTTAAAACAATGAAATTATATCCATGTAAATATAGAATCACGAGTTCAAAATGAAGCAGAGAGTTTGACAGCATGTACATGGTTTCTGGTCAATCTCTGTGATGGATGAAGCCGTTAGAGCAGTAAACGATGGCGAGTATTCTGTAAGGAAAGCAGCTAATGTGTTTGGCGTGCCTTTTACTTCTCTGCAAAGAAGAACATATGCTCCACAGAACTCGCCAGTTTCCGCAGTCGGTCGTAAATCGGTGCTACCACCTGATGTTGAGAAAGCACTAGCAGTGAGGCTTATCTACTTATCTACCAGAGGTTTTGGCTTAACTCCGAGAAGTATACGCAAATATGCCTTCAAGTATGCCACAATGCATGGAATACAGCACAGCTTCAACACTGAAAAGAAAATGGCTGGGGAAGACTGGTTTCATGGATTTATGAAGCGACATCCAGAACTTTCAATTAGAAAAGCTGAAGGTCTGTCTCGTGCCAGAATAAATGTAATGCAGCGTGAGACAGTAAATCAATGTTATGATGAACTGAAGCGGCTGACAGTGGAGTGCAATCTTCAAGGCATGCCGGAAAGCATTTACAACCAAGATGAAACAGGACTGCCAATGAACAATAAACCTCCTAATGTGGTAGCTCTGAAAGGTTCACGTGATGTTGTTTCAATGACAAATGTGGAACGTGGAGAAAATGTCACAGTGATTGCATGTGTTTCAGGTACTGGTACTTACATACCACCCTTTGTAATATTTAAAGGAAAGAGGATGAAGAATGAATATTGTGACAACATGCCAGTTAGAACAGACGTGTGCATGACAGAATCGGGATGGGTAAATGAGGAGGCCTTTAGCAAGTGGCTGGATCACTTTAACAAACACAGAACACCAGGAAAAGTAATAGGTATTGATTCTTGATAGACATGCATTCCACACTTCACTTTCAACAGTTGATTTGTGCGAAAAGTTTAACATTGAAGTTTTGCTACTACCCTCACATACAACCCATGCACTTAAGCCCCTTGATGTATGTGTTTTCAAGCCAATAAAAACTTACTACCACCAGCAAGCAACGTCGTGGCAACACAGCAATCCGAACAGACCAATTACAAAATTAAGTTTTGGAGGAATTTTTAAAAATGCCTGGAACTTGGCTGCAACAGTTGGGAATGGGGTTAAGGGGTTTGAAGCAACTGGTATTTACCCTCTCAATACCACTGTTATTTCAAGCCACAAATTTGTGTCAGAAATAGTGTTTCCTCCTGAGTCGTTGGAACAGAGCTGTGTTTCGATGTCTGATATGCCTACCACATTTTCTTCCCCGTCGATTCAGCAGATTGAATCTACGGACATCAGAAAAGAACATAACCTTTTCACAGCCAAAGATGTAAGTGGAAGTAGCACCACAGAAAAAGTGAGAGGCCTGTTACCAACACCGGAAAAATTAACACCAAAGAGAATAGGTGAACGAAAAACTGTTGCTTCTCTAAGGCTACTGTCAAAAGAGAATCGCACATTGTTGGAATCAAAGAAACTGAAAAGCAAGAAGCAGGTGTTAAGTTCAAAGCAAAGCAAAATTGAACCTCTGAAGACGAAGAAGCGAACAAAAGCTAAAAACACATCCGAGTTGGAAATTTTGGAAGAAGGCCAGGATGATGAGGAAGATGTTCTCTGCAACATGTGCAAAATTGCATACAAAGACATCAGAAGCTGCACTGCTGGAGACTGGATTCAGTGCCAGTCTTGCAAAATGTGGTACCATTAGCGCTGTGTCAATGCTTTTAAGTGTAAACAGTTTCTATGCGGAATGTATCTGTCAAAACAGTAAAGAAAATCTGTTGACCCGATTTGCCCCACTTGTGATCCGATTTACCCCACTTCTGTCCAAATCGGGTCAAAACATTTCATTTTACTTTTATCAAGTTTAATGTCAATTCGTAAGGAAGATTGGTTAATGTGTGTATGTAAATATGTACAAAAATGTATGACTGATATTACTGTAGATTATTTTATGGTAAATTAATATTGGTTTTATACATATGCAGGAATTTCAAAAAAATGACCCGATTTCCCCCGGTCTACCCTATGTGTGATCATTCCGTTTCCTATGTGTACGTTCCGTTTCCTGTGTGTACGTTCCATTTCCTGTGCGTACGTTCCGTTTCTTGTATTTACGTTCCGTTTCTTGTGTGTACGTTCCGTTTTACTGCGTGTACATTCCGTATTCCTGTGCATACATTCCGTTTTCCTGCGTGTACATTTCGTTTTCCTGCGTGTACATTTCGTATTCCTGTTTGTAATTTCCGTTTTCCTGCGTGTACATTCTGTATTCCTGTGTGTACGTTCCATTTTCCTGCGTGTACATTCCATATTCCTGTGTGTACGTTCTGTTTTCCTGCGTGTACATTCCATTTTCCTGTTTGTACGTTCTGTTTTCCTGATTGTACATTCCGTTTTCCTGTGTGTACTGAGTTCAAGGTCTATATGTCTGATATTGACATGACCCGGTCTTGTAGTCTGAAGACAATTGGCCTGTATGTGTGGCTTTGTACATGAACATTCTAAAGGTTAATCTAAGTATCAAAAAACTAGACTTTCATGTAATACATAGCGGCACTGTATTTAGATGGTCAGGTATATTGACTTGATTTGTTTATCGTAGTGTGAATGATTAATAAACTCCGCGAAAGGTAATGGAAAACAGAATCTAAAATTTATTTAATAATTAGTTACAACTGTCACTGGTCAAGAATCTAACCGTGGAAAGTAATTCATCGATTCGATTTGTAAATTAATAATTGATTTTTTCGGAGACTTTTGGAGTATTTACCGCAATTCTAGCTAAATAATTACATGATTTCAAGATGGCATCCAAATTTCAAAATGGCAGGCACCTCAGTAGTAATAAATGATTACTGCACTGTAGCAGGTTAGAATAAAACTAGCATGATGGTAAGACGAGTACACACAATATGGTGTCCTCCAGCAGATGAAAACATGATGGTGGCAATGACCACTAGCAGGTGGTAGCTCCTGGTAGCATGACTGAACATAAAATGAAGGATCCATAATGGACGTAGAGGTCAAAGTCAAAGATCAAGGACAAGGTCAAATTTCAAGGTCAAGGTCAAAGTTCAAGGTCAAGCTCAAAGTTCAAGGTCAAAGTTCAAGGTCAAGGTCAAGCTCAAAGTTCAAGGTCAAGCTCAAGGTTAAAGTTCAAGGTCAAGGTAAAAGTTCAAGGTCAAGGTAAAAGTTCAAGGTCAGGTCAAAGTTCAAGGTCAATGACAAATTTCAATGCCAATAGACGAGGTTAAAGGTATGGTGAACAGAAAATTATATTAACATGACGCCAGCACACTCTAGCAGACGAAAACAAGATGATGGTCTCCAGCGGACGAAGACAAGATGGCGGACATGACGTCATACCACCTGACGATATATACCTTGATATTATTGGTAGGTCAGTCTGTAGGTGGCTTCTGTGGAGGAAGGATCTAATGTTTTTTTTTTAATTTTTGCCCTCACCGGTTTCGAACCAAGGACAGGAATCGATATAATCAATCAGAATTCTATTTAGTTAATTTTTTGATGAATTTTGGAATTTTTCCCGATTTTCTAACATAAAAATTATGGATTTCCAAGATGGCGTCTAAATTTAAAGATGGCGACCATAACGGTAATTGCAACATTAATAGGATCCAATATGACGGTCATAACATAAAGTGTTACGATGACATATCAAAGTTCAAGGTCAAGGTCAAAGTTGAAGGTCAAGGTCAAAGTTGAAGGTCAAGGTCAAAGTTCAAGGTCAAGGTCAAAGTTCAAGGTCAATGCCAAAGTTCAAAGTCAACATCAAAGTTCTAGGTCAAGGTCAAAGTTCAAGGTCAATGCCAAAGTTCAGTGCCAATACACGAGGTTAATGGTATGGTGAACAGAAAATTATATTAACATGATGCCAGCATACTCTAGCAGACGAAAACAAGATGACGGTCTCCATTGGACGAAGACAAGATGGCGGACATTATGGCATACCAGCTGACGATATATACCTTGATATTGGTGGTAGGTCAGTCTGTAGGTTGCTTCTGTGTAGGAAGGATCTGATGTTTTTTATTTTTTGCCCTCACCGGTTTCGAACCAAGGACGGGAATCGATATAATCAATCAGAATTCTATTAGGTTAATGTTTTGATGAATTTTAAAATTTTCCCGATTTTCTAACATAAAAATTATGGATTTCCAAGATGGCGTCTAAATTTATAGATGGCGACCATAACGGTATTTGCAACATTAATAGTATCCAATATGACGGACATAACATAAAGTGTAACGATGACATAGTACTCAACCAAGATGGCGGGTGTAACGAAATATGCAACATTTATATAATCCAAGATGGCGACCATAACGATAAGTCCAACAGTGGTTTTTAACATTTTTATTATTTATTCGATTAAATATTTTTTTAATGATATTTAAAATTTTTCCCGATTTTCTAACATAAAAATTACAGTTTTCCAAGATATCGAGCGTAACGGAAATTGCAACGATGACGTCATAACGTAAAAGAGGCTTATCGGAGGCTGTAGACATGGATGCTTAAGCCTATATAAGGATTTTCGTGGTTTCTAATGCAAAACAACATTTGTTGTTTTTCGAAATCCTAATTTTTCCCTCGCAACGGGAATTTTTCCCTCGAAAACGGGAAATTTTTCCTCAAAACGGGAATTTTTGAGTGTTTTTGAGCTATTTTTGAAGAATTTTGAGGAATTTTTGAGTCCAAGATGGCCGCCGTGACGTCGCAAATCGAAGATGGTGGCTCGGCTCCGGCTCCACACGCCGGCGCCAGTTTCCGGAGCCCCATTTACATACTACTATAATGTCACAAAATTATGATAGTCCCATTTTTGTTAGCGTCCAAAATCCTACATTAAAATAATTTTGCAATTATAAACCGTCTTGTCTGATGTTGGTGATTCCGTTAAACACTATAAATTTATGTATTAATTCGGTTATTAGTTTACTTTTCTGTGTAATTACAAGTTCAGTATACACATTCGTACGATATTAGACTTCTAAATCTGATTCTTAAGGCCTAAACTGGTTTTTAGTACGCACATATTCAAAAAACCTATTTTTATACCATGCACAAACACGACGTGCCACTCTTGCCAGCTGAGCGGAAAGCGCGCATGAGTGACGACGCGCGTCTGAGCCGCCTGGCGGCCCACAGCGAGGCTGGACCTGTCCGGACAAGTTTTAGCAAGAGCAGGGCAGCCAGTTGTGAGTGCGAGTCATTTAGTGCGGGCTGCCTTCAATGCAGACATGTCGGTCACATTCACTTTACGTAGAAAGTAATATTTAGAGCCTTCGTCACTTACATGTGTGAGATCATGTCGAAAATAAACTTGGCATGAGCGGTAAGTTTAAATATTTATCAGCCATTCCATTATGAGAATATATTAGCGCGTTAGAAAAAAATGGTAATAGCACAACACTTCCGAAGAAAAATTTATTTCTGATAACAACTAAATGCTGGACAAACAGTGCGAATGATTAAAATTCACTTTACCAAAAGCACTTATTATTAATTATAGATAATAAAACCTTCCATATTATACATATTACCTTTGCATATTGTTACTGTGTAAAAGCGTCTGTCGTAAAGTGAACGTAAAAGTATAATAATAACCATTTGGTTGTTAGTGCTTAAAAACGTTTAATTAAGTTACAAAATTATTATTTGATATAAATTTATTGTTTCAGTTTTTTTTTTTTGAAAATAGTACTATTATATCTCATAGGATCGCTTTAGAGCCTTCTTTTCATTTATTTCAATTTGAAATCTGCTTGCTATAAGTGACACCCGGACTACTAAGCTGGTTCTGTAGTAAAACTACAACTTCTTTGAGTTGCTTCTCATTTATTTAAAGCCGATTTTGCTCAACTGTACACAAGTCTTGGGATTGCTGTACTGATCCCATCAACGAAAACGAAATTCAGATCAAATGATTCATTATGCAGTGGCAATGATAAGAAATCAAAGAAAGACGAGACATATTGTTTTATATGTCTTTCATAAATCACATATGTAAATGGTTTAGACTTAAAATAATAGGGACATTTACACATAGGAAATTACCAACTTCTATATACACTAATATATAAAAATTAAGCTTTGTTGTTTTTTGAAAATAATTAATAAGATAAATCAGAACTTTTAATTGTACCTATTTAATCAAGTTAGCGTAGAAAGACTAAAAAGATAAAGCGTTCCAAAAATACCACAGTGAACATATCTTTCCTACACAGGTCACCCCAAAACTGATTTGAGAGTAGCTGTGGATGCAGCATGAGAAGGAAAGCGTTAAAGAGTATGACTTATTTTTCATCTACAGTATCTGCTATTAGAATTTAAATACACTGAAACTGCTAAATATTGAAGCGAATAGTTTATTGCTCTCTTTAAACTCCTTTGCGTTAACTTTTTTTTAGTGGCGGTGAAGATGATGATAAGGATAAGATTATTTATAGAGTAAGATCTTGTAATGAGCTTAAATGTATTTGTTCTCAACTTTGTTTAATTGATTTTTTTATTTAAACGGAGCTCTGCTTATATTTTAACTTATGTATTACCTCTGTGACCGACATACATGATAATCATTAAAGTAGAAAATGATTAATACTGTATTATGATTATGTTTTTTGTTTGCTCATTTACTAACAGGTATATGATAAAAGTTAAAATACATTACATTATATGAGAAACAAGTTTTTGTCAAAAAAAATCGGTCATTTGCTCTACTGTACAACGTGTGAGGTAGTTATGTGTTTTCGGTAATGTACACTGTCTCCAAGTTAGAGTGTCGTACGAAACATAAATACAAATAAATTGTTTTACCTTTCTGGGCTGTTGGATTTTTAATTTACTAACGGAAAATTCGTTTCGGTTATTGAGGCAAGATCAGTATAACTTTATTTAAATATTATACAGAATTTATAATTCTGTACAGTGTATTTTCGATAAACCACATCTGTAGTGTGCTTTGGTAGTTCAGAGGGCCGTATATTTATGTTTACTAAACGACCGTAACAAACAGACACCATTTTGATAATATTGTGACATCCACCATTTTGAATTATGATTTTATGGTGGCCAATTTTCAAACATTTGACCTTAATTTTTGCTTGACCTTTGACTATAAAATTTGTCTTTGACCTTGACCTTGATCTATAACATCGAAGAACTTTTTGATTTCCACCATCTAGGTATCGTGCGCTCCACTCTAAGATTGTTATGTTACTGTAAAACATTCCACCATTATGCATTTTAGGTTACAGCGACCATCTTGGATTATGATATTAAAACCATCTTATTCAGTTCTATAATTATGTCCTCCATATTGTTTTCTTTCACCGAAGGCCACCACTTGTATGACAACGTAAGATAAATTTTTAATTTTATTAGCATTTAATTTTACTTGCGACTAAATATTATTTACAGTCGAGGGATGACTAGGAGTGCGCATATAGCTTAAACAGCACCGGACATTTTTCGGAAATCGTTAGAAAAGAAGGGGCGTGAGGAAAATTTTTGGAATTCAATCTCTTTCATCGGAGAGGAGCCTTTATGGTGATAATAGACAATAACATAAAATGTGAATTATAAATTATTATACTTAACTTTGTTTTTATCAGTTACAAATATTCTCAAACTTCAACACCTTCCTACTTGTTTTTATATTTCCCCACATCATGAGGCGATAGGGTTTTAGATTCCTATCCCCTTCCTCCAACTTTTGTAATCCTTAATTTACCTTAAAAAATTTCTTTATCCAAATACTGATTCAAGGTTTCTAAATTACTTAGATATATACATTGTGTCTTAATTTTAAATAGATATGTAAATTCCCTGAAATGGCACAGTTTCACGAAGTATTTCTCACGAACAGCTGAAAGAGTCGGAGACCCGCCTGCCGGAGGAACAGCAGGAACCAGCCGTCGGCGGAGTTGCTGTTGGCGGAACTTCAGCTGCACCGGCAGCAGCGGAGATACAGCTACCAAGTAGGTCAAGCTTTCAGTGCTGCATGACTTTAATCATTTAAGTGAAGTATGTCGTTACTCCCCTACTCCACTACTACTAGAAGCAAGTGTCGCGTATTGTACACGTCTGCTAAAAAACATACTGCAATCATATTGGTTAACATTTTACTCGCTTGAATGCAGTAGTGTCAGGCACTAGATCATCAAAAGTCTAAGCATTCTCCATTTTGCCAGCCATCTTCACTAGATTATTGTAAATGCTGATATTATTAACAAAACAATTCGGAAAATTTTCCAAAATAAAAAAAAAAAAAACCTAATACTATATCGATTTGTTCGATTGATTTCAGTCTTTAATTCGATCCTTGGTCTATAGTCCATCCACGGTAACCTCCTACTTTTCTGAAGCCCTGCTTTTCACCGGATCTACTTTAATGTCACTATGTATCCTTCCGCCGTATGTAAACAAAAACATTGCCATGTGACAAATGTCAAATGGTTTGTTTACAATCACCAGCTGTCAAAACAATGTGTGTGTGTGTGTGTGTATGTATGTATGTATGTATATATATATATATATATATATATATATGTATGCATATATATATATATATAAGTAATTTGAATATGATCTAAGTATACATGTATATGTTCATAACATTTATGATACCCAATGGTAAAAATATTAAAAAAATAAGTTTGTTAGCTAAAGAAATAACATATAATTTAAAGTAAATTTTTAGGAGAACATATAAATTTACAACATTTATGTAAGCAATAAATATCATCCTTTAGTACAGTTCAACACAGTTTTCTGCATCTGAAAAAAAAAGTATTGTAAATTATACATATGGCTGTCCATCTAAGCAATCTGGAAAAGACTAAGGATTGAAGGTTTAATAAAATAAACAAATTCAGATGAAAACATTTAAAAATGAATTTTCTTCTTTTATTTAATAAACCCCTGCCATTTTGCCGGTTACGGCCACAAATAAAAATATGGTTATATACATTTTCCTGAGTATACTTATTAGACAAAATCATAATTTTATGAACAGTAAAATTGTGGTAAAGAATTGACAGTAATTTCTATACCACTTATATGCATTATTTATTTGTGGCCCTGGATGGGGACTGGCTTTTTGTTTTCCAAGTAAGTTCACTGAAAAATGAAGACACACAACAAAATAAAATGTTTCACATACACCTATACGAATCCAGAAATGAAATTTATTATAAATTTATCATAATATGTGTAATATAAAGTTAATACATAAAGTTCCAGTAATCAACATACTTAATGGGAATGCATAAAAGAAAAAAAAAATGTTTCAAACCCCAATACTTACAGTTGCCCAGGTGTTTATTACATACAGACCTCAATAAGAACACCCGGGTAAATCATCAAGAGGAACTGCCAGTACTTCACTGTCTCCATCTACTTGCTGTGTCGTAACCTCAAATTCTTCGCTGTCACTGTCTTCACTTGAACTATCCTTGCCGAGGTGGATGATGAGTGGAGGAATGGTGCCGCTGTCTATGTGGACTTCTCTCTCCCAGTCTGCTTGAATTAGCTTCTCCACATGATCCACACACCTCGCCCATCTAAAAAAATTAATGTATACAGTAAAACCTCTATATAAATGACCTGTTTATAGCAAAAACCACTCTATAACAAAATATGTTTGTTTCTGTCAAAACGGCATAGTAAACAATGCATGGCATGCTCTTTATTACATACAATTTTGAACTCACTCCACAAGAAACTATTTTTAAACACAACAAAACTCATTTAATGTGTTTTCCTCAACTATCAAAGCTATTATTTAATACTTGAAGTAACATGTTTTGTTTTATGTTATCTGAAAAAAAAATTTATAGTGGTTTATTCAAGATATAATAAAGCTGTAAATATTTTCTATGTTATCAATAAAGGCTTAGAATGCATATGATAAAATATTTATTTCATAAGTTTTGTGTTTGTTTTTGGTTAAAATTTGTCCCAGACAAAAACAGTGAGATATAGCGAAAATTTAATTTTTTGAATAGTTTTGATGATTTACTGTATATGTATTTCACTATAATAACATAACTTTTGAAAATACTAATGTGCAAGAACTACATGTGTAAATACCTATTCAAGTTCGCTAGATGAAAATATTTAAAATTCTCTACGTTGAAATTTTATCTGAATATTGAAATCTGCCTACAGCACTGAACCCACCATAACTTTAAAGTCATTGACACAAGATTAAGCATAACAGAAAGTAATATCACAATTACTAATAAATACAAAACTATTTATGGAAATGAAACAATTGCAAATGGACTGCAATTACAAAAAAAAAAAAACCTTGCAAATAAGTCACCACTGTTAGATCTAGAAACTACACAGATATGTATGAATCACATGGGAATAAAATTACCAACACAAACACAAACACGAACACAAACACATACATGCAACACATTTTCAAAACGACAACTACACAAATTCAAACCACTTATTTTTACCAATTGTTTTAAAACTGTATTACTGGTATATGAATATACACAAAATGATAATCACACTATACACACACTAGCACACAAAGTTATCAAAAGGAATGGTAGGACCAGGCTGCTAGGCAACAATACTTACGTATTATGTAAAAATGTATGGTAAGGGTTTTGCTGAAGCTTGAGGAATGTTCTACAGGAAAATAAAACAATTTCTACTTCAAAAGGAATACCCCATTGGTCATGCAACATGAAAATACCTCTCTGGTGTGGAAGCATCAAGAGCCTCTTTCCAGATGGCTGCAACTGCATCATTGTCAAATCTCTTGGCCCGCCCCACGTTACTATTGTAATGGTGTTTACATTGAGCCCAAACTAGTTCGATTGCATTATAGTGGCAGTGATAGGGTGGGAGTCGTAGAATTTCGTGGCCATAGTTACGAGCCAACTCGTCTACCTCATATCTGAAAAGTGTGTTAGAACAAGGCGTATACGTAATTTTTTGCAACTATCTCACTTTTAAAGAAATGCTGTAAAAAAACGAAATAATATACCGTATTCGGGGCTTGTTTTGTTTAGCTATTCTCAGCAGCTCCACTTTCAACAAATTATTTTCATGTTTTATCTCATTCTTCTCCAGCCACGCGATCAGTGCATCCTTGGTCCAGTTCGTTGTAGGTGTTTTCTCAACCTACGTTACGCCAACATTTAACTAAATACTCAAGTAGCTGATAAGAATTCATGACAGTAGAACCCTGTTACAATTTTACTGCTTATAAAGTTTTCCTGCCTATAATGTATTATTTTTCAAGTCCAATATTTTCCCTATAAGGACAATGTATTTAATTCCTGGATATAATGTTTCACAAATTATGCGTTTCGTGCTTGTAATATTCACTTCATAAAATTTTAGAAGACGAAAAAAATTAAAAGCCTTTGTCTATACTGTCTATGTATATGTGTATGTTAGCAGTTAACTGCCTGTTGACACCCTTGGAAAACAATTAAATTCATAAATTTTTAGCCATTCTGTGTGTTTTCAAATGTATTCACTTAAATCACATGTTCAAGTGGCAAAAGAACTGGACTTAAGCATTTCCACTGTAAACACTGTCGTGAATTATGACAATTATACAGAAATGAGACAATTTTACAGCAATGAGACAATGTGTAAGTAAAGACAAAGCATATAGAAGCTGGAAGCACCATGATGTTAAAGAAAAATTGTTTTTGGCTTGCTACAAGCAAATTGGAGCATCAAATATATCTTTATGCAGCTTGTTGAGTCCATTGGCAATAAATCCACACTAAAAAGTACTAAATTGAATTTCCTGCTTATGTTTTCTTTTCTTGTAGCCCCTTAAAAACAAATTATAACAGGGTTCTACTGTACTTATGCAAAGCAAACATGTGTTTTGGCATATTGTCGTAATGCATTTCTAAATTTAACAAAGCATGTTAGTTTAGTGACTAGAAATTTTTTTGAAAATATTATTTTAATTTATTAAGTAGGGCAACAGAGCATTCATAAAGTGGGTCCTTTTACCAAACAAGTAATTATGTCATTTTCAAATGCTATTTGCAATAAAAAAAATTTATTTGGTATTTCAAACCCTCTACTAAATTAGTTTGCACTACGATGTAATTCAATTACATTATATATATATATATATATATATATATATATATATATATATATATATATATATATATCTGTGTGTGTGTGTGTGTAATCAATTTCAGCTCAAACATTATAGTTTATAAAAATGTAGTGTAGGCATACTATTAAGATAACAATTATTGCTGGCAAAATGTATTAGTCTCGAATATTCGTACTTATACACAATAATAAACACATGTAAATTTTTCACATTACAATTTGAGCAATGAAAAGACACTGCTTTACCATTGCACATACCTGGGTGCTGTGATATGAAGCATTGTCCATTATGATGACACTGGGTTCCTCAAGATGCACCAACATGTCTTCAAACCACATCAAGAAAGTTTCCCCATTCATCTCGCCATGGTAGTCTGCAGTCTTCTGACCTGAAACAAAAAGTAATCCTGCTCCTGGCACAAAGCCAGTGCGCCCTCCAGCATTAACAACAATAAACCTTTTACCATCTCCAACAGTACGTCTCTTCGCAGATTGTAGACTCTTGTCCTGCCATGACTTTGATACAGTTCCTGAAACATATATGAAATGGAAATGAAATACTTTGTATTGGACCACAGAACAAATTTTCAAATAAATTAATGCCTTGCCTCTCTGGAAAATCCATGTTTCATCAACAAATATGAAATTGGCACCTCTTTCTTTTTCTTCTTTATACTTTCTCAAGAAATCTATTCGCTGCAATACTATGTTTTCATTCTCTATCAAAGCTTTTCGTCCATCAACAGTTGTCCATGAAAATCCCATCTTCTTTAACAATTTATGAAGACTTGATCTTCTACCATAATAATCTATTTGTCTTTCCCTGATTTCTTTCAAAATGGTGTCGACTGTAACATTCAAACCTGTAAATTTATTGCATACATTAACAATACATGAAATAACAGAGGTACACAAAACTAAGCGAAACCACAACCCCGTAGAAGATAATTTAAGTGCACAATTTACATTTATTAAATAGTTTTAATAAACTTACATTTCAAAAATACTTTTAAATTAATTTAAATTTTGTAGTTTGCTTAGAGGAATTCTACATTGCAGTATTTTTGTCTGCAATGATATGACGATTATATTGCGCGTTTGTATTGAAGTTGTGTAAAATATTAGTATTTCAGCATTCAATTTAGCAATCAATAAGTTACAAGCTCTACACTGTGTTATAGGTAAATGTTTTGTATCGTGTATCCCATGTGATCCCTAGATCTTTATGCATGAACCTGTACATCCTATTGATCGTGTGGTGCATGTTTTTTTTTCATTTATTCAGATCAAAGATCCTGAACATAATCAAATATTGTGGTATAGCAAGAATAATTATCATAAGTTTAATAAAACATATATATTTTCATTATTATTCAACTTTAAATCATAACTCATTACTATATCACAGGTTTTTAGTTTTGGTTTTTTACAGGATTTTTAAAACGTAATAAATTAGAAAAGCAAGCATCATCAATCACAGGATCAATATTTGCAGGATCATGCGATCAGGATCAATGTATCGAATCGGATACGCGATACTAAACTTTTACTGTTTTATAACCTTCTGTTACTTCATACACTAACACACAGTTTGTCTGGCTAAGTTGTGTTTTCATATGATACTTCATTACAATTAAGTAGGCCTATTGTTTATAAAATAACAATACCCCTATATTTTCTAAAGGGTTAGGCGGGGCATGACACTATTTTGCAATAGAATATATATTGTACTGGACCCTGCCACACAGTACAATTTAGCCAATTAAGTATCCCAATTTTTTTTTAATAACCATGCTTGCTTAGACCACAACTCACTAATTTGTAACCAATTACTGCTAAAGCGCACAACTGGATATTATTGATACTGGAAATAGTCATTATTTAACCTTCTGATACATCATAAAAGTTGAGGTTATTTAATATGTATACTGTGTATAACGATATAAACATTACTTGTAGTTTTAGAATGTAACAATTTTCTTTCTATCTTTAACCTAACCTTAAAAGGACGTGTACCTATTTCATATGTTGCACAATATTCTATATATCAATACAATATCAATAAAGAAACCTAACAAACCACCCAAAAATGTTAAGTATTTTTAAAGGACAGATTATATCGGGAAAAAAACTGAACCGGTCAATCTGCATATGGATATATGAAATGAATACAATTAAGTAGGGCCTACCCCAGTGATATTGAAACTACTCTTCAGTATCAAATTTTTACCTTCAGCGTACATCCTGTAAATTGCATTCCTGATTGCATTTACTGTGAAATCGTCGACTGTGTCAAGTGACTTTCCTTCCTGTGGCCTTTTTTTCCTCTTTTTTCCTGGTGTTGAAACTTCTTCAATGTCTTTCTTGTAGTACCTAACCAAAAAAAAAAAAAAACATTTGTCATAACACTTTTCCGGGGACCCGTTCACAATACGCAGTTAGGCAGTGTTCCAAATATGGCATTTTGTCACAAATATTTGCTTTGTGGTCACTAAATGGAAACATGACAGACTTTGTCCACGAAATTAATGAAGTGTTTTTTTATTTATTTTGTGATCTCCCAAACAGATGAAAAACTAATTAAATGCAAATTATAAAATCACTCCCTTATGTTATAGTTAAACCTATCATAAAGTTTATAAACATCGTTATAAACAAACGTGTATCACACCCATAAAAATACTTGAAAGTGCCTATATTGTTATTGTTAGGATCTGAGTAGGCCTAATATGATTTTAGGTTAACTTTTCAACAGAGACGCCACATGGCGGTGTTGTCTCACACCAAAAATTATAAATTGGAAATAAAACACAAAAAACCTCGTGAGTTAAAACACAGGCCGACAATACTTAGGACACAGTCGATATTTTTTTTACGTGCATGAAAACGAAAAAAGCCTACTTACTTGAGAACAGTTGACTTTACGATGTTGAGAAGAAACGCGGTCGTCTGCGTAACGTCACATTTCTTCAAGTCGCCTTTCCTAATTAAAACATATAAGTTCTGAGCGACGTTAATGATGTCCATCTGACGCTGCGAAGAAGTAGCTTTCCCCATCCCGGAACCAATTACCATTACAGCAATCACAAGAACCACACAAAATATCAAAACGATAACAAATTCCATCATTACAATAGTAGATAATAAATAATATAACAAAGTTAAAATACACAATATTAACACAAAATCCTGAAACACAAACTGTACGTTATTTCACGGTCAGTAATATATTAAAACACACTGCAATATGGCGTAACTGCAGACAAACGGCTGAAAGAGAAAACAAACAAGTGACTATTAACATTATTAATGCGCGACCACGGTTTCGGCACGTAATATTTTTTTACCGTTAACATAACGTTTTTATTTCACCAGAGATTTAAAAAAATGTTCAAACTTAACAAATACCCAAACAAATTCTTAAATACACGCGGAAAGTCAAAAAATATATATTTTGGCTATGGAACTATTTCGTTCTAATCATTGCCAACACACCACTTCTCTCACTGTTTCATTTACACACATGCGAGATCATTAATATTAATAATATTGTACATAGATAGTTACTTTTTTTGTAAAATTTTATTTAACATCATTATACGGTAATTTAGTGTTAATGCATGTTTAATATGCATATGATGGAAAGTATTTTTGCAAACGAACCAAACATGCTGCATCCTGGTGTGTTTTTTCAAAGGTTCGTTTAAAAAAGTAGGAGGTTACCGTGGATGGACTATATAAAAAGGTATTTTAGCTTAAAAATACTTATTTATTTAAATATAGCGAACTGTCCCGTACAAGCTTTAAGTGACCAATCTACCAGCTCCTATGAAGTTGCCGATGACATGATATCCGCAATATTGAAAAATTATGATTATTAATGTAAAAATTTGGAAAATGTGAAAACTTAACTAAATTTGCTTTTTAATATATCGATGGACTCAATCGATTTTTATTCTTGGTTCAAACTTCATTCGAGGGAAAAATCAAGAACATTTGGGACAAAAATCAATATTATAATTAATCATCTTCACTGCACTCTATAAAATAAACTCACAGGCTGAATTAATACGTTACACAACATCATTATAATTAAAACTTAGTATGTTCTCAGTGCACTATGTGACTACTATATTGCAAAATACAAGCATATAGGCCAAGCGTCTTGGTGTTTAGTAAGTATGCAATACGTTCAAATAAAAACCAATAGCAATAATCTAGGCCAAGCTTATCAGAACCACGAGACCTCCTTTTTGATACCTGTCACACATTTTAAATAAGAAATAACCTAATTAGAGCAAACAATACACTAGTCTAAGCAAAAAAGAACAACTGACTAAGAATAATTTATGTTACTATAGGACTTAGAATCCCTGAAAAATGATTTATGCTTACTACAAGACCAAGAGGATCTGAACATTTAATCTGCATTCCTTACTACAGATTTGACCACGCACATTCATCTAGGACACACAAAATTTGCAGCACATTCAACAAAAGATACATAAATATGTTATCTAGTACACATAATAGTCGTACATTTATGAGGCACATTATTCAAAAAGGACGTGCCTTCATGAAAAAAAGTCGCCTATAAAACAAAAAGTATTCACATTGAAACACACTATCGTCATTTAGGACTAACATTTGGACGCATATTCATCTCGGTAAGATACGATAGCATACAATAGGATCTGTTTCCATCTTTCTCTATAATTGCTCCAAATGTCTACAATAACTCCAGTTACTCCAATCGCTTGAATTGTATTTTTTTTAGAACTACCTTTAGTTTTGAACTTAATACGCCAAAAATCATCAAAAGATCCTATTGCATTTGGGACCAAATAACTTCAATAACTACAACTGCTTGAAGTGAATTATATTGCATTTTGTTTCAACTGGTCACAATGTCTCGAATTTCTTTATTACTACTCTCATTTTTTATAACTGGCGTCTCTTAAGAAACTTTTAATTACAATAAATCAGCCTTATTCTTCATGTTAGACAATGAGAAATGAAACAAAGATTTTAAATAAATTAACTTGATTTGTTTTTCAGATGCATGTAGTTTAATCAAGAGTTTTATTGTATGTTGCTCGACTCTCTATGATAATGTTTCTTCAGTGATAGTTTTTTCCCGACATTTTGCGACGTAAGCAGAAATCTTAACCTGTCAGTCAATATATTTCATTCTTTCCACTACGTGAGTCACACATACAACGAAAATGGCGCACATTTGGGACAAACGTTCTTCAAAAGGACGCATATTTAGACATTCAAATCTAAAGTGTTTTGCTTGCCTCTTTCCTGGCTTGGACCATGTGCCTGCCTTGCATGCTTCCTGTGTCGATATATATATATATATATTTGGCTTGACCTTTGTCCGACTTGGACCATATGTCTTGCTGTCTTCGTGCATGTCTTGGGCCACGTAACCGAAATGCATCGTTTATTTTGTTAATGAAGAGAAACACTGTTTTTTTTTTTTCGTATATTGTCACACATTTTTAAAAGTTTGGTTTATAAGTTATATGATTTGACTAGCAGCCCGACCTGGCTTCTCTCGGCTATACTAATGGAAAAAAATTAAGCCATATCTCCCATTTACAGTAATGGTAAATAAAAAAAATTCAGTGAAAATTTATTACAATGCTGTATAATGTACCGGAGAGAAAATGAATAGCACCGATGGTTTTCCGACTCGTGCACGCAACGTACAACTGATGTACCCGTACTTCGCTACGGCAGTCTACAGGCAGATCACTCTTGCGCCCTCCTTGTGGGTACGCCACTGCCGCGCGATGCCCGTTGACATGGAGATGCAGAAGGCATGAACAATGCAAAATCCTGTTCTCATGCAGACAAAGTACCCACTGTTGCCTGGTTTTAACCACCCATGGGATCTAATTTTCGGAAAATGTCATCCTGCGTAACATAAGGAACATTACTGTGAAGTTTCAAGTCTGTAAAATATATATACTTGAAAAAAAAAGGGCAATTAAAAAACAAATTAAACACACAGAGAGAGAAAAAAACAATAGTTTAGGTTTGCGATTTAAAGTGATAAAAAGTATTTAAATACTAATTGAACTCTTATGAGGGTACTGATTGCTTCGTTGTTAATATCACACGGGTGTTTTTTACTTGTATGGGAAAATTAAGAATGATAAGGCATCTAGTGCATGGCAACAATGTTAATAGGCAATAGGAAATAAACTTCTAGCGCCTGCGGCATTGTCAACACTCACTTAGTACGTGTACTGCATGTTGTATCTAACCCCCTCCAACGGATTTGATTCTAAATTGGACTTTTAGTAAGGATCCCTTATGTTATTGATATTATAATATAGCCTATAGCCTTCCTCGATAAATGTACTATTCAACACTGAAAGAATTGTTCAAATCGGACCAGTGGTTCCTGAGATTGGCGCGTTAAAACAAACAAACTCTTGTGCCGTTAATTAGTAAATTCGACACGATATATTTTAAATTTTTATTATGATTTTAAATTTTTGTGTGGAAATTTTATTTGCTCTACTATAGTGTAATTTTAATTTGTTAGTCTGGTGTACTCCTCTGAGTTAAACTTTGTCTCAGTGCTCTGAAGCCCCTTTCCCATCGGCGTATCGGATATTTTGCTGGCCTAATCCCTGACTGGCAGACAGCGTACCTTTTCCCCCGCCTTCAGTCACGCCTCAAGCCTGTAATATTACTTCTCTTCGTGACCCTAACTGCATAGGCAAGCCTGTAGCTTGCAGGCGACCAGTTCGCAGAGACGAGCTGAGATTCGCCTTTTTCATCACGTCTTAGTGTTATGTTCGCCCCTCTACAGCCACGACGGGATGTAGATTCCCATCAGCGTTGCATTTTACCCTCACCTCCCCCCCTTCTCAGTTCCAAGTAAGACCAATGACCGGTCGTAACCCCCTGGACAACGGTGACCGTTCTCAAGGTCTTCCCGCAAAAAACGAGCTCGCCAAAACTGATCGCAAGAGCCACCTAGCGACCATGCCGCGAACTTCTCCGCTTGCCTACCCTCTAGGGAGCCAGAGAGCAGCACCTGTGCTCCCTTGAGTTATATGGACGCCGCGCGCGAGTCGATTGTTTTCAACTCAGACCCCTCCGACAGAGTTCGCTACTGTCGCCCAGTGAGGCCAACTTCAAGACTCCTGCTAGAGTTTTTTTTCTCGCCCGCTTTCGGGCAAGTTCGGAATCTTTCGGCGGCCCAGACCCCCCTCCACCTGTTAGAGCTGGCGGGCACTTTTAATTACGAGACGCGGTTTGCCGCGACACAGATCATCTCGCGTCGCGCCTGCAGACAGATCTCCAGCGATTATCGGCGAATCGGCAGACTTCATCCGACCGCTAACGACTATGTAGTCGCTTTGTATAAGGGATGCTATCCCTCAAGTCAATTCTAGTAGATTAGTCTGTCTGCATAGTTTAGTTATTTGCCTTAGAAATTTTTCTCTTTTATATTTAATCATGAAGAAATCATCCGCGTCCTGCCGCGCAATTCGCGAGCTCCAGACCCTGGCTGACTCCACGACTACAGCGTGCTGAGCAACTCCCCTGTTTTGGTGAGTGATAATTCGCGACCCCACCTTTTTTTTCCTTAAATTTTTTTGGGCATTTTCTGCCCCATAGACTGCCTGTATACAAGTTCTAATCAGGTTTGATTTGGACTGTTGCAGACAGGGTCGATGACGGGGAGAGATTGATTGCTCCCATCTCGTGGCCCCCTCCCCTTTCTGTTCCGTGGGTCACATTAGAAGAAACAATTTCTACTACCCGACGTGATCGTTTTGAAGACCCCGGGTGGTAACGTAAATTCAAAATTTCCTCTTCACCTAGCTATGAACTATCTTAAGTGGATGACCAACCCACCAGCGACCAGTGTTTTTCTCAAGGGCATGTAGAACGAATAGAACTAATTTTCAATGTAATCATCGGATCCATCCAATTTTGTGTGTGAAACTTATAATGCAAATGTTTATATTTCAAACTAAGAATGTAAATTGTTTTAAATAATCGCGGGCTAGCCCATTATCGTTTCTCTTTTTGTTAATCTTTGAAACTTGTTAAAACCTTTTGTGTGTAAAATAATGGAAACAAAATACTTCATCAGGGCAAATAAAACAGGGAAACTATAGATCAAGTGAATCGTGTAGTTTTTATTTATTGATTTTAACGATCCACCCACTTCCTCCTTGCTTGTTACAGGAAGTTCCTAAATTTTGTTTGTTCCCCACCTCGTGTCGCCTCTGGTAATTCAATTTTTTTAACTTTTTTTATCCAGCAAGTTTCCAAGGCTCCTTTTAAAATAATTCAATTTTGAAGCACGAGGGGTGTTACACTCTTCAGCTTCATAATATTAGTATAGATAATTCGTGGCTAAACCTGTAAATTTTAGCTTTGTATGATATTGGTTAGTGTGGCAAGTAGCATATACTTGTTTCGTTTCTTACTGGATGGTATTGCCAACAGGTTCCGTAGGAGGCAATGATTCATCGTCGAGCTCGGATGTGAAGACTTCTTCAAGTCACTCTTCTAACGAGGTGAGAATCCACAATTTCTTCAGGTCATTCAACCGAAAATTTATTATTTCAATTTATTATAAATAAAATGCCATTGTTACAGGTCAAGGTGATATGTTTTCAGTTACTAAGAAGGGGAATCTCGAAATTTTAATCAGTGGAAAAATGTTTGGACACAGCAATGAGGCAGAGAAATTATTCGGAATAAGTCTGTTCCCCACTTTTTTTGTTCAATAAGGCAATACATCATTCTCAACCCATTAACTCTCGTTATCTCTAAAGGCGCAAATGTGTACGTGATGTTAAACTCAACGCATCTCATCCATCATATCAATCTCAGTATGACGAGAGAGTATAAAAGTAATATCTTGGTGAAATTACACACCAATAAAAGCGAAATATTTACTTGCATGTACAAAAACTAAAAACTATATATATGTTTTTATATGTATATATATACATCTATAATAGTTTATAATTTTCGAAAGACTGTCTGAATTGTAACTCGCAATGTTTCAAATGGATCCTGTAATAAACACACATCCTGTAGCATATTTTAGTATGTCTTCAATATTTGTGTTTTTATAAAAAGGAATGGTTAATTGTTACAACTGCCAATTTGAATGGAATTCTAATATGTTTATCGGCAGTTGGATTAACTAATAACAATCAAATTTATATCTGTGTACAACATCCTTTACAGTTTGAAAGTAAAGTGTGGCAGCAGAAAATTAATAATAGGCATTTCTAATTTTATGACTATGTAGGTGGATTATAATATGTCATCAGAAAATTACACGAGTTTGGCTGGTCTCTACTTATTATGATTAATTCCTAAAAAGCGTAAATTTATTCGTTCTAATGGCAACAGTATGCGACGAGCAGAATTCTATGTGAATCGTTATGTATGAGGCATAAACAGCATTATTCCAAGGTCGTATTTTCCACCACGTCTACCGTTTGACTTACTTAAATAGCATAGGGTCTGTATAATAATCCCATTTGAAACACGGTTTTATTTAATGCTAATTTAATGAATTTCTATGTGGCTCAAACATGCCACATAGAAAACTTTTTTTTTTTTTTCGTTTTTAGCAGGAAACACAACATAATATATTAAATATCACTAAGAAATTTAACCTACTAGCTTTTGGATAGGCGTAACTCTCCAGACTTAAAGAACTATGTGTAGTGTAATTTTCCAAACTAAAGTTATAATAAGTTATAAACTTAATTATAAGCACTAACTATATTATGGTTTCTTATATTAATCTAAATATAGAAATGTCAATAACTTTTCAATTTGATAAATGTGTTGTACATCTGTGATAAATTCTCTTACCGATTCATAATGAAGCAATGTCCAAGTTTTTCAAATTAATTCCACCAATTTGCAGTAGTTTTTAACATTTATTATGTCTGCAGTATTTATGAAACGTGATTCCCAACTTTCAATTTATGGCAAATGACTGATATCCCTTACAAAACCTAAAAATTAAAATACAATATTAACTTGAAATTGTTTATTTTGTGCTTTGTATTGTTTCGAGCTAATAAAACCACAGGAAAAGGAAGATTGTTTCATCCGTTTACTCTTGAGAATCAATCAAATTGTAGTGATGATTCGAATCCCATATTTTTCACTTTATAACGTCACAAAATTATGATAATCCCATTCATGTTAGCTGCCAAAATCCTACATTGAAATAATTTTGCAATTACAAACCTTCATTTCCGATGTTTGTGATTCCGTTAAACACTATAAATTTATGTATTAATTGGGTAATTAGTTTTCCTTTCTGTGTAATGTCGACTTCAGTCTACAAATACGTACGATATTATACTTACAAATTTGATTCTCAAGGCCTAAATTTGTTTTTAGTACTCACATATTCAGAAAACCTTTCTTTATACCACGCACAAACACGACGTGCCACTCTTGCCAGCTGAGCGGAAAGCGCGCATGAGTGTCGACGCGCGTCTGAGCCGTCTGGCGGCCCACAGGCGGGACTGGACCTGTCCGGACAAGTTTTAGAAAGAGCAGGGCAGCCAGTAGTGAGTGCGAGTCATTTAGCGCAGGCTGCCTTCAATGCAGACATGTCGGTCACATTCACTTCACGTAGAAAGTAATATTTGCAGCCTTCGTTACTTACATGCGTGTGAACGTGTCGAAAATAAACTTGACATGAGCGGTAGGAATGAATATTTTAGGTGTTCCTTAAGGAGAATAAGTTCGCGCGGTAGACAAAATGGGAATAGAACAACAGAACCGAAAAACATTTATTTCTGCTTGCAACTTAATGCTGGAAAAAACAGTGCGAATCATTATAATTCGCTTCACCAACACTCATTATTAATTATAGATAATAAAACCATCAATTTTATACATAGCATTTCCTTTGCATTCTGTTACTGTGTAAAAGCGTCTGTCGTAAAGAGAAAGTAAAAGTATAATAACAACCATTTGGTTGTTAGTGCTTAAAAGCATTTAATTAAGTTACAAAATTACTATCTGTTATTAATTATATGTTTCAGCTGGTTTTTGAAAATAGTACGATTATATCTCATAGGATCGCTTTAGATTCCTTCTTTTCATTTATTTCAATTTGAAATCTGCTTGCTATAAGTGACACCTGGACTACTAAGCTGGTTCTGTAGTAAAACTACAACTTCTTTGAGTTGCTTCTCATTTATTTAAAGCCGATTTTTCTCAGCTGTACACAAGTCTTGGGATTGCTGTACTGATCCCATCAACGAAAACGAAATTCAGATCAAATGATTCATTTTGCAGTGGCATGTTAAGAAAACACATAAAGACGAGACATATTGTTTTAGAAAATATGTCTTTCATAAATCACATATGTAAATGGTTTAGACTTAAAATAATAGGTACATTTACACATAAGAAATTACCAATTTCAATATACAGTTATATATAAAAGTTTAAGTTTAGTTGTGATTTTAAAAAGAATTATTAAGATAAATCAGAGCTTACAATCGTACCTATTTAATCAAGTTTGCGTAGAAAGCCTAAATAGATAAAGTGTTCAAAAAATTCTACAATGAACATATTTTTCCTACACACAATATCACCCCAAAACTGATTTTAAGAGTACACGTGGGTGCAGTATAAGAAGGAAAGCGTTAAAGTGTATGACTTATGCTTCATCTGCAGTATCTTCTATTATAATTCAAATACACTAAAACTGTTAAATAATGAAGCGAATAGTTTTTTCCACTCTTTAAACTATTATTGCTGATAACTTTTTTTTTTTAGTGGAAGTGAAGTTGATGATTAGGATAAGATTATTTATAGAGTAAGATTTTGTAATGACCTTAAAGGTATTTGTTCTCAACTTTGATTAATTTTTTTTTTTATTTAAACATATTTCTACTTATATTTTAGCTTATCTATTACCTCTGTGCCCGACATTCATGATAATCATTAGAATAGGAAATGATGCATACTTTATGATTATGAATTTTGTTTGCTCATTTAGTAACAGGGATATGAAAAATTAAAATACATTACATTATATAAGAAATAAATATTTGTCAAAAATATCTGACATTTATTCTACTGTGCAATGTGGGAGGTAATTATGTGTTTTCGGTAATGTACACTGTCTCCAAGTTAGAGTGTGGTACGAAACATAAATACCAAAAAATAGTTTAACCTTTCATGGGCTGTTGGATTTTTAATTTACTGACAGAAAATTCGTGTTGGTAACTGAAGCAAGATCAGTTTAACTGTATTTAAAAATTGTACAGAATTATTTATTCTGTACAGTGTATTTTCGATAAACCACATCAGTAGTGTGGTTTGGTAGTTCCGAGGGCCGTATATTTATGCTTACTTCACGACTGTAACAAACAGCCACCATTTTGATAATGCTGTGACATGCACCATTTTGAATTATGATTTTATGGTGGCCAATTTTCAAACATTTGACCTTAATTTTTGCTTGACCTTTGACTATAAAATTTGTCTTTGACCTTGACCTTGATCTATAACATCGAAGAACTTTTTGATTGCCACCATCTAGGTATCGGTGCGCTCCACTCTAAGATTGTTATGTTACTGTAAAACATTCCACCATTATGCATTTTAGGTTACAGCCACCATCTTGGATTATGATATTAAAACCATCTTATTTAGTTCTATAATTATGTCCTCCATATTGTTTTCTTTCGCCGAAGGCCACCACTTGTATGACATCACAACATCTATTTTTAATTTTATTAGCATTTAATTTTACTTGCGACTACATATTTTTTACTGTCGAGGGATGACTAGAAGTGCGCATACAGCTGAAAACAGCACGGGACATTTTTCGGAAATCGATAGAAAAGAAGGGGCGTGGGGAATATTTTTCGGAATTCAATCTCTTTCATATGGGAGGAGCCTTTATGGTGCCATGAACTAAGAAACAATATATAAAATGTGAATTATAATTTTTTTTACTATAATATGTGATTATCAGTTACAAAAATTCTCAAACTTCAACATCTTACTTGTTTTTAGTTTTTCCCCATATAATGAGGCGACAGGGTGATAGTTTCCTATCTCCTCCCTCCATCTGTTGTAATCCTTAATTTACTTTGAAAGATTTCATTATTCAAATACCGACTCAAGGTTTCTTATTTACTTAGATAAATACATTGTGTTTTAATTTTAAATAAGTAGGCGTATGTAAATTCCCTGAAATGACACAGTTTCACGAAGTATTTCTCACGAACAGCTGAAAGAGTCGGAGGCCCGCCTGCCGGATGAACATCAGGATCCAGACGTCGGCGGAGTTGCTGTTGGCGGAACTTCAGCTGCGCCGGCAGCAGCGGAGATACAGCGACCAAGTAGGTCAAGCTTTCAGTGCTGCATGTCTTTAAACATTTCAGTGAGGGATGTCGTCACTACCCCCACCCTCAACCCATCTTCGCTTCTACCTTTTCTGTTGGGATTCGTACTGAAAGGTCCAGACATATATTTCTTTTTTGATAACTTAAGTGATATTCTTAGTAGCGCAACACGAACATGCACTTTATTAGCATGAACAGTTCGTTGGAGAAATATTTCTATTCAATTTATTTCAGTATAACACCTATACAAATAACTTTAAATGTGAAACATTATATTATCACGGGAAGGATAGGTTTACAAGATAATTTTGTGCATTCTGTTAAAAATATGTATTAGAAGTAAATACAATATAATTTTTATAAATAAATTAACGAAATATAATTTTGATTAATAACTGTACAGCAATTAAAAATCGAATTGTGTAATTTGGAAACAAATCTGAGTTACACCTATGTAATATGTATATGCCTAAAGAGAAATTTTTTATGAACCACAAAGATGTTATAGGACCATACTCTATAGACACTTCTAGGCACATCAACGCATATTTCACTCGATGTCGAGACATAACTTTTCAGTTATATTGCACATGGCTAGGTTCTAAGTGAGGTGCCTAGTGCATCGGTCTGCCATTTTGGATTATGACATCACGGTGGACATCTTAGGTGACCTTGACCCCGGCCGCCATCTTGGAATTGAGTGCCACACTAAAGAACGTCGCAATTTCGATACGTTGGCATCGTATTTTGAGTTTCCAAACCATGAATATTGCACGTTTCTTTACGGTTACAGCACTATAGAGTGTCCTACTCCCAAATGTTGCATTTTCGTTACTTTTATATCACCATCGAGTGCCTCACCACCATGGAGACTAACACTCTTGAGATACACTCTTCGATTGTTTGTAGGACGCCATCGTGTATTCGTCTGCAGGATTCCTACATCTTGAATTCTGACGTCACAACTGTCAACTTGTTTTCGTCTGCTGGATTCCGTTATATTTGATTCTGACATCCCAGACGCCACCTTGATTTCGTCGCTGGAGATCGATATCTTGGATGACATAATTTTTCCATTTTTGTTGCTACTGTTTGTTCCTAGAGTGTGCCATCTTCACTCTCTCTAGTAAACATAAGGTAGATTATTCATTACCTACCAGTGTGGTTACTACCATTATGTACAAATTAAATATAATTTTTTATACACGGGAACGAGTTGATTAGAATCATAACAAGTAGGTAGGACCTCTGGTATGGAAAACATTCGAATTTGAACACATGGCTATCGAGACTCATTTAAAACCAAGAATTAAAATAGGTATATATAAATAACACACATTCAGACTTGTTATTTTCTAATATGCAGGCATAATAACAGCAACTGATGGTGGCCAAGTCACAATTTTTTTTAAATTTTGCTACTAGAAGCAAGTGTCGCGTATTGTACACGTCTGCCAAATACACGCTGCAATCATATTGGTTTATATTTTACTTTCTTGAATGCATTAGAGTCAGTCACTATACCATCAGATGTCTTAGCATTCTCCATATTGCCAGCCATCTTTACCAGATTATTGAAAATGCTGATATTACTAACAAAATAATTCGGAAAATTTTCCAAATAAAAATTTTTCCTTATATTATATGGATTGTTCGATTGATTTGAGTCTTTAGTGCGATCCTTGGTGTATGAAAACGTTATTTTGGCTTAAAAATACTTATTAATTCAAATATGGCGAACTGTCCCGAACAAGCTTTAAGTGACCAATTTACCAGATCCTAGGAAGCCGCCGATGTCATATTGTCCGCAATATTGAAAAATTCTGATTATTAATATAAATATTTGGAAAATGTCAAAACTTATCTAAATATACTTTTTAATATATTGATTTCTATCCTTGGTTCAAACTTCATTCGAGGCAAAAACCAAGACCTTTTAGCACAAATATAATTATTAGAATTAATCATCTTCACTGCACTCTATAAGCGATAAACTCACCGCCTGAATAAATATGTTACACAACATCACTATAATTACCACTTATTCTGTATTCAGTGCACATTATGACTACTATATTGCAAAATACAAGCATATAGGCCAAGCGTCTTGGTCTTTAGCAAGTATGCAATACGTTCAAGTAAACACCAACGGCAATAATCTAGGCCAAGCTTATCAGTACCACGATATATTCTTTCTTGATACCTGTCACCCATTTTAAACAAGAAATAACCTATTTAGAGCAAACAATACACTAGTCTAAGCAAACAGAACAACTGACTAAGCATAATGTATATTACTATAGGACTTAGAATCCCTGAAAAATGCTTTATGCTTACTACAAGACCAAGATGATCTGAACATTTAATCTGTATTCCTTACTACAGACTTCACTACGCACATTCATTTAGGACACACAAAATGTGATGCACATTCAACAAAAGATACATATATATGTTATCTAGGACACAATTTAGACGTACTTTTATGACGCACATTATTCAAAAAGGACGTGCCTTCATGAAAGAAGACGCATATAAAACCAAAAGGACGCACATTGAAATACACAATCGTCAATTAGGACTAACATTTGTTTGCATATTCATCTCGGTAAGATACGATAGAATACGATTTGCAGGATATAAACGACATGATATAATGGGATACGATAGGTAGGATACGTTTGGTAAGATACATTCGGTACGTTACGATCAGTAGGGTACTATCATAAGGATACGATATGATACACTTAATGCGATCTTCAGGATACTACCGGAATGATACGATATGTTACTGAGGCATCTCTTATATTAATTCATGAGTTCAGAGGCTGCCTTTGAATACAACAAAAAATATGCAGGGTAGAAAAAATACCACAAGATAGAAATAAATAGAAAATATCGACATTCAAAGAGTTATCCCACTTTATTAAATTTCTCAAACACTTATTAAGTTTGCAGTTATAACTTTGTACACAGTACAGAAAATTAAATACCAATCATTGCTACAAACTGGGGTCAAAACGCTCGAAATAACGTTACTAAAACAGCTATAAAGGGAATTGAAATTTATACACATATTAATTAAAAAGGTTACCAAAGACTTGCTATAAACATAGCAAGTGCTGAACGATGACCTACTTTAAAATTATTAATGCACCGCTAAACTACATTAATAACAAGAGTGCTTTAAAAATAACAAATAAATAATTTTAAAAATTATAAAAAGATACTTCAGAACCACCACGACTCAAATAACAGAGTGTACTTAAAGTCTTGCAACGAGTAAAAGTTTAACTCCTCTTTGAGTTCAACATTGACCGCCACAAATTTTATAAGGAATAAAGTCACTAGATGAAAGTCCGTTATGAAGTTAACAAGAATAGTTCCAGTTGCAAGAATAGGCTACTGAAACGGAATTTAAATTATTGTCACTTCAATACCCTGTGTTGTGAAGGTATTGTGCAGAGAATCTTAACAGTCGTGTTCTTTTAAATTGAAAAGCTGTAATCACTATAATATTAAATCGTGCAGAAATACCGCAGCCTTTTCCCAATAAACACCACGCTGCCAGAGATAACACCAGCTAGCAAATATCCCAGAGTCCCTCGTTACGACGCTTTATTAAAAAAATAATCCACACAACGGTAAAGTTAATGCTATAGGATGTCCGAACATATTTAGTTCACTATTATTCGGTTCAAAATTAAGATAACTATTAATTTCAAGTTGCCCTTAAATATTAATGTAAGTGGATACGTAAGCATTGTTGTTAGAAATACTATTTGTTTTGGAAAATTACTACGACACATTAAGTACTCAAGTAATTCCGCAATAGCTTGTTTGGGGCCATGCACTCTATGTTCTCAGAACAGTTATTATACACGCAGATTGGAGCCACATGCATTCTGCCTCGAAGCACACATTTAACCATAAAGAGGGAAAGTCCAGTTCCATAGTGCGAAGTAAAGTTGCACCCAAAAAAAAAAAAATAAAGAACGGAAAACACGTTTTTATGACAAAAATCTACTGCAACGATATTTTGGTAGCTTCTTGAAATTTTATTTCAGAGTCGACGAAAGAATTTGCAAACAACTACACTGTATGTTTCCAGTAGGCACTTCCTTTTTATAGACATGTTAATAAAGAAAAGTTACTTTAAATAGCTCGCCCGATTTGTGGCCAACATTTCAGGGAAGAAGCTCACTTTTAAAACAGTAGCGCCGCAGGATTGGGCTCTGCCTCGGGCTTCGCTGTGGCCAGGAACACACAGCCCGGCTCCCCGTGTTGCGGGTTGCCTACAATGGCGTAGGTTAGGCGCAGTGCAGATACTGACCTGCTGCCATGCATCCCGAACCAGAACTGCGCGAACGCGACATAGCTCGCCAACAGGTGGAGTAGTGGTGACACTAGTGTCACCCCGCGCCTACGAAGCAAACTAAAACATTTCCGTAGTTAGGGTACACCGCAAAGGAATGTTCAAGAACGGGGGAGAAACAAAAGCTATTGCGAGACTAACATATAAGTTGTACTAAGACAAAATTAAATCAAATTAAACAAATAAAACAAATAAAAAATTACAGCATATTCGAAATATATACATATATATATATATATATATATATATATATATATATATATATATATATATATATATATAATTTGGGGAAATTTAAATTTGAACACACGCCTCAATTCTATCAACAAGATACAATAGGATCTGGTTCCATCTTTCTCTACAATTGATCCAAATGGCTACAATAACTTCAACATGGAATTTGTTTTTCAGATGCATGTAGTTTAATCAATTTTTTTATTGTATGTTGCTCGACTCTCGATGTTAATTTTTCTTCACACGTTAGTTAATTTTCCTACGTTTTGCGAAGTAAGAAGAAATCTTAACCATTCAATTAATATATTTCGGTCTTTACACAACGTGAGACTCACATACAACGAAAAAGCCACACATTTTGGACAAACGTTCTTCAAGAGGACGTATATTTAAACACTAATTTCTAACGTTTTTCACTTGCCTCTTTCCTCGCTTGGACCTTGTGCCTACCTTGCATGCTTCCTGTGTTGATATATAGATTTGTCTTGGCCTTTGCCCGGCTTGGACCATATGTCGTGCTGGCTTCGTACATGTCTCGGCCACGTAACGGAACTGCATCGGCCATTTTGTTAATGAAGAGAAAATATGATTTAGGCTATTGTCACACAGATTATAGGAATCGGTTTATTGGAAATATGATTTGCTGGTTCGTGGCTAAGTTGCAATGAACAATAATTATAATTTTTTTTAAATATTTTACACATTTATTGTTATGTGGTTTAAAGTCTGTTCGAAAATATTATATAATATTAATATTCATTTTAAGTAAGAATGTTTTTTTCCAATTATTGTTCTTATTTTTTCAATGGAATCACCTGACAGTCTTGATGGTAGTGTTCGGAAACTTACATGTAAAGTTGAGTTTTGTATGATATTTGTTAGTTTGGCAAGTAGCATAGACTGGTTTAATTTCTTACTGGATGGTATTGCCAACAGGTTCCGAAGGAGGCAGTGATTCATCGTTGAACTCGGAAGAGAAGGTTTCTTCTAGTCACCCGACGAACGTGGTGAGCATCCTCAATTTCTTCAGTTCATTAATCTGTCAATTTATTATTATTTATTATTTCAGTTTTTATATAAATGAAATGCCATTGTAACAATCTGGAAATTTTCAGTGGAAAAATGTTTTGATACAGCAATGAGGCTGAGAGTTTATTCGCAATTCCATCCCATCAAATCTAGTTATCTTTAAAGGCGCATATGTCCACAGGATGTTAAGATTAATGCATTGCCAACATCATTTTAATCACAATATGGCGAGAATGTGTAAAAGTAATATCTTCGTGAAACTACACACCAAATAAAAATGCGAAATATTTAATTCGATGTTCATAAATGAAATAAAATATATCTATACATATATTACATTATAATTTTACTAAGACTGTTAATTTATATTGAAGTGTTTCAAATGGGCTGTCGAATATACACACACCCTAGACTATATTTTTGTAATTCAATGCCACATACTTATAAAACAGCTGACTGCAATATTTGTGTTTTTTTATGATGGGAGAGTATTATGTCTACAGCTTATCATTTGAATGGCATTATAATATGTTTATCGGCTGTTTGATTTAATAAAAACAATCAAAAATATATCTGTGTACAACATACTATCCGGCTTGAATATTAAGTGTGAGATGAGAAAATATACATTTGGTCTGCAATATTAGGACTATGTATGTAGAGTTAAATTTGTTATAAGAAAATTACACGAGTTTGACTGGTCTCTACTTATTATGATTATATTATACAAAGTTAAAATTTATTTATTATAATGGCAACACATGCGAAGAGCAGATTCTATGCAAATCGTTATTTATGAGGCATAAACAGCACTATTCCATGGTCGTAGGCGCCACCATATCACCTGTTTGACTTACTTAAATACCATAGTGTCTGTATCACAATTCCACTTTAGACACTGTTTTATTTAAATGCTAATTACATGGGTTTCTGTGCACAATCATGACACAAAGAAAAATTGTTTTTATTTTTACCAGGGAAAAAAATTTCAAATGGTTAAATATCACAAATAAATTTTATCTACTAGCTTTTGGATACGCATAACTATCTACACTTAAAGAACTATGAGTAGTTTAATTTTCTAAACGAAATTCATAATAAGATATAAACTTAAGTATTAGCACTCGGTGTAATAATATGTTTTCTTATATTTATCTAAATACAGAAAAGCCAATATCTTTTCAATTAGGTAAATGCATTGAAAAAATGTGATTAAGCATCATACCGAATCAAAATGTAGCAAATTCTACGTTTTTCAGTTTAATTCCACAATTTGCAGTAGTTTTTAACAGATTTATATCTGAAGTATCTGGGTCAAATGACTGATTTCCTTGACAAAACCCTGAAAATTAAAATAATATATTTACTTGTAATTCTATATTTTGTGTTATGTAATGTCCAGAGCAACTAAAACCACAGGAAAAGGAACATTGTTACATACGTTTACCTGTGAGAAGCCTTCAAAGTTTAGTGATTATACGACTTCCATATTTTTCGTTTTATAAGGTTCAAAAATTATGATAATGTCATTCTTGTTAGTGGCAAAAAAACCTACATTGAATTTATTTTGCAATTACAAACCATCTTTTCCGATGTTAGTGATTCCGTTAAACATTATACATGTATGTATTAATTTGGTTATCAATTTTCTTTTCTGTGTAATGCCGAGTTCGGTTTACACATTCGTACATTCTTAGACTTACAAATTTGCTCCACAAGGCCTAACTTTGATTTTAGTGCTCACATATTCAGAAAACCTATCTTTATACCACGCACAAACACGACGTGCCACTCTTGCCAGCTGAGCGGAAAGCGCGCATGAGTGCCGACGCGCGTCTGAGCCGCCTGGCGGCCCACAGGCGGGGCTGGACCTGTCCGGACAAGTTTTAGCAAGAGCAGGGCTGCCAGTAGTGAGTGCGAGTCATTTAGCGCAGGCTGCCTTCAATGCAGACATGTCGGTCACATTCACTTCACGTAGAAAGTAATATTTGGAGCCTTCGTCACTTACATGCGTGTGAATGTGTCGAAAATAAACTTGACATGAGCGGTAGGAATGAATATTTTAGGTGTTCCTTAAGGAGAATAAGTTCGCGCGGTAGAAAAAATGGGAATAGAACAACAGAACCGAAAAACATTTATTTATGCTTGCAACTTAATGCTGGAAAAAACAGTGCGAATCATTATAATTCGCTTCACCAACACTCATTATTAATTATAGATAATAAAACCATCAATTTTATACATAGCATTTCCTTTGCATTCTGTTACTGTGTAAAAGCGTCTGTCGTAAAGAGAAAGTAAAAGTATAATAACAACCATTAGGTTGTTAGTGCTTAAAAGCATTTAATTAAGTTACAAAATTACTATCTGTTATTAATTATATGTTTCAGCTGGTTTTTGAAAATAGTACGATTATATCTCATAGGATCGCTTTAGATTCCTTCTTTTCATTTATTTCAATTTAAAATCTGCTTGCTATAAGTGACACCTGGACTACTAAGCTGGTTCTGTAGTAAAACTACAACTTCTTTGAGTTGCTTCTCATTTATTTAAAGCCGATTTTGCTCAACTGTACACAAGTCTTGGGATTGCTGTACTGATCCCTTCAACGAAAACGAAATTCAGATCAAATGATTAATTTGCAGTGGCATGTTAAGAAAACACATAAAGACGAGACATATTGTTTTAGAAAATATGTCTTTCATAAATCACATATGTAAATGGTTTAGACTCAAAATAATAGGTACATTTACACATAAGAAATTACCAATTTCTTTATACAGTTATATATAAAAGTTTAAGTTTAGTTGTGATTTTGAAAAGAATTATTAAGATAAATCAGAGCTTCAATAGTACCTATTTAATCAAGTTTGCGTAGATAGCCTAAATAGATAAAGTGTTCAAAAAATTCTACAATGAACATATTTTTCCTACACAGAAGGTCACCCCAAAACTGATTTTAAGAGTACACGTGCGTGCAGTATAAGAAGGAAAGCGTTAAAGTGTATGACTTATGCTTCATCTGCAGTATCTTCTATTATAATTCAAATACACTAAAACTGTTAAATAATGAAGCGAATAGTTTTTTCCACTCTTTAAACTATTATTGCTGATAACTTTTTTTTTTTAGAGGCTGTGACGTTGATGATTAGGATAAGATTATTTATAGAGTAAGATTTTGTAATGACCTTAAAGGTATTTGTTCTCAACTTTGTTTAATTAATTTTTTTATTTAAACAATTTTCTGCTTATATTTTGGCTTATCTATTACCTCTGTGCCCGACATTCATGATAATCATTAGAATAGGAAATGATGCATACTTTGTGATTATGAATTTTGTTTGGTCATTTAGTAACAGGGATATGAAAAATTAAAATACATTACATTATATAAGAAATAAATATTTGTCAAAAATATCTGACATTTATTCTACTGTGCAATGTGGGAGGTAATTATGTGTTTTCGGTAATGTACACTGTCTCCAAGTTAGAGTGTGGTACGAAACATAAATACCAAAACATAGTTTAACCTTTCATGGGCTGTTGGATTTTTAATTTACTGAAAGAAAATTCGTGTTGGTAACTGAAGCAAGATCACTTTAACTGTATTTAAAAATTGTACAGAATTAATTATTCTGTACAGTGTATTTTCGATAAACCACATCAGTAGTGTGCTTTGGTAGTTCCGAGGGCCGTATATTTATGCTTACTTCACGACTGTAACAAACAGCCACCATTTTGATAATGCTGTGACATGCACCATTTTGAATTATGATTTTATGGTGGCCAATTTTCAAACATTTGACCTTAATTTTTGAGTAGTATACGAATGTTCCTCCGAAAACAGGCTGCAGGCTGTGGAGCTGTGTGTCCTTTCCGCCATCTTGGATTGTGACGTCACGGCGGCCATCTTTGATGAGCGTAACGGGACACCGCGTAACGTGACACTTTTTCGTGCGTGCAGCCGGCGTAACGGGACACAGCGTAACGGGACACAGCGTAACGGGACAAGTAGATCACGGCGGCCATCTTGGATCCACCATTTTGAATGACGTCATTTTGTTTTCTAGAAAATTCCGACATTGTGTTGTCCGCCATTTTGAATTATGATGTCATCGTTGCAATTTTCGTTATGGTCGCCATCTTGAACTTTAGACGCCATCTTGAAAATCTTCAATTTTTATGTTAGAAAATCGTGAAAATTTTTAAAAATCATTAAAAAATTTAAATAATCGAATTAAATAAAAATCTTAAAAACCACTGTTGCAGTTATCGTTACGGTCGCCATCTTGGATTATATAAATGTTGCATATTTTGTTACACCCGCCATCTTGGTTGAGTACTATACCATTCTTACACTTTACGTTACGACCACCATATTGGATCCTATTAATGTTGCAATTATCGTTATGGTTGCCATCTTGAAATTCAGTCACCATCTTGAAATTTAGACGCCATCTTGGAAATCCGTAATTTTTATGTTAGAAAATCGGGAAAAATTCCAAAATTCATCAAGAAATTAACTTAATAGAATTCCGATTGATTATATCGATTACCGTCCTAGGTTCGAACCCGGTGAGGGCAAAAAATAAAAAAATCAGATCCTTCCACCACAGAAGCCACCTACAGACTGACCTACCTCCACCAATAACAAGGTATTTACCATCAGCTGGTATGACATCATGTCCGCCATCTTGTCTTCGTCCGCTGGAGTCCACCATCTTGTTTTCGTCTGCTAGAGTGTGCTGACGTCATGTTAATATATTGTTCTGTTCTCCATACCTTTAACCTTGTATATTAACATTAAACTTTGACCTTGAACTTTGACCTTGACCTTGAACTTTGACCTTGACCTTGAACTTTGACCTTGAACTTTGACCTTGACCTTGAACTTTGACCTTGACCTTGACCTTTGACCTTGACCTTTGACCTTGACCTTTGACCTTGACCTTGAAATTTGACCTTGACCTTGAAATTTGACCTTGACCTTGAAATTTGACTTTGTCCTTGAAATTTGACTTTGTCCTTGTCGGCCATCATGGATCCGACATTTTATGTTCAGTACATGCTAGCAGGAGCCACCACCTGCCGGAGTACGCCATCTTGTGTGTGTACTTGTATTATAGAGGACATTCCCATCTGGATATTTTTATTCTAACCCGCTACAGTGCAGTAATCATTTATTATGGAGGTGCCCCCCACCATCTTGAAATTCGACCACCATCTTGAAATCATGTAATAATGTAGCTAGAAAAGCGGGAAAAAAATCCAAAATTAATTAAATAAATTTGTAATCCATATAATGATTGATTGGATCGACTAAGGTCCTTGGTTCGATCCCTGGCCGATACAAAACATCTTTAATTTAAAAAAAAATACTAAAAAAGTGTTGGTTTTAAAAAAAAAACACCGCAAGTTCTTTTAAAAAAAATTTATTACATAAATTCAATAGGAAACGAAACGTATACACACATTACACACAGGAAACGGAACGTACACACAGTACACACAGGAAACGAAACGTACACACAGTACACACAGGAAACGAAACGTATACACACATTACACACAGGAAACGGAACGTACACACAGTACACACAGGAAACGGAACGTACACACAGTACACACAGGAAACGGAACGTACACACAGTACACACAGGAAACGGAACGTACACACAGGAAACGAAACGTATACACACAGTACACACAGGAAACGGAACGTACACACAGTACACACAGGAAACGGAACGTACACACAGGAAACAAAACGTACACACAGTACACACAGGAAACGAAATGTATACACACATTACACACAGGAAACGGAAAGTACACACAGTACACACAGGAAACGAAACGTACACACAGTACACACAGGAAACGAAACGTACACACAGTACACACAGGAAACGAAACGTATACACGCAGTACACACAGGAAACGGAATGATCACACATACAGTATCGGAAACACACACGCTTAGTTGGAAATCAGAATACAAGAAATAAAACATACTTTAAAATATATAATAATTTATTTATTTGTCAATAGTACACACATGAAAGTTAAACAATTTATTATTGTATGTAGCCAGCTTTCCGAAGTTCTTTAAGTATGGACGATACTTCCTCGATATACGAGTAGTTTCCTCTACGAACAGATGCCACCATCAGTCTTAGCCGGTCATCCAATATGTTTGGTTGTTTCAACGATGTGTTATCAATCTCTTCTGTCACCATCTTCCTTGCACGTTTATAATAAATATTATTATCTCTGGTGTCTACCGTTTTATCGTCATCCACAAGGTCACTTTCGTCATCGAGCCAGTGATTATCACAAGCTTGATCAGATTTATTTATTGCAACACGTCATTTCCATCGTTTCGGTCTCAATCCACCATCACAGTCTTCGCTCTTACATGCTTGAGGTGCTTCAGCACAGTCTTCGATCACGCCATCAGCTTCAGAGTCACTGTAGCAATCACCGTAGAAGGCACCATCTTCACCCAGATTACCGTATGAATTCGATAGCGTTGACGTCGAAGTGTCTTCATCTTCATGCTTCATTTTTAGGAGTCCATCATTTTTACAAAGTATTGTGAATCTACTGAATATCGGCTTGGTTGTATTCTCACTTTTCACGGTGTTGTTACTTCCATTAGTTTCAGTCTTCACGAAGCCATCAGCATCCTTCAATTTATGTTCTTCAACATGATCGATCGATCTAATACCAGATTACCGTATGAATTCGATAGCGTTGACGTCGAAGTGTCTTCATCTTCATGCTTCATTTTTAGGAGTCCATCATTTTTACAAAGTATTGTGAATCTACTGAATATCGGCTTGGTTGTATTCTCACTTTTCACGGTGTTGTTACTTCCATTAGTTTCAGTCTTCACGAAGCCATCAGCATCCTTCAATTTATGTTCTTCAACATGATCGATCGATCTAATACCATCTCGCTCAGGTCAAGGAAAAATTATTGTTGTATTCTTTAGTCTAGTGGATCCATCGATGTGATCTATGACGTAAGTAGGCTTGGCTTTACATGTTCTACCATGTATTTTTAATCCGTCAATTCGTGTTAACAACCTGATACACCGATTACAGCTTAACATTTTGCGTAGTGGGTTTTTAACACAATCATTCTTCTCATACCGTTCAGCATTCTTTATCAAGGTAAACACCTTGCTACAGTATCTGCAGTGATGTTGTTTTGATACAGCTACATACATCGAAGGCTCCAAAAGGCTCCAATTGCTCCAACAGCTTTTTGTTTCATCAGCGCCAATGATATTTGGCTAGAATGCTACGAGTTTAAGAGACTATGAGGTCTCAAGGCTACGAGTCTAAAAGGATCTAGCTGGTTATGACTTATACATGGCTGCGGCGAGTCTGCATGGCTAAAATACCGCGTGGCTACGTAAAAACATGACTATGAAGCTACAAGGATACAAGTCTACTCGGCTCCAAATAAATGCAAGACGACATGGCTACAAGAAAACTTGGATACAAAGCTTCAATTCTACGAGTCTACAAGACTCCACCAACTACCTTCGAGTGTTTAAAGCTCCAACTGCTCCTTCAGCATTATGTTATAAGATTACAAGGCTACTTGCTTACGTAGCTACAATTCTATGAGGTCCCAAGACATCATGACTACACGACTACGAGCCATGAGGTTACGAGACTACACGCCTACGAATCTTAAAGTTTACGAGACTGCAAGGCTACAGAGCTACGAAGCTTCTAGAACACAAGTTTATGTGACTGCGAGGATACAGGACTTCAAGTCTGCATGAGTTCTTGACTACGAAGCTACTCGTCTACAAGGCTCCAATTACCGTATCTTTCTTCGACGGAATTTTCTCTTTTGCTCCAACTGCACCATCTGCTTTATGTTATAAGATTACAAGGCTACTTGCTTACGTAGCTTCAAGTCTACGAGGCTCCAATGCATCTTGACTGCGAGATTACGAGACTATACGATTGCAAATCCTCAAGGTTACGTGATCTCGAGGATATAGGTCTATGAAGCTTACAGAACGCATGGTTACGAGACTGCCTGACTAATTGGCCGCATGGCTACGAAACTTCATGTCTCTAACTGACTAAAACAGCACCATTCAGTGGTGAGAGTTAATTTATCTCATGCAAAGGTACTTGTTGCAAGTAGTTCCGCTTTTCAACAACAGATATCGCCACATGTTGCTTACAGATAAATAAAATTTATTTCTTTTATGTAGGATGCAGGATGCTCACTAACGCCCGCAAAAGAAGCACGGCTTCGGAAGTCACCAAGGAGAAGGAAATTCGTCTTGTACGTTAGTGCTTCACAGATGACTCATGGTATATTACTAGACTGAGTAATAATATTTTTTTTTATTTCCACCTCATTAAAAAATATTGCAAGTGACGATTTAGTAGCCGAAAATCACTAATTAAATGTAACTTTGAATAAAATGACATGTCTCATTAAGAGTAAAACTCCTTCATGGAGAGATCGGTTTCTCAGAAATAACCAGAAGCACTTGGAGAAACCACAGGAATGATCGCAAGCACACGGAAAAAACCTTCATAATATTGACAAGAATAATCAGGAGCACACGGAAAAAACCTTCATAATATTGACAAGAATAATCAGGAGCACACGGAGAAAAACCATCATAATATTGACAAGAATTATCGGTAGCACACGGAGAAAAACAATCATAATATTGACAAGAATTATCGGGAGCACACGGAGAAAAACCATCATTATTTTGATAAGAATAATCAGGAGCACACGGAGAAAAACCATCATAATATTGACAAGTATAATTAGGAGCACACGGAGAAAACCGACATAATATTGACAAGAATTATCGGGCGCACACGGAGAAAACCACCACACATTTTCTTTGATATCATAAAATAAAAAAAATAAAAAATAAAAAATAAAAATAAATTAATAAAAAATTTAAAACAAAAAAAAAATCTACAAAAAATACATAAATATATTCTGCTAGCTTGTAAACTTATCATTGTTGAGCAAAGATAGAGTTTTAGTACAAGCCAGAATTTTATGTATTTTTTGTAGATTTTTTTTTTGTTTTAAATTTTTTATTAATTTATTTTTATTTTTAATTTTTTTTAATTTTATGATATCAAAGAAAATGTGTGGTGGTTTTCTCCGTGTGCGCCCGATAATTCTTGTCAATATTATGTCGGTTTTCTCCGTGTGCTCCTAATTATACTTGTCAATATTATGATGGTTTTTCTCCGTGTGCTCCTGATTATTCTTATCAAAATAATGATGGTTTTTCTCCGTGTGCTCCCGATAATTCTTGTCAATATTATGATTGTTTTTCTCCGTGTGCTACCGATAATTCTTGTCAATATTATGATGGTTTTTCTCCGTGTGCTCCTGATTATTCTTGTCAATATTATGAAGGTTTTTTCCGTGTGCTCCTGATTATTCTTGTCAATATTATGAAGGTTTTTTCCGTGTGCTTGCGATCATTCCTGTGGTTTCTCCAAGTGCTTCTGGTTATTTCTGAGAAACCGATCTCTCCATGAAGGAGTTTTACTCTTAATGAGACATGTCATTTTATTCAAAGTTACATTTAATTAGTGATTTTCGGCTACTAAATCGTCACTTGCAATATTTTTTAATGAGGTGGAAATAAAAAAAAATATTATTACTCAGTCTAGTAATATACCATGAGACATCTGTGAAGCACTAACGTACAAGACGAATTTCCTTCTCCTTGGTGACTTCCGAAGCCGTGCTTCTTTTGCGGGCGTTAGTGAGCATCCTGCATCCTACATAAAAGAAATAAATTTTATTTATCTGTAAGCAACATGTGGCGATATCTGTTGTTGAAAAGCGGAACTACTTGCAACAAGTACCTTTGCATGAGATAAATTAACTCTCACCACTGAATGGTGCTATTTTAGTCAGTTAGAGACATGAAGTTTCGTAGCCATGCGGCCAATTAGTCAGGCAGTCTCGTAACCATGCGTTCTGTAAGCCTCATAGACCTATAGCCTCGAGATCACGTAACCTTGAGGATTTGCAATCGTATAGTCTCGTAATCTCGCAGTCAAGATGCATTGGAGCCTCGTAGACTTGAAGCTACGTAAGCAAGTAGCCTTGTAATCTTATAACATAAAGCTGATGGTGCAGTTGGAGCAAAAGAGAAAATTCCGTCGAAGAAAGATACGGTAATTGGAGCCTTGTAGACGAGTAGCTTCGTAGTCAAGAACTCATGCAGACTTGAAGTCCTGTATCCTCGCAGTCACATAAACTTGTGTTCTAGAAGCTTCGTAGCTCTGTAGCCTTGCAGTCTCGTAAACTTTAAGATTCGTAGGCGTGTAGTCTCGTAACCTCATGGCTCGTAGTCGTGTAGTCATGATGTCTTGGGACCTCATAGAATTGTAGCTACGTAAGCAAGTAGCCTTGTAATCTTATAACATAATGCTGATGGAGCAGTTGGAGCTTTAAACACTCGAAGGTAGTTGGTGGAGTCTTGTAGACTCGTAGAATTGAAGCTTTGTATCCAAGTTTTCTTGTAGCCATGTCGTCTTGCATTTATTTGGAGCCGAGTAGACTTGTATCCTTGTAGCTTCATAGTCATGTTTTTACGTAGCCACGCGGTATTTTAGCCATGCAGACTCGCCGCAGCAATGTATAAGTCATAACCAGCTAGATCCTTTTAGACTCGTAGCCTTGAGACCTCATAGTCTCTTAAACTCGTAGCATTCTAGCCAAATATCATTGGCGCTGATGAAACAAAAAGCTGTTGGAGCAATTGGAGCCTTTTGGAGCCTTCGATGTATGTAGCTGTATCAAAACAACATCACTGCAGATACTGTAGCAAGGTGTTTACCTTGATAAAGAATGCTGAACGGTATGAGAAGAATGATTGTGTTAAAAACCCACTACGCAAAATGTTAAGCTGTAATCGGTGTATCAGGTTGTTAACACGAATTGACGGATTAAAAATACATGGTAGAACATGTAAAGCCAAGCCTACTTACGTCATAGATCACATCGATGGATCCACTAGACTAAAGAATACAACAATAATTTTTCCTTGACCTGAGCGAGATGGTATTAGATCGATCGATCATGTTGAAGAACATAAATTGAAGGATGCTGATGGCTTCGTGAAGACTGAAACTAATGGAAGTAACAACACCGTGAAAAGTGAGAATACAACCAAGCCGATATTCAGTAGATTCACAATACTTTGTAAAAATGATGGACTCCTAAAAATGAAGCATGAAGATGAAGACACTTCGACGTCAACGCTATCGAATTCATACGGTAATCTGGGTGAAGACGGTGCCTTCTACGGTGATTGCTACAGTGACTCTGAAGCTGATGGCGTGATCGAAGACTGTGCTGAAGCACCTCAAGCATGTAAGAGCGAAGACTGTGATGGTGGATTGAGACCGAAACGATGGAAATGACGTGTTGCAATAAATAAATCTGATCAAGCTTGTGATAATCACTGGCTCGATGACGAAAGTAACCTTGTGGATGACGATAAAACGGTAGACACCAGAGATAATAATATTTATTATAAACGTGCAAGGAAGATGGTGACAGAAGAGATTGATAACACATCGTTGAAACAACCAAACATATTGGATGACCGGCTAAGACTGATGGTGGCATCTGTTCGTAGAGGAAACTACTCGTATATCGAGGAAGTATCGTCCATACTTAAAGAACTTCGGAAAGCTGGCTACATACAATAATAAATTGTTTAACTTTCATGTGTGTACTATTGACAAATAAATAAATTATTATATATTTTAAAGTATGTTTTATTTCTTGTATTCTGATTTCCAACTAAGCGTGTGTGTTTCCGATACTGTATGTGTGATCATTCCGTTTCCTGTGTGTACTGCGTGTATACGTTTCGTTTCCTGTGTGTACTGTGTGTACGTTTCGTTTCCTGTGTGTACTGTGTGTACGTTTCGTTTCCTGTGTGTACTGTGTGTACTTTCCGTTTCCTGTGTGTAATGTGTGTATACATTTCGTTTCCTGTGTGTACTGTGTGTACGTTTCGTTTCCTGTGTGTACGTTCCGTTTCCTGTGTGTACTGTGTGTACGTTCCGTTTCCTGTGTGTACTGTGTGTATACGTTTCGTTTCCTGTGTGTACGTTCCGTTTCCTGTGTGTACTGTGTGTACGTTCCGTTTCCTGTGTGTACTGTGTGTACGTTCCGTTTCCTGTGTGTACTGTGTGTACGTTCCGTTTCCTGTGTGTAATGTGTGTATACGTTTCGTTTCCTGTGTGTACTGTGTGTACGTTTCGTTTCCTGTGTGTACTGTGTGTACGTTCCGTTTCCTGTGTGTAATGTGTGTATACGTTTCGTTTCCTATTGAATTTATGTAATAAATTTTTTTAAAAGAACTTGCGGTGTTTTTTTTTAAAACCAACACTTTTTTAGTATTTTTTTTTTAAATTAAAGATGTTTTGTATCGGCCAGGGATCGAACCAAGGACCTTAGTCGATCCAATCAATCATTATATGGATTAAAAATTTATTTAATTAATTTTGGATTTTTTTCCCGCTTTTCTAGCTACATTATTACATGATTTCAAGATGGTGGTCGAATTTCAAGATGGTGGGGGGCACCTCCATAATAAATGATTACTGCACTGTAGCGGGTTAGAATAAAACTATCAAGATGGGAATGTCCTCTATAATACAAGTACACACACAAGATGGCGTACTCCGGCTGGTGGTGGCTCCTGCTAGCATGTACTGAACATAAAATGTCGGATCCATGATGGCCGACAAGGACAAAGTCAAATTTCAAGGACAAAGTCCAATTTCAAGGTCAAGGTCAAATTTCAAGGTCAAGGTCAAATTTCAAGGTCAAGGTCAAAGGTCAAGGTCAAGGTCAAAGGTCAAGGTCAAAGTTCAAGGTCAAGGTCAAAGTTCAAGGTCAAAGTTCAAGGTCAAGGTCAAAGTTCAAGGTCAAGGTCAAAGTTCAAGGTCAAAGTTTAATGTTAATATACAAGGTTAAAGGTATGGAGAACAGAACAATATATTAACATGACGTCAGCACACTCTAGCAGACGAAAACAAGATGGTGGACTCCAGCGGACGAAGACAAGATGGCGGACATGATGTCATACCAGCTGATGGTAAATACCTTGTTATTGGTGGAGGTAGGTCAGTCTGTAGGTGGCTTCTGTGGTGGAAGGATCTGATTTTTTTATTTTTTGCCCTCACCGGGTTCGAACCTAGGACGGTAATCGATATAATCAATCGGAATTCTATTAAGTTAATTTCTTGATGAATTTTGGAATTTTTCCCGATTTTCTAACATAAAAATTACGGATTTCCAAGATGGCGTCTAAATTTCAAGATGGTGACTGAATTTCAAGATGGCAACCATAACGATAATTGCAACATTAATAGGATCCAATATGGTGGTCGTAACGTAAAGTGTAAGAATGGTATAGTACTCAACCAAGATGGCGGGTGTAACGAAATATGCAACATTTAAATAATCCAAGATGGCGACCGTAACGATAACTTAAACAGTGGTTTTTAAGATTTTTATTTAATTCGATTATTTAAATTTTTTAATGATTTTTAAAAATTTTCACGATTTTCTAACATAAAAATTGAAGATTTTCAAGATGAAGTCTAAAGTTCAAGATGGCGACCATAACGAAAATTGCAACGATGACATCATAATTCAAAATGGCGGACAACACAATGTCGGAATTTTCTAGAAAACAAAATGACGTCATCCAAAATGGTGGATCCAAGATGGCCGCCGTGATCTACTTGTCCCGTTACGCTGTGTCCCGTTACGCTGTGTCCCGTTACGCCGGCTGCACGCACGAAAAAGTGTCACGTTACGCGGTGTCCTGTTACGCTCATCAAAGATGGCCGCCGTGACGTCACAATCCAAGATGGCGGGAAGGACACACAGCTCCACAGCCTGCAGCCTGTTTTCGGAGGAACATTCGTATACTACTTTTTTGCTTGACCTTTGACTATAAAATTTGTCTTTGACCTTGACCTTGATCTATAACATCGAAGAACTTTTTGATTGCCACCATCTAGGTATCGGTGCGCTCCACTCTAAGATTGTTATGTTACTGTAAAACATTCCACCATTATGCATTTTAGGTTACAGCCACCATCTTGGATTATGATATTAAAACCATCTTATTCAGTTCTATAATTATGTCCTCCATATTGTTTTCTTTCGCCGAAGGCCACCACTTGTATGACATCACAACATATATTTTTAATTTTATTAGCATTTAATTTTACTTGCGACTACATATTTTTTACTGTCGAGGGATGACTAGAAGTGCGCATACAGCTGATAACAGCACGGGACATTTTTCGGAAATCGATAGAAAAGAAGGGGCGTGGGGAATATTTTTCAGAATTTAATCTCTTTCATATGGGAGGAGCCTTTATGGTGCCATGAACTAATAAACAATATATAAAATGTGAATTATAATTTTTTTTACTTTAATTTGTGATTATCAGTTACAAAAATTCTCAAACATCAACATCTTACTTGTTTTTAGTTTTTACCCACATAATGAGGCGATAGGGTGATAGTTTCCTATCACCTCCCTCCATCTGTTGTAATCCTTAATTTACCTTGAAAGATTTCATTATCCAAATACCGAATCAAGGTTTCTAATTTACTTAGATAAAAACATTGTGTTTTAATTTTAAATAAGTAGGTATATGTAAATTCCCTGAAATGACACAGTTTCACGAAGTATTTCTCACGAACAGCTGAAAGAGTCGGAGGCCCGCCTGCCGGAGGAACATCAGGATCCAGATGTCGACGGAGTTGCTGTTGGCGGAACTTCAGCTGCGCCGGCAGCAGCGGAGATACAGCGACCAAGTAGGTCAAGCTTTCAGTGCTGCATGACTTTAAACATTTCAGTGAGGGATGTCGTCAGTACCCCCACCCTCAACCCATCTTCGCTTCTACCTTTTCTGTTGGGATTCGTACTGAAAGGTCCAGACATATATTTCTTTTTTGATAACTTCAGTGATATTCTTAGTAGCGCAACACGAACATGCACTTTATTAGCATGAACAGTTCGTTGGAGAAATATTTCTATTCAATTTATTTCAGTATAACACCTATACAAATAACTTTAAATGTGAAACATTATATTATCACGGGAAGGATAGTTTTACAAGATAATTTTGTGCATTCTGTTAATAATATGTATTAGAAGTAAATACAATATAATTTTTATAAATAAGTTAACGAAATATAATTTTGATTAATAACTGTTCAGCAATTAAAAATCGAATTGTGTAATTTGGAAACAAATCTGAGTTACACCTATGTAATATGTATATGCCTAAAGAGAAAATTTTTATGAACCACAAGGATGTTATAGGACCATACTCTATAGACACTTCTAGTCACTTCAACGCATATTTCACTCGATGTCGAGACGTAACTTTTCAGTTATATTGCACATGGCTAGGTTCTAAATGAGGTGCCTAGTGCATCGGTCTGCCATTTTGGATTATGACATCACGGTGGACATCTTAGGTGACCTTGACCCCGGCCGCCATCTTGGAATTGAGTGCCACACTAAAGAACGTCGCAATTTCGATACGTTGGCATCGCATTTAGAGTTTCCAAACCATGAATATTGCACGTTTCTTTACGGTTACAGCACTATAGAGTGTCCTACTCCCAAATGTTGCATTTTTCGTTACTTTTATATCACCATCGAGTGCCTCACCACCATTGAGACTAGCGCTCTTGAGATACACTCTTCGATTGTTTGTAGGACGCCATCTTGTATTCGTCTTCAGGATTCCTACGTCATGAATTCTGTTGTCACAACTGTCAACTTGTTTTCGTCTGCTGGATTCACTTTTATTGGATTCTGACATCCCAGACGCCACCTTGATTTCGTCGCTGGAGATCGATATCTTGGATGACATAATTTTTCCATTTTTGTTGCTACTGTTTGTTCCTAGAGTGTGCCATCTTCACTCTCTCTAGTAAACATAAGGTCGATTATTCATTACCTACCAGTGTGGTTACTACCATTATGTACAAATTAAATATAATTTTTTATACACGGGAACGAGTTGATTAGAATCATAACAAGTAGGTAGGACCTCTGGTATGGAAAACATTCGAATTTGAACACATGGCTATCGAGACTCATTTAAAACCAAGAATTAAAATAGGTATATATAAATAACACACATTCAGACTTGTTATTTTCTAATATGTAGGCATAATAACAGCAACTGATGGTGGCCAAGTCACAATTTTTTTTAAATTTTGCTACTAGAAGCAAGTGTCGCGTATTGTACACGTCTGTCAAATACACACTGCAATCATATTGGTTTATATTTTACTTTCTTGAATGCATTAGAGTCAGTCACTATACCATCAGATGTCTTAGCATTCTCCATATTGCCAGCCATCTTTACCAGATTATTGAAAATGCTGATATTATTAACAAAATAATTCGGAAAATTTTCCAAATAAAAAAATTACCTTATATTATATGGATTGTTCGATTGATTTGAGTCTTTAGTGCGATCCTTGGTGTATGAAAACGTTATTTTGGCTTAAAAATACTTATTAATTCAAATATGGCGAACTGTCCCGAACAAGCTTTAAGTGACCAATCTACCAGATCCTAGGAAGCCGCCGATGTCATATTGTCCGCAATATTAAAAAATTCTGATTATTAATATAAATATTTGAAAATGTCTAAACTTAACTAAATATACTTTTTAATATATTAATTTCTATCCTTGGTTCAAACTTCATTCGAGGCAAAAACCAAGACCTTTTAGCACAAATAAAATTATTAAAATTAATCATCTTCACTGCACTCTATAAGCGATAAACTCACCGCCTGAATAAATATGTTACACAACATCACTATAATTACCACTTATTCTGTATTCAGTGCACATTATGACTACTATATTGCAAAATACAAGCATATAGGCCAAGCGTCTTGGTCTTTAGCAAGTATGCAATACGTTCAAGATAACACCAACGGCAATAATCTAGGCCAAGCTTATCAGAACCACGATACATCCTTTCTTGATACCTGTCACCCATTTTAAACAAGAAATAACCTATTTAGAGCAAACTATACACTAGTCTAAGCAAACAGAACAACTGACTAAGAATAATGTATTTTACTATAGGACTTAGAATCCCTGAAAAATGCTTTATGCTTACTACAAGACCAAGATGATCTGAACATTTAATCTGTATTCCTTACTACAGACTTCACTACGCACATTCATTTAGGACACACAAAATGTGATGCACATTCATCAAAAGATACATATATATGTTATCTAGGACACAATTTAGACGTACTTTTATAACGCACATTATTCATGAAAGAAGACGCATATAAAACCAAAAGGACGCACATTGAAATACACAATCGTCATTTAGGACTAACATTTGTTTGCATATTCATCTCGGTAAGATACGATAGAATACGATTTGCAGGATATAAACGACATGATATAATGGGATACGATAGGTAGGATACGTTTGGTAAGATACATTCGGTACGTTACGATCAGTAGGGTACTATCATAAGGATACGATATGATACACTTAATGCGATCTTCAGGATTCTACCGGAATGATACGATATGTTACTGAGGCATCTCTTATATTAATTCATGAGTTCAGAGGCTGCCTTTGAATACAACATAAAATATGCAGGGTAGAAAAAATACCACAAGATAGAAATAAATAGAAAATATCGACATTCAAAGAGTTATCCCACTTTATTAAATTTCTCAAACACTTATTAAGTTTGCAGTTATAACTTTGTACACAGTACAGAAAATTAAATACCAATCATTGCTACAAACTGGGGTCAAAACGCTCGAAATAACGTTACTAAAACAGCTAAAAACGGAATTGAAATTTATACACATATTAATTAAAAAGGTTACCAAAGACTTGCTATAAACATAGCAAGTGCTGAATGATGACCTACTTTAAAATTATAAATGCACCGCTAAACTACATTAATAACAAGAGTGCTTTAAAAATAACAAATAAATAATTTTAAACATTATAAAAATGTACTTCAGAACCACCACGACTCAAATAACAGAGTGTACTTAAAGTCTTGCAATGAGTAAAAGTTTAACTCCTCTTTGAGTTCAACATTGACCGCCACAAATTTTATAAGGAATAAAGTCACTAGATGAAAGTCCGTTATGAAGTTAACAAGAATAGTTCCAATTGCAAGAATAGGCTACTGAAACGGAATTTAAATAATTGTCACTTCAATATCCTGTGTTGTGAAGGTATTGTGCAGAGAATCTTAACAGTCGAGTTCTTTTAAATTGAAAAGCTGTAATCACTATAATATTAAATCGTGCAGAAATACCGCAGCCTTTTCCCAATAAACACCACGCTGCCAGAGATAACACCAGCTAGCAAATATCCCAGAGTCCCTCGTTACGACGCTTTATTAAAAAAATAATCCACAGAACGGTAAAGTTAATGCTATAGGATGTCCGAACATAATTAGTTCACTATTATTCGGCTCAAAATTAATATAACTATGAATTTCAAGCTGCCCTTAAATATTAATGTAAGTGGATACGTAAGCATTGTTGTTAGAAATACTATTTGTTGTGGAAAATTACTACGACACATTAAGTACTCAAGTAATTCCGCAATAGCTTGTTTGGGGCCATGCACTATATGTTCTCAGAACAGTTATTATACACGCAGCTTGGAGCCACATGCATTCTGCCTCGAAGCACACATTTAACCATAAAGAGGGAAAGTCCAGTTCCATAGTGCGAAGTAAAGTTGCACCCAAAAAAAAAAAAAATAAAGAACAGAAAAAACGTTTTTATGACAAAAATCTACTGCAACGATATTTGGGTAGCTTCGTGAAAGTTTATTTCAGAGTGGACGAAAGAATTTGCAAACAACTGCACTGTATGTTTCCAGTAGGCACTTCCTTTTCATAGACACGTTATTGAAGAGAAGTTACTTTAAATAGCTCTCCCGATTTGTGGCCAACATTTCAGGGAAGAAGCTCACTTTTAAAACAGTAGCGCCGCAGGATTGGGCTCTGCCTCGGGCTTCGCTGTGGCCAGGAACACACAGCCCGGCTCCCCGTGTTGCGGGTTGCCTACAGTGGCGTAGGTTAGGCGCAGTGTAGATACTGACCTACTGCAATGCATCCCGAACCAGAACTGCGTGAACGCGACATAGCTCGCCAACAGGTGGAGTAGTGGTGACACTAGTGTCACCCCGCGCCTACGAAGCAATCTAAAACATTTCCGTAGTTAGGGTACACCGCAAAGAAATGTTCAAGAACGGGGGAGAAACAAAACTATAGCGAGACTAACATATAAGTAGTACTAAGACAAAATTAAATCAAATTAAACAAATAAAACAAATAAAAAATTACAGCATATTCGAAATACATACATATATATATATTATTTGGGGAAATTTAAATTTGAACACACGCCTCAATTCGATCATCAAGATACAATAGGATCTGGTTCCATCTTTCTCTACAATTGATCCAAATGGCTACAATAACTTCAACATGGAATTTGTTTTTCAGATGCATGTAGTTTAATCAATTTTTTTATTGTATGTTGCTCGACTCTCGATGTTAATTTTTCTTCACACGTTAGTTAATTTTCCTACGTTTTGCGAAGTAAGAAGAAATCTTAACCATTCAATTAATATATTTCGGTCTTTACACAACGTGAGACTCACATACAACGAAAAAACCACACATTTTGGACAAACGTTCTTCAAGAGGACGTATATTTAAACACTAATTTCTAACGTTTTTCACTTGCCTCTTTCCTGTCTTGGACCTTGTGCCTGCCTTGCATGCTTCCTGTGTTGATATATAGATTTGTCTTGGCCTTTGCCCGGCTTGGACCATATGTCGTGCTGGCTTCGTACATGTTTCGGGCCACGTAACGGAACTGCATCGGCCATTTTGTTAATGAAGAGAAAATATGATTTAGGCTTTTGTCACACAGATTATAGGAATCGGTTTATTGGAAATATGATTTGCTGGTTCGTGGCTAAGTTGCAATGAACAATAATTATAATTTTTTTTTAATATTTTACACATTTATTGATATGTGGTTTAAAGTCTGTTCGAAAAAATTATATAATATTAATATTCATTTTAAGTAAGAATGTTTTTTTCCAATTATTGTTCTTATTTTTTCAATGGAATCACCTGACAGTCTTGATGGTAGTGTTCGGAAACTTACATGTAAAATTGATTTTTGTATAATATTTGTTAGTTTGGCAAGTAGCATTTACTGGTTTAGTTTCTTACTGTATGGTATTGCCAACAGGTTCCGAAGGAGGCAGTGATTCATCGTTGAACTCGGAAGAGAAGGTTTCTTCAAGTCATCCTTCGAACGTGGTGAGCATCCTCAAATTCTTCAGTTCATTAATCCGTCAATTTATTATTATTTATTATTTCACTTTTTATATAAATGAAATGCCATTGTAACAATCTGGAAATTTTCAGTGGAAAAATTTTTGATACAGCAATGAGGCTGAGAGTTTATTCGAAATAAGTCAACTACCTAATTTGTTTTTCAATAAGTCAGTACTTCAATTCCATCCCATCAAATCTAGTTATCTTTAAAGGCGCATATGTCCACAGGATGTTAAGATTAATGCATTGCCAACATCATTTTAATCACAAATGGCGAGAATTTGTAAAAGCAATATCTTCGTGAAACTACACACCAAATAAAAATGCGAAATATTTAATTCCATGTTCATAAAGGAAAAAAAAATATATCTATACATATATTACATTAAAATTTTACTAAGACTGTGAATTTATATTGAAGTGTTTCAAATGGGCTGTCGAATATACACACACCCTAGACTATATTTTTGTAATTCAATGCCACATACTTGTAAAACAGCTGACTGCAATATTTGTGTTTTTTATGATGTGAGATTATTATGTCTACAGCTTATCATTTGAATGGTATGATGTTTATCGGCTGTTTGATTTAATAAAAACAATCAAAAATATATCTGTGTACAACATATTATCCGGCTTGAATATTAAGTGTGAGATGAGAAAATATACATTTGGTCTGCAATTTTAGGACTATGTATGTAGAGTTAAACTGGTTATAAGAAAATTACACGAGTTTGACTGGTCTCAACTTTTTATGATTAAATTCTACAAAGTTAAAATTTATTTATTATAATGGAAACACATGCGAAGAGCAGATTCTATTTGAATCGTTATTTATGAGGCATAAACAGCACTATTCCATGGTCGTAAGCGCCACTATATCACCCGTTTGACTTACTTAAATATAATAGTGTCTGTATCACAATTCCACTTTAGACACGGTTTTATTTAAATGCTAATTACATGGGTTTCTGTGCACAATCATGACACAAAGAAAAATTGTTTTTATTTTTACCAGGGAAAAAAATTTCAAATGGTTAAATATCACAGATCAATTTTAACTACTAGCTTTTGGATACGCATAACTATCTACACTTAAAGAACTATGAGTAGTGTAATTTTCTAAACGAAATTCATAATAAGATATAAACTTAAGTATATGCACTCGGTATAAAATGTTTTTTTATATTTATCTAAATACAGAAAAGCCAAAATCTTTGCAATTAGGTAAATGCATTGAACAACTGTGATTAAGCATCATACCGAATCAAAATGTAACAAATTCTACGTTTTTCAGTTTAATTCCACAATTTGCAGTAGTTTTTAACAGATTTATATCTGCAGTATCTGGGGCAAATGACTGATTTCCTTGACAAAACCCTGAAAATTAAAATAATATATTTATTTGTAATTCTATATTTTGTGTTATGTAATGTCCAGAGCAACTAAAACCAAAGGAAAAGGAACATTGTTACATCCGTTTACCTGTGAGAAGCCTTCAAAGTTTAGTGATTATACGACTTCCATATTTTTCGCTTAATAAGGTTCAAAAATTATGATAGTGTCATTCATGTTAGCGGCAAAAAACCTACATTGAATTTATTTTGCAATTACAAACCATCTTTTCCGATGTTGGTGATTCCGTTAAACATTATACATGTATGTATTAATTTGGTTATCAATTTTCTTTTCTGTGTAATGCGGAGTTCGGTTTACACATTCGTACATTCTTAGACTTACAAATTTGCTCCACAAGGCCTAACTTTGATTTTAGTGCTCACATATTCAGAAAACCTATCTTTATACCACGCACAAACACGACGTGCCACTCTTGCCAGCTGAGCGGATAGCGCGCATGAGTGCCGACGCGCGTGTGAGCCGCCTGGCGGCCCACAGGCGGGGCTGGACCTGTCCGGACAAGTTTTAGCAAGAGCAGGGCAGCCAGTAGTGAGTGCGAGTCATTTAGCGCAGGCTGCCTTCAATGCAGACATGTCGGTCACATTCACTTCACGTAGAAAGTAATATTTGGAGCCTTCGTTACTTACATGCGTGTGAACGTGTCGAAAATAAACTTGACATGACCGGTAGGAATGAATATTTTAGGTGTTCCTTAAGGAAAATAAGTTCGCGCGGTAGACAAAATGGGAATAGAACAACAGAACCGAAAAACATTTATTTATGCTTGCAACTTAATGCTGGAAAAAACAGTGCGAATCATTATAATTCGCTTCACCAACACTCCTTATTAATTATAGATAATAAAACCATCAATTTTATACATAGTATTTCCTTTGCATTCTGTTACTGTGTAAAAGCGTCTGTCGTAAAGAGAAAGTAAAAGTATAATAACAACCATTTGGTTGTTAGTGCTTAAAAGCATTTAATTAAGTTACAAAATTACTATCTGTTATTAATTATATGTTTCAGCTGGTTTTTGAAAATAGTACGATTATATCTCATAGGATCGCTTTAGATTCCTTCTTTTCATTTATTTCAATTTAAAATCTGCTTGCTATAAGTGACACCTGGACTACTAAGCTGGTTCTGTAGTAAAACTACAACTTCTTTGAGTTGCTTCTCATTTATTTAAAGCCGATTTTGCTCAACTGTACACAAGTCTTGGGATTGTTGTACTGATGCTATCAACGAAAACGAAATTCAGATCAAATGATTAATTTGCAGTGGCATGTTAAGAAAACACATAAAGACGAGACATATTGTTTTAGAAAATATGTCTTTCATAAATCACATATGTAAATGGTTTTGACTCAAAATAATAGGTACATTTACACATAAGAAATTACCAATTTCTTTATACAGTTATATATAAAAGTTTAAGTTTAGTTGTGATTTTGAAAAGAATTATTAAGATAAATCAGAGCTTCAATAGTACCTATTTAATCAAGTTTGCGTAGATAGCCTAAATAGATAAAGTGTTCAAAAAATTCTACAATGAACATATTTTTCCTACACAGAAGGTCACCCCAAAACTGATTTTAAGAGTACACGTGCGTGCAGTATAAGAAGGAAAGCGTTAAAGTGTATGACTTATGCTTCATCTGCAGTATCTTCTATTATAATTCAAATACACTAAAACTGTTAAATAATGAAGCGAATAGTTTTTTCCACTCTTTAAACTATTATTGCTGATAACTTTTTTTTTTTTAGAGGCAGTGAAGTTGATGATTAGGATAAGATTATTTATAGAGTAAGATTTTGTAATGACCTTAAAGGTATTTGTTCTCAACTTTGTTTAATTTTTTTTTTTATTTAAACAAATTTCTGCTTATATTTTGGCTTATCTATTGCACCCGCGTGGTAGTGAATAATTTCTATAACACTTTAGGCCCCTTCTGGGAGGGTTTTTCTCAGAGTGGTAAACTGATTGCCTTGCACTAACAACAAACAAATAATCAACAGTGAAATTACCATCAAACGAGAAGTTTCCCGAACGACTGTTATGAAAACAATTTATTCACATAGTAAATTCAAGGCGATCAACAGTTGCAGATGATAAATACACATGTTCAATTTATAACACATTAATTATTGATACATGATTTATACATGGTCCCATTAGACACACGGGGCAGAAGACCCTGATTACACGTCGCGATGTCAACTTGAACAAAAGTTTACATGCAGTATATCATATATAAAATTTAACTTTGCCCTTTAAATACTTATGACGAACAGGGAACGTAAAAACACAAACAAATTAAACCTGATCACCTTGGCTGCCAACGCTGGGATACACCACCAAATGAACAAAGACAAATGACGAAAACATGGTACGAGGCACGGTTGACAACGGGAGGAAAAGCCACAGAAAGATACTAATTGGAATTTACAAGGTGGCGGCCAAAACAATAATTTCGAAACAACAAGAAAGGAGAATTATAACATTTACGTTACATTTCGGGAGCGGCCACCGCGTCCCTTCCGCAATCACTCAATTTGAAGTCAACCGTACCTTAAGGGGCGAGTAGATCGGTCGGTGTCCCAGCGTCGAAACAGGAAGAGTCAGGGGGCGCATAGCCTTAAATAAACTAAGCTCAGATGGCGCTAGTGTAGTCAGCCACCACCGAAGAAACGACAAGAGGGGAAAGCGAGGGGTGGGAAGGGTTTAGGGGCAAAAGGGGGATGGAGGGAGTGAGAGGGAGGGAAGGCTGTGTGCACGGGCGCCCATGCAGCCCATTGCAACTCCCCACCCCTAGACTGCTGCTACCCAGAGTCGAAAAAAAATAAACCAAAAAGTGGTAGGCATCTTCTTCGGGATTCCGACGTCTTGAGAGGTCTGGACGAGCGCAGAGACGTTCGGCGACGGCGGCATGCGGCCACTTCGGGGAGATGCGGCGCGCGGCCGCAAGCTATTCAGCGGCGGAGATCAGCCGCCCGGGCGGCCGAGCGCAGATAGCTCCAGCCATGGAGCGAAATCCAGGAGCGCCTCCCGTAGGATGCCACACTGCGAATCTGTGCCCGACATTCATGATAATCATTAGAATAGGAAATTATGCATACTTTATGATTATGAATTTTGTTTGCTCATTTAGTAACAGGGATATGAAAAATTAAAATACATTACATTATATAAGAAATAAATATTTGTAAAAATATCTGACATTTATTCTACTGTGCAATGTGGGAGGTAATTATGTGTTTTCGGTAATGTACACTGTCTCCAAGTTAGAGTGTGGTACGAAACATAAATACCAAAACATAGTTTAACCTTTCATGGGCTGTTGGATTTTTAATTTACTGACAGAAAATTCGTGTTGGTAACTGAAGCAAGATCAGTTTAACTGTATTTAAAAATTGTACAGAATTAATTATTCTGTACAGTGTATTTTCGATAAACCACATCAGTAGTGTGGTTTGGTAGTTCCGAGGGCCGTATATTTATGCTTACTTCACGACTGTAACAAACAGCCACCATTTTGATAATGCTGTGACATGCACCATTTTGAATTATGATTTTATGGTGGCCAATTTTCAGACATTTGACCTTAATGTTTGCTTGACCTTTGACTATAAAATTTGTCTTTGGCCTTGACCTTGATCTATAACATCGAAGAACTTTTTGATTGCCACCATCTAGGTATCGGTGCGCTCCACTCTAAGATTGTTATGTTACTGTAAAACATTCCACCATTATGCATTTTAGGTTACAGCCACCATCTTGGATTATGATATTAAAACCATCTTATTCAGTTCTATAATTATGTCCTCCATATTGTTTTCTTTCGCCGAAGGCCACCACTTGTGTGACATCACAACATATATTTTTAATTTTATTAGCATTTAATTTTACTTGCGACTACATATTTTTTACTGTCGAGGAATGACTAGAAGTGCGCATACAGCTGAAAACAGCACGGGACATTTTTCGGAAATCGATAGAAAAGAAGGGGCGTGGGGAATATTTTTCGGAATTCAATCTCTTTCATATGGGAGGAGCCTTTATGGTGCCATGAACTAATAAACAATATATAAAATGTGAATTATAATTTTTTTTACTTTAATTTGTGATTATCAGTTACAAAAATTCTCAAACTTCAACATCTTACTTGTTTTTAGTTTTTACCCACATAATGAGGCGATAGGGTGATAGTTTCCTATCACCTCCCTCCATCTGTTGTAATCCTTAATTTACCTTGAAAGATTTCATTATCCAAATACCGACTCAAGGTTTCTAATTTACTTAGATAAATACATTGTGTTTTAATTTTAAATAAGTAGGTATATGTAAATTCCCTGAAATGACACAGTTTCACGAAGTATTTCTCACGAACAGCTGAAAGAGTCGGAGGCCCGCATGCCGGAGGAACATCAGGATCCAGACGTCGGCGGAGATGCTGTTGGCGGAACTTCAGCTGCGCCGGCAGCAGCGGAAATACAGCGACCAAGTAGGTCAAGCTTTCAGTGCTGCATGACTTTAAACATTTCAGTGAGGGATGTCGTCACTACCCCCAACCTCAACCCATCTTCGCTTCTACCTTTTCTGTTGCGATTCGTACTGAAAGGTCCAGACATATATTTCTTTTTTGATAACTTCAGTGATATTCTTAGTAGCGCAACACGAACATGCACTTTATTAGCATGAACAGTTCGTTGGAGAAATATTTCTATTCAATTTATTTCAGTATAACACCTATACAAATAACTTTAAATGTGAAACATTATATTATCACGGGAAGGATAGTTTTACAAGATAATTTTGTGCATTCTGTTAAAAATATGTATTATAATTAAATACAATATAATTTTTATAAATAAATTAACGAAATATAATTTTGATTAATAACTGTACAGCAATTAAAAATCGAATTGTGTAATTTGGAAACAAATCTGAGTTACACCTATGTAATATGTATATGCCTAAAGAGAAAATTTTTATGAACCACAAAGATGTTATAGGACCACACTCTATAGACACTTCTAGTCACTTCAACGCATATTTCACTCGATGTGGAGACGTAACTTTTTAGTTATATTGCACATGGCTGGGTTCTAAATGAGGTGCCTAGTGCATCGGTCTGCCATTTTGGATTATGACATCATGGTGGACATCTTAGGTGACCTTGACCCCGGCCGCCATCTTGGAATTGAGTGCCACACTAAAGAACGTCGCAATTTCGATACGTTGGCATCGCATTTAGAGTTTCCAAACCATGAATATTGCACGTTTCTTTACGGTTACAGCACTATAGAGTGTCCTACTCCCAAATGTTGCATTTTTCGTTACTTTTATATCACCATCGAGTGCCTCACCACCATTGAGACTAACGCTCTTGAGATACACTCTTCGATTGTTTGTAGGACGCCATCTTGTATTCGTCTGCAGGATTCCTACATCTTGAATTCTGACGTCACAACTGTCAACTTGTTTTCGTCTGCTGGATTCCGTTATATTGAATTCTGACATCCCAGACGCCACCTTGATTTCGTCGCTGGAGATCGATATCTTGGATGACATAATTTTGCCATTTTTGTTGCTACTGTTTGTTCCTAGAGTGTGCCATCTTCACTCTCTCTAGTAAACATAAGGTCGATTATTCATTACCTACCAGTGTGGTTACTACCATTATGTACAAATTAAATATAATTTTTTATACACGGGAACGAGTTGATTAGAATCATAACAAGTAGGTAGGACCTCTGGTATGGAAAACATTCGAATTTGAACACATGGCTATCGAGACACATTTAAAACCAAGAATTAAAATTGTATATATAAATAACACACATTCAGACTTGTTATTTTCTAATATGTAGGCATAATAACAGCAACTGATGGTGGCCAAGTCACAATTTTTTTTTAAATTTTGCTACTAGAAGCAAGTGTCGCGTATTGTACACGTCTGCCAAATACACGCTGCAATCATATTGGTTTATATTTTACTTTCTTGAATGCATTAGAGTCAGTCACTATACCATCAGATGTCTTAGCATTCTCCATATTGCCAGCCATCTTTACCAGATTATTGAAAATGCTGATATTATTAACAAAATAATTCGGAAAATTTTCCAAATAAAAAAATTACCTTATATTATATGGATTGTTCGATTGATTTGAGTCTTTAGTGCGATCCTTGGTGTATGAAAACGTTATTTTGGCTTAAAAATACTTATTAATTCAAATATGGCGAACTGTCCCGAACAAGCTTTAAGTGACCAATTTACCAGATCCTAGGAAGCCGCCGATGTCATATTGTCCGCAATATTGAAAAATTCTGATTATTAATATAAATATTTGGAAAATGTCAAAACTTATCTAAATATACTTTTTAATATATTGATTTTTATCCTTGGTTCAAACTTCATTCGAGGCAAAAACCAAGACCTTTTAGCACAAATATAATTATTAGAATTAATCATCTTCACTGCACTCTATAAGCGATAAACTCACCGCCTGAATAAATATGTTACACAACATCACTAATATTACCACTTATTCTGTATTCAGTGCACATTATGACTACTATATTGCAAAATACAAGCATATAGGCCAAGCGTCTTGGTCTTTAGCAAGTATGCAATACGTTCAAGATAACACCAACGGCAATAATCTAGGCCAAGCTTATCAGAACCACGATACATCCTTTCTTGATACCTGTCACCCATTTTAAACAAGAAATAACCTATTTAGAGCAAACTATACACTAGTCTAAGCAAACAGAACAACTGACTAAGTATAATGTATGTTACTATAGGACTTAGAATCCCTGAAAAATGCTTTATGCTTACTACAAGACCAAGATGATCTGAACATTTAATCTGTATTCCTTACTACAGACTTCACTACGCACATTCATTTAGGACACACAAAATGTGATGCACATACAACAAAAGATACATATATATGTTATCTAGGACACAATTTAGACGTACTTTTATGACGCACATTATTCAAAAAGGACGTGCCTTCATGAAAGAAGACGCATATAAAACCAAAAGGACGCACATTGAAATACACAATCGTCATTTAGGACTAACATTTGTTTGCATATTCATCTCGGTAAGATACGATAGAATACGATTTGCAGGATATAAACGACATGAAATAATGGGATACGATAGGTAGGATACGTTTGGTAAGATACATTCGGTACGTTACGATCAGTAGGGTACTATCATAAGGATACGATATAATACACTTAATGCGATCTTCAGGATACTACCGGAATGATACGATATGTTACTGAGGCATCTCTTATATTAATTCATGAGTTCAGAGGCTGCCTTTGAATACAACAAAAAATATGCAGGGTAGAAAAAATACCACAAGATAGAAATAAATAGAAAATATCGACATTCAAAGAGATATCCCACTTTATTAAATTTCTCAAACACTTATTAAGTTTGCAGTTATAACTTTGTACACAGTACAGAAAATTAAATACCAATCATTGCTACAAACTGGGGTCAAAACGCTCGAAATAACGTTACTAAAACAGCTAAAAACGGAATTGAAATTTATACACATATTAATTAAAAAGGTTACCAAAGACTTGCTTTAAACAAAGCAAGTGCTGAATAATGACCTACTTTAAAATTAAAAATGCACCGCTAAACTACATTAATAACAAGAGTGCTTTAAAAATAACAAATAAATAATTTTAAACATTATAAAAATGTACTTCAGAACCACCACGACTCAAATAACAGAGTGTACTTAAAGTCTTGCAACGAGTAAAAGTTTAACTCCTCTTTGAGTTCAACATTGACCGCCACAAATTTTATAAGGAATAAAGTCACTAGATGAAAGTCCGTTATGAGGTTAACAGACTAGTTCCAGTTGCAAGAATAGGCTACTAAAACGGAATTTAAATAATTGTCACTTCAATACCCTGTGTTGTGAAGGTATTGTGCAGAGAATCTTAACAGTCGAGTTCTTTTAAATTGAAAAGCTGTAATCACTATAATATTAAATCGTGCAGAAATACCGCAGCCTTTTCCCAATAAACACCACGCTGCCAGAGATAACACCAGCTAGCAAATATCCCAGAGTCCCTCGTTACGACGCTTTATTAAAAAAATAATCCACACAACGGTAAAGTTAATGCTATAGGATGTCCGAACATATTTAGTTCACTATTATTCGGCTCAAAATTAAGATAACTATGAATTTCAAGTTGCCCTTAAATATTAATGTAAGTGAATACGTAAGCATTGTTGTTAGAAATACTATTTGCTGTGGTAAATTACTACGACACATTAAGTACTCAAGTAATTCCGCAATAGCTTGTTTGGGGCCATGCACTCTATGTTCTCAGAACAGTTATTATACACGCAGCTTGGAGCCACATGCATTCTGCCTCGAAGCACACATTTAACCATAAAGAGGGAAAGTCCAATTCCATAGTGCGAAGTAAAGTTGCACCCAAAAAAAAAAAAATAAAGAACAGAAAACACGTTTTTATGACTAAAATCTACTGCAACGATATTTGGGTAGCTTCGTGAAAGTTTATTTCAGAGTCGACGAAAGAATTTGCAAACAACTACACTGTATGTTTCCAGTAGGAACTTCCTTTTCATAGACACGTTATTAAAGAGAAGTTACTTTAAATAGCTCGCCCGATTTGTGGCCAACATTTCAGGGAAGAAGCTCACTTTTAAAACAGTAGCGCCGCAGGATTGGGCTCTGCCTCGGGCTTCGCTGTGGCCAGGAACACACAGCCCGGCTCCCCGTGTTGCGGGTTGCCTACAGTGGCGTAGGTTAGGCGCAGTGCAGATACTGACCTGCTGCCATGCATCCCGAACCAGAACTGCGCGAACGCGACATAGCTCGCCAACAGGTGGAGTAGTGGTGACAGTAGTGTCACCCCGCGCCTACGAAGCAAACTAAAACATTTCCGTAGTTAGGGTACACCGCAAAGGAATGTTCAAGAACGGGGGAGAAACAAAAGCTATAGCGAGACTAACATTTAAGTAGTACTAAGACAAAATTAAATCAAATTAAACAAATAAAACAAATAAAAAAAACAGCATTTCCGAAATACATGCATATATATATATATATATATATATATATATATATATATATATATATATTATTTGGGGAAATTTAAATTTGAACACACGCCTCAATTCGATCAACAAGATACAATAGGATCTGGTTCCATCTTTCTCTACAATTGATCCAAATGGCTACAATAATTTCAACATGGAATAGGTTTTTTAGATGCATGTAGTTTAATCAATTTTTTTATTGTATGTTGCTCGACTCTCGATGTTAATTTTTCTTCACACGTTAGTTAATTTTCCTACGTTTTGCGAAGTAAGAAGAAATCTTAACCATTCAATTAATATATTTCGGTCTTTACACAACGTGAGACTCACATACAACGAAAAAGCCACACATTTTGGACAAACGTTCTTCAAGAGGACGTATATTTAAACACTAATTTCTAACGTTTTTCACTTGCCTCTTTCCTGGCTTGGACCTTGTGCCTGCCTTGCATGCTTCCTGTGTTGATATATAGATTTGTCTTGGCCTTTGCCCGGCTTGGACCATATGTCGTGCTGGCTTCGTACATGTCTCGGGCCACGTAACGGAACTGCATCAGCCATTTTGTTAATGAAGAGAAAATATGATTTAGGCTATTGTCACACAGATTATAGGAATCGGTTTTATTGGAAATATGATTTGCTGGTTCGTGGCTAAGTTGCAATGAACAATAATTATATTTTTTTTAAATATTTTACACATTTATTGATATGTGGTTTAAAGTCTGTTCGAAAATATTATATAATATTAATATTCATTTTAAGTAAGAATTTTTTTTCCAATTATTGTTCTTATTTTTTCAATGGAATCACCTGACAGTCTTGATGGTAGTGTTCGGAAACTTACATGTAAAATTGAGTTTTGTATGATATTTGTTAGTTTGGCAAGTAGCATAGACTGGTTTAGTTTCTTACTGGATGGTATTGCCAACAGGTTCCGAAGGAGGCAGTGATTCATCGTTGAACTCGGAAGAGAAGGTTTCTTCAAGTCACCCTTCGAACGTGGTGAGCATCCTCAATTTCTTCAGTTCATTAATCCGTCAATTTATTATTATTTATTATTTCAGTTTTTATATAAATGAAATGCCATTGTAACAATCTGGAAATCTTCAGTGGAAAAATGTTTTGATACACAGTGGCGTAGCGTGCCATCTCGGCGCCTGGGGCGGGAAACCCATTTTGCCGCCCCCATTCTATAGGTGCTTAATTAAAATTAAATTTCACATGCAATGAGGTACCTTTTATTGAAGTTAAAATAGGATGAGCGGTTTTACAAGCGGATTCTACGGGCCTTATGAGCAGCGAAGTCAGAAATAACTTTGTCAAAATCAATATTAGCAGCCAATTCTTGTTCAATCGACAATTAAGTCAAGTTTGATAGTCTATCGGAGTTATGTTCTTATATATTTTTAACGCCTTTTTAGTAATTATATTTAATTTTCGGAGCTCCGAAGTATATGATCAAATTATAATTTTTCGGGGGAATTGTTAAAGTATTTTTTTAGTATTATTATATAGCTATTTTTTATAAGTAGTAATAGGGTATGTATTTTATGATGGATGCACCGATTTGTGATGAAACGATTTTATGATATATATATATTAAATGTTGTCATATAAATTTTGTGTCTTTTTAACTTGCTGCCTCCTCTCACTGTTCGCAACCTTATTAGTATTTTTTAAGCCTGCTATTAGTTTGGGTTTTAATATTTTTTTGGGTTTACCTGCGCTCGCGGTACGGGGCAATATATGAGTTTTACTGTGTCCCGGTTTGCGGAAGTTGTTTGGTTTGCCCTGGGTTAAGGTCAAACTTTACAGTACAATGCGTAGTACTAAATTCAATGAGTGCGAAAGAGAGGCATCGACACGGGCCGACGCGTGAAACAAAAGATTTTGTATGAGTAATTAACATAATAAGGAGTGCCGCTCAACTCGGCACGCGCGCGCCGGGCGGCGCGGCGTGATGCGATGTTGCTGTTCGTATGTAAACAAACAAACGTTATAAAGAGCTCTGTCAGTGATTTCGCAGTTTTTCTTTTAAATAAATATTAAAAAATAGTTGGTGCGCAAAATTCTAGATAAAAATGGAACATTATAGTGTGTCTGACACATGTAATGAATGAATCATAGATCAGATCTCAACCCGCTTCACCGGCGACCCGCCCCCGCGGGCTGCCGCCTGGGGCGGGCCGCCCCCTCCGCCCCACCCACGCTACGCCACTGTTGATACAGCAATGAGGCTGAGAGTTTATTCGAAATAAGTCAACTACCTAATTTGTTTTTCAATAAGTCAGTACTTCAATTCCATCCCATCAAATCTAGTTATCTTTAAAGGCGCATATGTCCACAGGATGTTAAGATTAATGCATTGCCAACATCATTTTAATCACAAATGGCGAGAATTTGTAAAAGTAATATCTTCATGAAACTACACACCAAATAAAAATGCGAAATATTTAATTCCATGTTCATAAAGGAAAAAAAAAATATATCTATACATATATTACATTAAAATTTTACTAAGACTGTGAATTTATATTGAAGTGTTTCAAATGGGCTGTCGAATATACACACACCCTAGACTATATTTTTGTAATTCAATGCCACATACTTGTAAAACAGCTGACTGCAATATTTGTGTTTTTTATGATGTGAGATTATTATGTCTACAGCTTATCGTTTGAATGGTATGATGTTTATCGGCTGTTTGATTTAATAAAAACAATCAAAAATATATCTGTGTACAACATATTATCCGGCTTGAATATTAAGTGTGAGATGAGAAAATATACATTTGGTATGCAATGTTAGGACTATGTATGTAGAGTTAAATTTGTTATAAGAAAATTACACGAGTGTGACTGGTCTCTACTTATTATGATTAAATTCTACAAAGTTAAAATTTATTTATTATAATGGCAACACATGCGAAGAGCAGATTCTATGCGAATCGTTATTTATGAAGCATAAACAGCACTATTCCATGGTCGTAGGCGCCACTATATCACCCGTTTGACTTACTTAAATACCATAGTGTCTGTATCACAATTCCACTTTAGACACGGTTTTATTTAAATGCTAATTACATGGGTTTCTGTGCACAATCATGACACAAAGAAAAATTGTTTTTATTTTTACCAGGGAAAAAAATTTCAAATGGTTAAATATCACATATAAATTTTATCTACTAACTTTTGGATACGCATAACTATCTACACTTAAAGAACTATGTGTAGTGTAATTTTCTAAACGAAATTCATAATAAGATATAAACTTAAGTATAAGCACTCGGTATAATATGTTTTCTTATATTTATCTAAATACAGAAAAGCCAATATCTTTTCAATTAGGTAAATGCATTGAACAACTGTGATTAAGCATCATACCGAATCAAAATGTAACAATTTCTACGTTTTTCAGTTTAATTCTACAATTTGCAGTAGTTTTTAACAGATTTATATCTGCAGTATCTGGGGCAAATGACTGATTTCCTTGACAAAACCCTGAAAATTAAAATAATATATTTATTTGTAATTCTATATTTTGTGTTATGTAATGTCCAGAGCAACTAAAACCACAGGAAAAGGAACATTGTTACATCCGTTTACCTGTGAGAAGCCTTCAAAGTTTAGTGATTATACGACTTCCATATTTTTTGCTTAATAAGGTTCAAAAATTATGATAGTGTCATTCTTGTTAGTGGCAAAAAACCTACATTGAATTTATTTTGCAATTACAAACCATCTTTTCCGATGTTGGTGATTCCGTTAAACATTATACATGTATGTATTAATTTGGTTATCAATTTTCTTTTCTGTGTAATGCGGAGTTCGGTTTACACATTCGTACATTCTTAGACTTACAAATTTGCTCCACAAGGCCTAACTTTGATTTTAGTGCTCACATATTCAGAAAACCTATCTTTATACCACGCACAAACACGACGTGCCACTCTTGCCAGCTGAGCGGGAAGCGCGCATGAGTGCCGACGCGCGTCTGAGCCGCCTGGCGGCCCACAGGTGGGGCTGGACCTGTCCGGACAAGTTTTAGCAAGAGCAGGGCTGCCAGTAGTGAGTGCGAGTCATTTAGCGCAGGCTGCCTTCAATGCAGACATGTCGGTCACATTCACTTCACGTAGAAAGTAATATTTGGAGCCTTCGTCACTTACATGCGTGTGAACGTGTCGAAAATAAACTTGACATGAGCGGTAGGAATGAATATTTTAGGTGTTCCTTAAGGAGAATTAGTTCGCGCGGTAGAAAAAATGGGAATAGAACAACAGAACCGAAAAACATTAATTTTGCTTGCAACTTATTGCTGGCCATAACAGTGCGAATCATGAAAGCTTCTTTACCAAATGCACTCATTATAATTTATAGATTATAATAAGCTGCATTTTTTATACATTGCATTGGCATTTAATTCTGTTACTGTGTATAAGCGTCTGTTGTAAAGTGAACCTTTCAAGTAAAAGTATATTAAATTTAATTACCATTTGATTGTTAGTGCTATTAAACGTTTAATTAAGTTACGAAATTAATATCTGTAATCAATTTGTCGTTTCAAGTTTATATTTTCAATGTAGTATTGTTACATCTCAAAGGAATTTTTTCTTGCCTTCTTTTTTTTAATTCAAATTTTGGAATCTGCAATCTATATGTGTCACCCGGACTACTAAGCGAGTTCTGTAGAAAAGCATCAACTTCTTTAAGTTTACTCCTCATTTTTCAAAGCTTATTGGCAGAAATCTTGGATACACTGTAATGCTTTCATTTGCGAAAACCAAATTAATATCAAATTATTCATTTTTTATTTATAATGTTAGTAAAATACAGAAAAAAGAGACATCCACTTTTAGAAAATATGTATTTCATAAATCACATATGTAAATGGTTTAGACTAAATAAAATAAGGAAATTTACACATAATAAATTAACTTGTTTATGTACAAATGATTAACATGAATTTATATATAAAATTTAAGCTCAATTGTGTTTTTCAGAAAATTAATAAGAAAATCATAACTTAAAATTGTACCTATTAAATCAAATTAGCATAGAAAGCTTAAGTAATCAATAAATTCCATAATAAACATATTTTTCCTACACGAAAGGTCACACCAAAAATGATTTTGAGAGTATATGTGGGCACAGTATAAGAAGGAAAGAGTAAAACGCTATAACTTATGCTTCATCTGTAGTTCAGCTATTAGAATTCTTACACCCAAAAACTGCAAAATAATGAAGCGAAAAATTATTCCCTCTTTTTAAACTCCTTCCGGTCATGACAGTTTTTTTTAGTGATAGTGATATGATGATTAGGATAAGGTGATTTAAAGACTATGATCTACATATGACACCAAATATATTAGTTGTCAACTAAGTTAAAATGTATTTTAATTTAAACAGATTTCTGCTTATATTTGAACTTATATACTTTTTAACTCTGTGCCTGACATACATGATAATTATTAAAATATAAATTTATGCTTACTGTATTATGATTGTCCTTTTTGTTTGCTCATATAGTGACAGGGATATTATAAAAGTTATAATAAATTACATTATCTTAGAAATATGTTTTCGGCAAAGGAAATCGGTCATTTGCTCTACTGTGCAACGTGGGAGGTAGTTATGTGTTTTCGGTAATTTACACTGCCTCCATGTTAGAGTGTGGTACGAAACATAAATACCAAAACATATTTTTATCTTTCTAGAGCCGTTGGATTTTTAATGTACTGACAGCAAATACGTGTTGGTAACTCAGGCAATATCAGTTTAACTTTTTTTAAAAATTGTACAGAATTTATTATTCTGTACAGTGTATTTTCGATAAACCACAATAGTAGTGTGCTTTGGTAGGTCCGAGGGCACAAAAAATACATAAACAGATTCTGCTAGCTTGTAAACTTATCATTGTTGAGCAAAGATAGAGTTCTAGTACAAGCAAGAATCTGATTATGTATTTTTTGTTTTTATTTTAAATTTTTTTATTAATTTATTTTTATTTTTAAATATTTTTTTCTGTAATTTTATGATATCAAAGAAAACATGTGTCGTTTTTCTCCGTGTGCTCCTGATTATTCTTATCAATATTTTGATGGTTAATCCATGTGCTTGCGATCATTCCTGCGGTTTCGGTCAAAGGTCAAAGTCACACCCATCCAAGATGACAGCCGTGACGTCGCAATCCAAGATGGCGGACCGTGAGAAATCTGAGAAGCACTAGCAGGAAGGACGAACTTCCTTCTCCTTGAAGACTATCGATGCCATTCTTCTTATGCGATCGATAGTGAACAACCCGCATCCCGCATAAAATAAATAAATATTATTTTACCTGCAAGCAAAACGTGACATCATCTGATGTTGAAAAGCGGAACTGCTTGCAGCAAGTACCTTTGCATGAAATAAATTAACTCTCACCACTGAATAGTGCTATTGTAGTCAGTTAGAGACATAAAGTTTCGTAGCCATGCGGCCAATTAGTCATGCATTCTCGTAACCATGCGTTCTGGAAGCTTCGTAGTCCTATAGCCTCGCGATGACGTAACCTTGAAGACTTGCAATCGCATAGTCTCGTAACCTCATGGCTCGTAGTCTTGTAGTCATGGTGTATTGGAGCCTCGTAGACTTGAAGCTATGTAAGCAAGTAGCTTTGTAATCTTATAACATAATGCTGATGGTGTAGATGTAGCAAAAGAGAAAATTCCATCGAAGACAAATGTGTCAGTTGGAGCCTTGTAGACGAGTAGCTTCGTAGTCAAGAACTCATGCAGACTTGTATTCCTGTATCCAAACAGTCACGTAAACTCGTTTTCTAGAGGATTCGTAGCTCTGTAGCCTCGCAGTCTCGTAAACATGAAGATTCGTAGTCACGTAATCTCGTAACCTCATGGCTCGAAGTCGCGTAGTCATGAAGTCTTAGGACCTCGTAGAATTGAAGCTACGTATCCGAGTATCCTCGTAGACTTGAAGCTACGTAAGCAGGCGGCCTTGTAATCTTATAACATAATGCTGGTGGTGCAGTTGGAGCAAAAGAGAAAATTCTGACGAAAACAGATGCTGTAATTGTAGCCTTGTAGACGAGTAGCTTCGTAGTCAAGTACTCATGCAGACTGGTAGTCCTGTATCCTCGCAGTCACGTAAACCTGTGTACTAGAGGCTTCGTAGCTCTGTAGCCTCGCAGTCTCGTAAACTTGAAGATTCGTAGTCACGTAGTCTCGTAACCTCATGGCTCGTAGTCGCGTAGCCAGGATGTCTTGGCACCTCGTAGAATTGTAGCCTCGCAGTCTCGTAACCATGCGTTCTGGAAGCTTCGTAGTCCTATAGCCTCGCGATCACGTAACCTAGAAGACTCGCAATCGCATAGACTCGTAACCTCATGGCTCGTAGTCTCGTAGTCATGATGCATTGGAGGCTCGTAGACTTGAAGCTACGTAAGCAAGAAGCCTTGTAATCTTATAACATAATGCTGATGGAGCAGTTGGAGCAAAAGAGAAAATTCCGTCGAAGACAGATTCGGTAACTGGAGTCATGTAGACGATTACCTTCGTAGTCAAGTACTCTTGCAGACTTGTAGTCCTGTATCCTCGCAGTCATGTAAACCTGTGTACTAGAAACTTCGTAGCTCTGTAGCCTCGCAAGCCATGTATAACTCGTAACCAGCTAGATCATTTTAGACACGTAGCCATGTGGTCTCATAGTCTCTTAGACTCGAAGAATTCTAGCCTAATATATTTGGAGCCAAAAGACTTTTGGGACCAAAAGACTGTAGTTGTCAATAACTGATGGAGCCAATGAATATTGGAGTCAATGAATATTGGAGTCAATGAATATTGGAGCCATTGAATATTGGAGCCAATGAATATTTGAGCCAATGAATATTGGAACCAATGAATGTTGCAGTCAATGATTATTGGAGCCAATGAATATTGTAGCAAATGACTATTGGAGCCAATGACTATCGGAGCCAAAAGACTGTTGGAGCCAAAAGGCTGATGGAACCTTTTGGAGCAATTCGAGCTAATTGATATTGGAGTTTATGGATATTGGAGTCAATGAATATTGGAGCCAATGAATATTGGAGCCAATGAATATTGGAGTCAATGACAAATTAATGTGCTTCCTTTTCGTCGATAGTGCTGCCTTTTCGTTGTCGGTGCTTCCAAATGTGCTTCATTTTCGTTGGCGGTGCTGCCTTTTCTTTGTCGGTGCTTCCAATTTTGCTTCCTTTTCGTTGGCGGTGCTGCCTTTTCTTTGTCGGTGCTTCCAAATGTGCTGCCTTTTCGTTGTCGGTGCTTCCAAATGTGCTGCCTTTTCGTTGTCGGTGCTTCCAAATGTGCTGCCTTTTCGTTGATGGTCCTTCTATTTTTAATGTTGTTTTGACTCTAGTATTATTGTAAATGATTCTTGATTTGACTAGCTTATTATTCCATCCGGTGCATGTATATAAGCGACTCCTAGACAGCAGGTCGCTCAGTTTGTTATGTCGACGACGGTGTAAGGATCACCTAGATTATTTCATCTGGTGCATAAGTCGCGTAATTACCTGTTCTTGAGAACTCGATGGCATCTTTACCGACTTTAACGCCGAACTCGATGGACGTTGTACCATCGTCTACGGGAACCTTGACGTCAGCGACGACAATGGTGGAGCAGATCTCGTTGGCAACGACGACGACGTCAACATTGGAGGAGATTTCAACAGATGTGATACCACCAGCAGAAGATAGCTTAATGACTACTGAGCTGAATGTGCAGGAAACCACGACGATCGACGATACGACCTCGATGGAGACTTCAATGGATGCTGATTTGACAACTAGCGAACATAGGTGCTGTTACTGCGACAAGATTTTCTCAAACAACAGCAATGCTCGGCGACACGAGAGGAGCGAATGTGTCAAGAACCTATATCGTAAAATGTTTGTTTGTGAGAAATTTCATAAGCAGTTTGCCAGAAAATATAATATGAAAACGCACATGAAGGCATGCAAAGGTCCTGCTGTGCGGCAGAAAGTAAAGGTTTCGTCGCAACAACGATGCATCGATGTGCATAAGAGAATGCCTGGAAATGGCACTACTGTTGCAACGCCTGTATCTGGATCGGGTCTGAAAAGATCGTCTTCATCACCACGGTATCCTTGCAGCTACTGTGATACGTCGTTCGCATTTTACCATGATGCACGAAGACATGAGCGGAGCAAATGCACGAAGAATCCTTCTCGCATGAAGTTTCGATGTGATGAGTGCCTTAAATGGTTTACTCGAATTGACAGTTTGCGACATCATGCGAAAAAATGTAAAGGTGGAGTCTGTGCTCCTACTGCTGAACTATCTGCCGACATTTCGACTTCTCGCTTTAGATTGGAGACACGAAAGCGTACAACCAAAAAAACAGATGCCCAGCAACCGATTGTAATGACGTCTGAACATGGAACTAAACCTAAGACTGTGTTCGGAGCATTACAAGTGAACCATAATGGCTTCTACTTGGCGCAGTCTGCAATTCGTGGAACGTTGAAAGACTACTATTATCTAAATACGTTCGGTGAGTCGAAGGACATTTGTGATTTTCTTGACGATATCAGACAGAAGATAATCAATCAGCTTACTGATGATGTAGCAACAAACGGACCTTTGAAATATAACTTTGGACTGTATATATGGAAAGCCATATCCGTTCGATGACAAAGTGAAGAAGTGTGCATTCAAGACATCGGCTGCAGTAATTTACAGTTCTAACGATGTGAAGCAAACTGTTAAAAACGGTATACAGAAACTCTGTCAAGAAGAGGTAGACTATGTCTGTAAAGGTTCTGGCTGGACTCTGTCTAGTATAAACCGATTGGAGCTAAGAATTAGTCATTTCACACCGCTGTGGAACTAAATGATTATAAGATTGCTGGCTTTCGTAAGTGATCCTGTAGTAGAATAGAAATTATGTAATAAATATTATGTTTGTAAAAGAACTTGCGGTGTTTAATTCCTCGAACCTGTTATTATTATGTTAAATTGATGTTATATTAAATTTTTTTTGCATCATCCTAGATCGTACCAAGGACCTTAGTCGATCTAATTAATCAGTATATTGATCGGAAATTTATTTAATGATTTCTGAACTTTTTCCCGGATCTCTAGCATTAAAATTACACATTTCCAATATGGTGGTCTTGATGTCTGATAGGATGGTGGTCGTAGAGGATTTAGAGTCTCTTTACGAATGTTGAACATGGTTTATTTAAATTATTTTTTACATAAGATTAAACATTATTGCAACGATCGGGTATCGAACCGAGGACGGGAATCGATCGAATCAATATGTAAATTAATGAGTGATTTATTTAATGAATTTTGGAACTTTTCCCGAATTTCTAGCTAAATAATTACGGATTTTCAAGATGGCGGCCAAATTACAAGATGGCGGGTGTCACAGTAATAAATGGTTACTGCACTCTAGCGTATACGAATTAAACTAACATGTCATCGGCGCACTCTAGCCGACGATACAATGATGATGGTTTTCCAGCAATGAAGACAAGATGGCGGCCATTACGTCATACTAGATGATGATAAAAAGTGGTGGGAGTCAGTCTGCCAGCACCCACCACAAGGGAAGGATCGGTCGTCATTTTTATTTTTTTGCACTCGTCGGGTTCGAACCGAGGACTCCGAGCTCCGTGTCGAAAAAGTATGCTTTTTAAATATTTTTATTAAATTTTTATTATTTGAATTTTTTTAATAAATTTTAAAAAAAATTTCGTTAAAATCGGATAATAAATTTAAAGATGGCGGCCATAACGGAAATTGAAACGGCGACGTCATCATCCAATATGGCAGATAACACATCGCCGGAATGTTCGAGAACACAATGACGTCATCCAAAATGGCGGATCCAAGATGGCGGTTCCAAAATGGCCGTCGGGGTCAAGGTCAAATCCTGATAGCGGCTTAACAGTGGCTTGAGTTAAGGATGCTTAAGCCACTTTTAGGACTTTTCTAGCCGCTGGGATTTTTACGGAATAAAACGGGAAATTTTCCCTCGAAACGGGAATTTTCCCCCGAAAACGGGAAATTTTTTCTTAAAACGGGAATTTTGGAGTCATTTTGAGTCATTTTTGAGGAATTTTGAGGAATTTTTGCCGCCGTGACGTCACAAATCCAAGATGCCGGACCGAAAATCACAATCCACCGCCTGGCGCCTGATCTCGGACCGGCCAATATATACTACTTACCTTCACTATAATAAGCTGTATTTTTTATACACAGCATTGCCTTTGCATTCAGTTAATATTTAGAAGCGTTTGTTGCAAAGTGAACCTATCTAATAAATGTATATTACATTTAATTACAATTTCCTTGCTAGTGCTTTAAAAGGTGTGATTAAGTTAAGAAATGAATTACTGTGATTAATTTATTGTTTCAGTTGTATTTTAAATGTAATTGTAATATTTCTCAACGGATTGGTTTCGTGGATTCTTTTCTTTTATTTCAATTTTATAATCTGCATGCTATATGTGTCATCCGGATTGCTAAGCGAGTTCTGTAGAAAAGCATCAACTTCTTTGAGTTACTTCTCATTTATTTAAAGCTGATTGGCATAACTGTAGAGAAATCTTGGGAATGCTGTACTGCTCCCATTACTGAAAACTGAATTCATATCAAATTATTTATTTTGTAGTAACAACTTTAAGAAATCACAGAAAGACGAGACATACACTTTTAGAAAAAGTGTCTTTCTTAATCAAGTTAGTGTAGAAAGCCTAAATAGATAAAGTGTTCAAAAATACCACATTGAACATATTTTTCTTACTCAGAAGGTCACCCAAAAATGATTTTGAGAGTAATGTGGGTGCAGTATAAGAAGGAAAGCGTAACAGATTATGACTTGTGCTTCATCTGTAGTTCAGCTATTAGAATTCTTACACCCAAAAACTGCAAAATAATGAAGGGAAAAATTATTCCCTCTCTTTAAACTCCTTCCGGTCATGACATTTTTTTTTTTAATGATAGTGGTATGATGATTAGGATAAGGTGATTTAAAGACTATGATCTAAATATGACACCAAATATATTAGTTGTCAACTAAGTTAAAATGTCTTTTAATTTAAACAGATTTCTGCTTATATTTGAACTTATATACTTTTTAACCCTGTGCCCGATATCCATGATCATTATTAAAATATAAATTTATGCTTACTGTATTATGATTGTCCTTTTGTTTGCTCATTTAGTGACACGGATATTATAAAAGTTATAATAAATTACATTATCTTAGAAATATGTTTTCGTCAAAGAAAATCGGGCATTTGCTCTACTGTGCAACGTGGGATGGTAGTTATGTGTTTTCAGTAATGTACACTGCCTCCATGTTAGAGTGTGGTACGAAACATAAATATCAAATCATATTTTTACCTTTCTGGAGCCGTTGGATTTTTAATGTACCGACAGCAAATACGTGTTGGTAACTGAGGCAATATCAGTTTAACTTTTTTTAAAAATTGTACAGAATTTATTATTCTGTTCAGTGTATTTTCGATAAACCACATACGTAGAATGCTTTGGTAGGTGCGAGGGCTGTATATTTAGCTATGGTTATTTCACGATTATAACATAACGGCCACCATCTTGATTAATGTTGCGACTGTCACCATTTTGAATTATTCCTTTTTGGTGGTCATATTGTATACCTTGGACCTTGAGCTTTAGCTTGAACTTTGACTATGGATTTTGACCTTCCCTTTTAGCTTGACCAATGGCTATGAATATTGACCTTGCACGTGACCTATAACATCGAAAACTTCTTGATTTCCGCCATATTGATATCGGTGTGCTCCACTCTGAGAGTGTTGCACATTATGTTAATGTAGAACCTTCCACCATATTGAATTTTATGTTACATCCACCATCTTTGATTATGTATTACAGCCACTTTATTCAGTTCTATAATCATGTCCTCCATATTGTTTTCGTTTGATGGTGGCCACCATTTGGATGACATCACGACATCTTGTTTTTTTTCTTTTGTTAGAGTCTATTAACTTTGGATACTGCCATGGATTTTCGCTATTTATATTTAGAGAGTGTTAGCATCGCTCCTTCTCATTCTCGTAAGTTTGATGTGCCACCATTAAATATTAATGTTGTTAAGTAATCCCTTTATCGACCTAATGTATTGTATAAAATTCGTTGGAAGCGAAATGATTCGAACCATGACTTTTTACACCTACCTATAGGTTAAAAAACATATACGCCTTTGACCATGCGACTATAGATATATTCACCAGACCGAAAATTAAATACTTTATATAACAATAACACACATGTATTCGAAATAATTTTTTAACAGATGATAACATCACCAGCGAGACGGCATTTCCGCCATATTTATTTTCAATATTTGCTATTAGGATTGTTAGTAACATGTAGTGCTCGAAACATCTGCTAGAGAACGCTGTCGCCAACTTGTTTTCATTATCTGCCACTAGGAGTATTAGTATTCTGTATTGCACACATCGTTTGATAAAGGGTGCTGTCGCCATATTTGTAAACTTTATTCCATCTAGAGTTCAGTAGTGCCAATCACCAGATGGTCTGTTGTCTTAGCATCTGTCAATTCTGTCGTCCATCTTTGCCGATATGTTGAAAATAAGTGATATACCTAAAACATAGAAATTAGGAAAACATTAAAACTTTTTTAATAAACTATCGATTAAAAAATTATTAAATAATTATATATATCCTTGGTTCGAATCCTGGACGGAGTAAAAAAAATAAAGATAATTTTGCCTAAAAATATTTAAAATTGAATATAACAGTTATTTCTAAAATATTCTTTATTTCTTACTAGCCTCCAGTAAGAAGCAGATCACATATTGGTGGGCATGATGAAAAATGTTTTTATAAACCTAAAAATTAACTACAAAATTAATCAAAAAATCACCTATTAATATACTGATTGACTAAATCGATTCACATTCTTGGTTATGTTTTCTCAGTGCAAAAAAATCTTTATTAAGGTAAAAATAAATATTTTTTTTAAATTTTAAAATAAAATAAAAGTGATAGGTTTAAGAAATAAAACAAAACATTTTTAAACTTAAGAATATTTATTACGTAATTTCTATAAGTACCAAACTAAACAAATTAAAAGCATATCTTAATTACTACAGCATTCTTAGAAAGCGAAGCGAGCCATTGCATGCCTTGTGATGTGTTATCAGAGCATGTCCACATGACAATCGATTAACCAGGCACGTCCATCCAGTGGCCACAGGCACGTCCATCCAGTGGCCACGCGCAGTCAACGTTTGGCCACGCATGTCCAGACGGTGGTCAGGGAAGTCAAATATATGGCTAAGCATGTTTTGTAAGCCAATTCATGTCAAGTTATTGGTGATGTACGTCATTCATTTGGCCTGGCCCGCACATAAAGTAGGTGGCAAGTCGCATTCATTAGATGGCCAGGCACACCTATTCATTGTCCAGGCATATTCAGTCGGTGGCTAGGCACATCCAGTTGGTAGTCTAGGAATGTCAGATAGATTGACCAGACATTTAGCAGGTAGGCCAGGCACACCTAGTGAATTGGCCAAGCATGTCCATTTAGGGGCCAAGAATATATTCAGTAGCCAAGCGGCCTTTTTTACAATACTCAGTGGACATTTTAAACAGGATATGTACAATTTCAGACGTGTAGGTCAAGCGACCCAGAAACAAGAGTCCTTCATTATATATACTTGGAATACACTTCTAACCAAGTAATGTACCTATATTGTTAGGTGTATAGACCATACATCTCCGAAACAAGGGGCCTTCTTCGTCGAAACTATTTGTATATTTCAAAAAATAATGGCTTATTTAAGCAGATACGACAATAATCTTCAAACTGACTAATCTACAGTAAAGAAAAAATCTATGAAAAAATAGAACTCATATATAAGCAATTTTATCTATATTACAGGACCAAGAATCCTTGAAAAATGCTTTAAGCTTACAACATGATCAACAGGAGATGAATCATTAAGTCGTCAATTATGAGTACAAAATAGTTTTGTCTAAAAAAATACAAATGGACACACATTCGTCAAAAAGGACACATTAGCCACTCATTCATCAAAAATGACATACGCACAATTTACGTTCAATATAAAAGGACACATATTGGGCACAAACTGGATACACACTGGAAACACTTTTAACAAAAAACACACATTTACACATTCACTTTATGTCCATGAGACAAAGCAATGCTGACGCTCTCTAGGAAAAAACAACAAAGATGTCAGTATCCTAATTGTTGTCACACAGCAGAACAAAAATATAAGAAGGCAGCAGAGACGTCTACCTAGGTAGCGGCCTCCAGTAGACGAAAATAGATGGTGGATGTGACATCAGAATCGAAAAATTTTGCCGTGATTTCAGATCCAAGATGGCGACATTATATCAAAATTCAATATTGCAAAAGGTTGTTATCTAAAGAAAAACTGCAGTGTTAAAGATTTAATGATGGTATAATTATAGATTGCAGAAACCAAGATGGTGTCTGTGGTAAATTGTCAATCTCAAATGTCAAGGACAAAGTCAGATGCCAAGGGTCAAGTTCGAATGTCATGCTTAAGGTAGAAATCAATATCAAAGGTCACCCAATATGGCCCCTATGATATCAAAATTTAAATGGCATATGATGTCATAATTCAAGATGGTTTGTGTTATGTCAAGGTCTTGATGTCGGATTGACGAAAAAGTGAACCGGCAATGTCATAATTCAATATAACCTCCATGACAACACATGTCGGTAATAGACCCCATTTCACAATCCGGACCCTGGACCATGCGCTCTGACCTACCAAAGCCCACTACTGACATCGAATATGTTATACACAATGTTACAAATATTCGGCTTTTGCAGGTAGGCCTATAATTGTCACATTTATGGAACTTCAGTGTTGTTTGAATTTTTTGCAAAAAAAAAATTAGCTTTGAGCTCTCATCTAATAACTGTTAATTAAAGATTTAATAAGTATTTTTTTTCTTTTAAACAACATTTTTAGTACGGAGAAACTTCTAGTTCGGAAGAGAACGAGTGTGAAATTTGCGGGATGAGACGCGATGAAGAAGTGGAAGCTAACGTTATTCAACCCCATTATCCTTCAGCATACGGTAAGAGATACTTTATAATTTTATTCTGAATAACTGAGTTTCTATGTATAAGTGTAACTAATGATTTATGTTTGTCCTATTTGTTGTAATTTGAACCAAGAAATTGACGGATTTTTTTTTTCTTTTCTATGACATTAGACAACGTTTCAGTCCTAGGGAATGAGAAAGCTTTGAAATAATTAGCATAATATTGGTAAAACATTTATGAATGAGGTTGCCATGAAACCACGTATCAATTATCATCACCGCATGATAAAAAATAATTTTCGTTCCACAATTTGTTTTTCACTTTACTTAGCCTAAGCATCATTATTACAATTAAATTTATGCAATAGAAAAATCTACATTTTTGTTTCTTTGTAATGATAACTCATACTACTTGCACATAATAATATAATGTACCATTTTTTTTTCAAAATAAAACCACCATTTCCGACATTTTGATTAATAACATAGTATGGTACAACAATATTAACAAAAGTAAAAAAAAAAAAACACTTGAAATCTTTTTCGAGATCTACTAATATTTACCTAATAATCAGGATTTTTTTTTTCATCGACAAGTCTATCTAAATCTGACAACAATTTGACGTATTTAATGAATAATTTTCTTACAATTCTAAAGTTGGAGCTAAGTTTTATAAAACCATACCTTAGTGGATGTACTAACAAGTAGGCCCTATGTTATTAATTAATGGTACTTTATTACTTGGATTGTAGAAATTTAAATGTAGGGAATAACAATAAAAATATTTTGTCATTGGATGAGTGTGCCGTCTGTGGTTTTTAATCTATTGTAAAACTACAACTAGAGTTGAGAACTATTTTAAAAGTGTTCATACCAAATGTATTGATGTGTCAAACACAACTTTATAATAGAACAACTATTATTTAATACTTTATGTTATAGTTTATAGGCATAAAATATGCTAAATTGTAGTACTACAATTTTACAATTATTAGGTAGTATGGAATTGTAGAGATAGCGCAGCGATAGTCAATCAGTAGAGACCCGTGAATTTCGCGGATTCATTTCGTGTTATGCTAAATTTCAAATTATTATACCTTAGTGCTGCTTCTGTCATTGGTTCTCTGTTAATCTGTAGGACTGAGGGCCAATTAGAGACCCTCACTCATAGAAATGTCGAATCACAGGCCACCCAGTCGAGACGACTCACAAGTCAACAGCCAATGAACAGTTGGCATTTGCCCGAGTGTATAGAGGATATTGGAGTCTATCCTGGAGGTCATTGAATCCGCGAAATTCACGGGTCTCTATCAATCAGTAGAGATACAAGAAACTGTTAGCCTGCCTACATATATTTATACAAGTCCGGTTCGGTCTAGTGGAAACTTTTGGAATATTTGTTTTTGTAAAATTGCGTTTTTTTTTGGTACTAAATATTTTCATCTAAATTGTTAGAGCCGTTTTCGAGATATTGTGTGTATATATATTAGAATTTCTCATTTAATAGTATTCGATTCATACGAAATATTTTGTTATAAATGAATAAATACCTAAATCTCTTGTATCTTGGAAACTACTCTAACGATATGGATGAAAAATTTATATTTAGCTAACTTTTGCTTCTCAAGTTTATCTAAATACGTTTCTTCCCTGAAAAACCACGAATTCACATAAATAAATTAAATTTTTTTTTAAATAATCTCTCCGAATGAAAATTATTTCTTTAAAACAAGACATTGTTAAACATCAAAACAAGTTTAATTTTCAAGTAAAAGGGACATTTTGAAGGGTAAAGTTTCCCGTAATCTATATTGTAGCTGGTCACTAACCTGAACCCTGTGCGAGCGCTTATTAAACTGTACTCTCTTATAGAAAATAATTAAGGAATCAGAAATGTTGTAATGACAAAGTCAGTAATGATAAATACATATATGACATTTTTGTAACGGCTGGGTTAAGGCTAACTCTGTTCAGTTCATTCCACAATACAATGAAAAAAGTTTCCTCATCTAGGGATTCTGTTTAATTTTATAGTATTCATTTGTACAGAAACAAGTGAAAATATAAACACAAACAATAAGAAAATTGTTTTTATTCTTCAAACGTTAGGAGTTGTTGTACAGTTAAATAATGTAAAACTCTTCCCAATTCACTGTCGATTTATTTTTAATTCCAAGTTCTACTTTAAGATTCAACTTAATTTTTTTTCTAGATTTAAAACGTTTTTGAATTTTACATTAAGGTTCACATTCAAATCGAATAGTTAATACAATTTAATGAGAGGAAATATTATGTCAAAGTGTAAGTCAAATAAAAATGTTGATATTGATGAAATTATTATTTAATTATATTTCAGCGAATCATATAAGTAGTATATGAATGAAGCTACGATCCCTGGGTCCTGGGTGGGATAACGTGGTGCCGACAGCCAGGTTGGACTATAACTTTATTGCGGCCGTTTTGGTGTCAAATTTTGACAATAATTCTGAAAAATTGACTAACAAATCCTCAAAATTCACAAAACAAAATTCCTTATTTCAAGGGAAAAATTTCTGTTGTTAGAGAACATATCTCATTTTTTCCTCAAAAATCTAGACAGACAAAATTTTCTCGAAGAAGGGCAATTTTCTTCAGAGAGGGGCAATTTTCCTTAGAGAGGGTATTTTTCTCAAAAGCCAAACCAGAAGTTATGACACTTAAAAATTTCACCAAAAAATTCCAAAAAATTCCAAAATATATAAAATAATTGTTTACTTGGACAGTTTAGTTACTTAATCCATCTAGGTCCTCGGTTAGATTTCTACGAGAGTAAATAGGTAATTTATGTATATAAAAATTAATCATAATTACAATTTTAATAAAACGTAAATAACAAATATACTTTTGGCTCATTCAGAATTTAACCCAGTCTTTAATAAATCTCATACAACAATAAAATACCATTTTTTAGCCCTAAAATAGTTAATTCTCTTAACATACATTTTTAAAATCATAAGTGTATAAAACTTACTGTAGACTGTAGACTATATTCAAAACACATTTTATAGAAAATCAATTTAAATATAGTTAATAGATTATATGCAAATATGGTTTGCGAGCTTATTTTGTTAATTAAGAGAAACTATGTTTTCGTCTATTTTCAGACAGTTGAAATTAGTCTATGTAATAGAAAATACGATTCGCTGAAATGTGTCCGTTAAACATGGCAAATCTCCATAAAAATCTATAAATTGCACATAATCATTAATATGTTATTTAAATACTGTTATAAAATTGTATAAAATATAAATATAAATATAAATTAAGAACTTTTATAAACAATCATTCTATAATACTTTTCAAAGGAATCACTTTGAGAGTCTCTGTTCGTTTTGTTTCTGTATACTTAGAGTGCGGTATTGCATTGTTTTCTTTTGGCGAGTAGCATAGACTTTTTAGTTGCTTACTGAATGTTATTGCCAACAGAGGTTCCATACTTGAGTGACTGTACGTCGACCACGGAAGAGAACCCTTATTTACTTCCAGATGAGATTAATTTACCCAGTACTTCGAACCAGGTGAGTTCATTCAACCGTCAATTCTTTTCGTTCCAGTTTCTTCATTAATCAAGTGCGATTTTTGATAAGCCAAAGCGATACCTTTCAGTTACTAACGAGGACAATCTCGAAATCACTATCAGTGAAAAAATGTTTGGACACAGCAATGAAGCAAAGCGTTTATCCGGAATAAGTATGTTCCCCACTTTTTTTTACAACCAGACAATGCTTCATTCTCATCCCATCAGCACTCGTTATCTCGAAAGACGCAGATGTTGACGTGATTTTAAACTCAACGTTTCGCCATTCTCATTTCAATCACAGCATGGTGAGAGAGTGTAAAATTAATAACATCTTTGTGAAACTACACACCAAATTAAAATGCAAAACATTAGCGTCTATGTTCATATATTAAAATATATATATTAATTTATAGTTTTAGAAAGACTGTCTGAAATGTAACTCGCAATGTTTCAAATGGGCTTTGGAATATACACACATCCTAGAGTATATTTTTGTAAGTAAATGCTACACACTTGTAAAACAACTGCTTTTAATATTTTTTTTTTGTAAGATGAGAGGCTACGACGGCTACAACTGCCAATTTGAAGGGCATTTTCATTTGATTATAGGCAGTTTGATTTACTAATGACAACAATCTAAAATATAAATCTGCGCACAACATACGATCCGGCTTGAAAATAAACTGAGTCAGGTGTACACTAACAATGAGTCAGTACACTTTAAGGACTAAGTATGTAGAGTTTAAATGGTTATCATAATATTACACGAGTTTGGCTGGTATCTACTTATTATAATTAAATAACAACAAATAAAATTTATTCATTATAATGGCAACAGCATGCTACGAGCAAGATTCAAAGTGAGTCGTTATTTATGAAGCATAAATATAACTATTCCTTGGTTGCAATGTACACCTTAACACACAGTATGACTCACTTAAATAGCACATGTTTGTGTCATAATGCCCATTGGATGCACTATTATCTATAATGACACAGACATGCGATTATTTATACAAACATGCAACGTATAAAACTGATTTTACATTTTTGCCATGAAAAATTAAACTAATAAGAGGTTAAATATTACTGAGAAATTTAGCCTACGGATGTTTGCATACACATAACCCTTCAAACTTAATGTACTTATTTGTAGAATGGTTTTCCAAACGAAATCAATAGTAAGCTATTAAAAAAAAATATATGTAAACAATTGGCATAATATAAAACAAACCTACATATTTCTTAAATTTATCTAAATATATGATATGTCAATGTAATTTTCATTTAGTGCAATGTTTTAAACATCTGTGATGGATACAGCTTCATGCCAATTCAAAAGTAAGTAATTTACATGTTTTTTCAGCGAAAGTGCAATCATTTGTAGTAGTTTTTAACACCTTTATATAAACAGTATTAATGATACGTGATGTCCAACTTTCAATCTGGTGCAAATGACTGATTTCTTTGACAAAACCTAAAAATTAAAATAAAACATTTACTTGAAATTGTTTATTTTGTGCTATGTAATGTCCATAGCAACCAAAACCACACTAAAAGGAGCATTGCTACATCTGTTTACCTGTGAGAAGCCTTCCAAGTGTAGTGATTATGCGGCTTCCATATTTTTCGCTTTATAACGTCAAAAAATAATAATAATCCCATTCTTGTTAGCGGCCAAAAACCTACATGGAATAAATGATACAATTACAAACCGTCTTTTCGGATGTTGGTGATTCCGTTAAAAGCTATAAATTTACGTAGATATTAATTTACGTAGATATTAATTTGGTTATCAATTTTCTTTTCTGTTTAATGTCAAGTTCGGTTTACACATTCGTACATTCTTAGACTTACAAATTTGCTCCACAAGACCTAAATTTGTTTTTAGTACGCACATGTTCAGAAAACCTATCTTTATACCACGCACAAACACGACGTGCCACTCTTGCCAGCTGAGCGGAAAGCGCGCATGAGTGCCGACGCGCGTGTGAGCCGCCTGGCGGCCCACAGGCGGGGCTGGACCTGTCCGGACAAGTTTTAGCAAGAGCAGGGCAGCCAGTTGTGAGTGCGAGTCATTTAGCGCAGGCTGCCTTCAATGCAGACATGTCGGTCACATTCACTTCACATAGAAAGTAATATTTGGAGCCTTCGTCACTTACATGCGTGTGATCGTGTCGAAAATAAACTTGGCATGAGCGGTAAGAATAAATATATCAGGCATTACGTTCCGGGAATATTTCGCGCGTTAGGAAAAAACAGAAACGAAAAATTATTTATAACTGCTTGCAACTAATAGCTGGAAAAAAACTGTGCGTGTCATGAAAGCTACTTCACCAAAAGCTCTCATTATAAATGGTAAATTATGATAAGCTGCATTCTAATACATAGCGTTGTCATTGCATTCTGTTACTGTGTAAAAGCGTCTGTTGTAAAGTGAACACTTCAAAATAAAAGTATGTAACATTTCAAAACAATTTTGGTTGTCGTGCTATTAAAAGTTTAAATGAGTTACGAAATTACTAACTGTGATGTATTAATTGTGTTAGTTGTATTTTTAATGTATTTGTTCTTAACATAGTTTTTTTGGATTTTCTAGTTAGAGTTCCGCTTATATTTTTCATTATGTATTACCACTGTGTGCAACACTTATGAATATCACTGAATTAAAAATTTAATTCTATAGTTTAATAATTATGTTTTTTGTTTGCTCATTAAGTGACAGGGGTATGGTAAAAGGATTAATAAATTGAATTATACTAGAATGTAAGTAGGTTTCGTCCAAAAAAAAGTCGGTCATTTGCTCCACTTTGCGATGTGGGAGGTAGTTATGTGTTTGTCATATATTTTGTAAAAATCATTAACATAATATCAAATGTCTTTTAGTAATGCACATAGATGTACGAACACTGCCCCAAGGTTATACGGGGGTACGAACCATAAATATCAAAACTAATTTTTACCTCGCATGGGCAGTTGAATTTTTAATTCATAGTCAGCAAATTCGTGTATAGGTAACTGAAGGCATAATAGGTATCAATAAAAATTCAACTAAACAATGTTCCGAATTTTTGATTCTATTTAGTTTATTTTTATAAACCACATCAGTAGTGTGCTTTGGTAGGTCCGAGAGCAGGGTTCATGGTCCGTATTGTACGATGGGCGCTATGACCGTCCTCCGATCTTAGAGCGGCCATCCGAGTTATGTCACATTTGCACTTTATCATTATGCTGATATCACGACCTTGACATAAGGCCCGCGATATTTTGATTTATGGCATTACATCCACCATTTTGAATTGTGATGTCACGGTGGCCATATTGGATTATATTTGACCTTGAGCATGACCTTTGAATTTAACCTTTGACCTTGGTCTTGTCCTTTAATGTCAGTAGACATATTATTTTCCGCCATAATGACATCATGCCGTCGTTGTACTTCACTCCCTGAGCATTGCAGTATTCGTTGCGGTAGAATCTTCCGCAATATTGAATTCTGATGTCTCATCCGCCATCTTAAATTACGACATCACAGCAACGTTTTGGATTCTGACATAATGTCTGCCATCTTTTTATTTTTTCGTCTGCGGGAGCCACCATCTTGGATGACATCACGACGACATCTAGTTTTTTTTTGTTCTGCTGGAGGCCACCATCTTGGATACTGCTATCTTTGTTTCTGCTTTATTCCTATAGAGAGCGGTAGCATCGTTCTGTCTCATGCGAATAAGGTTGATGCTCCTTTACCTACCGATGTTGTGTTTTAGTCCTGGCCTCGGCCAATCGCCGTTTATTAGACCCACGTTTGGAGGATCAAGTTTTGTGCAAGAGGCCCACGGTGGGAATGAAAATGTTGTAGGCCCAGGGGTTTGCACGGTTTGAAGGGGCACACGGACCCGGCGGAGACTAATATGAGGTAGTGACGTCATCCTTTTGGGAGAAAGATTTGGACCCTATTTAAATTTACTAAGATCTGGCCCGCTCTCAGCGTCGGGCACACACAGGTGGAAGAAGATGTAAACTCTTGAGGCGACCCACACGCCTGTTACCGGTAGGTCGTCGACACGTGGTCAGTAATCAACACAGTTTCTCTTACACGTTTTTATTAACTGGCCAAATTATTCACGCTCTCGCACATACCCAATCCCGTGGCCGCACGAGTGATCCACGTAGTTAGTTCGAAAGAACCTGCAAGTGGGGTGACTGACCGAGGCAAGCTCCGAGGATGAAGGCGAAAGCGATTCAGACTATTAAACTATTGAAAGACTGGACGATACTCGACGATGGCAATGGATGAAATCCCCGGGTTTGCTGGCTCGTACTACCTCGGCCGGTGGTGCCGACAGCCTGGGCCGACAGGGGGTGCTCTCAGGAGTAACATGGCATCTTCGCGCCGAGCTAGGAATTCCTTAGTCGTGTTTGAATTGGTGCCAACGGTTATAAATGGAAGAACAGGCAAAGCATTTTGACGTGACAACGTCTAATAAATCGATAAACGCCGTCTGCGCGCACAAAAAGTGTCCCGTTACGCACATTGTCCCGTTACGCTCATTGTACGCTTGCGCCGCATCTACTCTCTTCCACTCGATTGGAACAACCATCGATTTGACTTTTTCGAGGCACATCAAACTTGAAACACTCCCATTCGTTTCCTACTTCTCCTATCATCGTCCTATCCTTAACAGAATAACACAGATTGGAAGAAGTTAAATAGCAAACATGTATAAAAGTTATAGTTAAAATAATCTCTTCGTTAAAGTAATAAACATATTTGAATTAATGAGTGCAAATAAAAGTAAATTTATCAATTAAATTGTAGATTTCATTTCATTCCTTCTTTGTATCCATACAAAGTAGTGATAATTCAATAAAAATGATTCAATTTTATTCATAAAAGTATGCAATCATTTCATCAATGTTTTGTTATGACGTTGTCACGTTAAACTATCGTCCGTAATCCGACTTTACAGACAACAATTTTTTTTACAGTGGAGACATGCCATTTTACGTCCTCGATAGGCTACACATAGAAAAACAGAAATAAAATAGTTAACATTTTAAGGTAGTACCCGCATCGGCCACGTTAGATTACGCTACGGGATTAATCGGCCCCATCTCTGTTCAGGTTACTTTAATTACTTAAAACAATTAAACATGACACTTTTCGTTGGTCAGCTAAAACACAAAACTCTTGCGACAAATATAACGTGTTTACATTATTATTTATTGTTAGAGACCAGAAAATTTCGCTGATTCAATGACCTCTAGGATAGCATCCATTATCCTCTGCACTTCTCAAGTAAACACGCGAGTTCATTGGATACTAAATTGTGAGTCGTCTCCACTGGGTAGCTTGTGATTCGACCCTTCTTTGGTCGATAGTCTCTCATTGGCCCAGAGAGCTCCAGTTAAACCGCGAGCCAATGGCAGAACCAGCAGAATTATACACATGTTTGAATTTCAGCCTATCACGTAATGAAGCCGAGAATTGTTCCGATCTCTCTTTATTGTTTAAAATTATGTGAACGAGGCACTGCTACAACTGCGCCATCTTGCGGTAGTCCGTGGCGCGCGGTTCAAACACACGGCCACATACGCTCCCGCGCGACGATGCCGGAGATGGTGGATAAGTGTCCGGAAAGGGGCAGAGTTGAACAGGATCCTGGGGTGAAGTCCCTGTTGACGTCAGTTGTTATGACCCTTATCGACATAATTATTTATACAAGATACATTGGAAGCGAGGTGATTTGAACCATGTCAGCTAATACCGCCGGGTTAGCAAACCTATACCTCTGACCACATTGCCATTTAGACATTTATCAGACCAATAGTTAAATAATATCTATATATAAAAATAACAAACACATATTCCATCTTGCAATTATTTTAGTATGAAGGAATTATAGCATCACCTGCGAGAGGGCCTTGCAGCCATATTTATTTTCAATACTTTCTCCTAGGAGCTCTAGTAACATGTAGTGTACAAATCCTGTGGTAGAGAGCAGTGCCGCTATCTTGTTTTCACTTCTTTCCACTAAAAGCATTAGTATCATGTAAAGCACATATCGTCTGCTAGAGGGTGCTGCCACCATGTTAGTTTACTTTTTACTCGTAAGAGTGTAGTAGTAGCATTCACCATACCATCTGTTTTCTTAACATACGCAATCTTGTCGTCCATCGTGGCCACCATGTTAAAAATCTGTAATTATTAACCTATAAATTAGGGAACATTTTGAAATTCATCAAAACAATCACCTATAATTCATTAAATCTATTCCCATCCTTAGTCAATCCCTGGACAATGTAAAAAGGGTCATTTTAGCCTAAAATATCAAATTTAATTTAAAATGCTGAATATTCCTAAAATCGACTTAAATTGCCATAAACTACCAAATTTCAAAAATACGTTGCTGGCATATTGGCCGCCATGTTGAAAATCTTTGAAATTAGGAACACATTAAAAAATTCATTAAAAAAATCACATATTAATGTACTGATTGATTAATTCGATTAATATCCTTGTTTGAAATCTTCCTTCGTACATTAATGTTAATTATAGGTTAAAATTTTTTTTAATTTTAAATTTGCATTAAAGAGACAGGTTCAAGAAATGAAACATAATTAGGGACACCTGTATTTCGCGAATACATTTCGTGCCAAGGTATGTCACAAAATACTGTAGCTTTTTCTTAGAGTAATGGCGAATTTTGTGCGTGCAGCAGTACGGTATCCACATTCCCATTGGCCCCGTCAAGTGCGGGAAAACACCTCTCGCCGACCACAGCCAATAACTACAAGAAAAAAAACTACGGTGTTTTGCGATGTACCTAGACACGAAATGTGTTCGCGAAATACAGGTGTCCCTAAACATAATATTTTAATCAAACAAACAATTTATTATATAATTTGTACAAATACAAACACAAACCAGTTATTAGTGTTTCTCGGACTAAACCGTCTACTACGAAGGCGAAGCGAGTACCTACTTTAAATGCCTTGGCACGTGGTTTGAAGGCATTCCCACATGACAGTCGATTAACCAGGCACGTCCAGTCAGTGGCCACGCATAGCCCATTTTTGGCCACGCATGTCAATTCGGTGGCCAAGCACATCCAGTCTGTGGCCAAGCACGTCTTATTGTAAGCCAAAAGGGTGCCGGATTTAATTAGAAACTAGAACTAACCCAACAACCTCCAAAATGCGCTGTAGGTGGAGAGCTAGCGCAGAAATTAGGAATAAAGTAATAACCCTCTGTTCTCCTACTGAGAGCAGAGCCTAGTGATGTGTTCTGATATTTCAATATGTTAAAATGAATCCTAATTATTGTGAGCAACAACATAGTGAGTCTAGGATTCCGATACATACTTAAGACCAAATTAGTTTATTACAATAAATATATATGTATAAATGTTCTTAAATCACAAGAAGGAATACAAATGGAAAAAAAATTGCGAAATCAGGTACCAATAGTAGTATCCCATTATAGCGTCGTAACGACCACAAAAATTTTGTGTTTCTCAACCCCTTAAGCGGGGCATTACCAACAAGCGTACAACCAAATATTAATTATTATCACAGAAAATGGGCCTCTAAGGTAACACAAACAAATACGTTAATCACTCACTCGTGAAATTGCATATCAAATCACAAAGATTTTACAAAAGATTATAAACGTAGTTTCAAAAGAGTACATATTCCTTACAAATAGAAACGTCATAAATATACATGACGTGCGACCATTAACGATAATGAATACATAGTGCCTACTTAAAAGACTCGCAGCGAAATCTAGGAACTCTAGCCTAAACAAGTACATTAGGCCGCGACGAATTTACCAGAATTTCATATAAATATGGTTTACGAATTTCTCCTTACACAAATAACAGATCATATATTTCAAACATATTGTACGAACGAAATACTCTGCGAACAGTAATTGAGCCCAGAGGCCTATTTCAAACGAGACACAATCTCACCAAGAGCATAAGGTCTAATAGGCATAAACTGGCCTACACAACTAGGGCAATATGCAATAAGCGAATCGTTCAGACCGCGAGTAGGTACATGTTTTACGTTAATTAGCCCATACAAATGAATGCGAAAATAAGCAGCTGACAACCCTGACTGTAAGCTCGGTAAAGTATTAAAAACAAGAAAACTAATAGATCTGGCAGACGTGACGCGACACATCGAGACATGGTTCCAATAAAAAATACAAATATGTATGTGTATATATAAATTTAAAAAATTAAATCCAAAAAAAGATTGAATAGTGACCGCTTAAAACTATAATTTAGAAAAAGTAAGATGATATCCAAGAAACACTTTAACTGCATAACATGTCTCGTCACTCGCTCACACCGCACATATACCTGTATTGAATTAAAATAAAGACAGAAGCTACATGATCTGGGGGAGTTACCAAACGAAAAATTTAAATTAAAAGTTAAATAGACGGAGGCAGGGGTCGGGGGACCTGATATAGTAACGCCCAAGTGCAAGTGCGTCTGCGCACAGGCCAGAAGAGGGGAAAGCAAGCAAGAAGGAGAAGGATGAGGCGTCTAAGGGGAAGGCAGTACAAAGGGTGATGGAGGGGGAGGGGAAATCGACGTACGTGCCGCGCCAAACCAAACTAACACGGTAATGCATTACAGGCCATTCATGTAAAGTTGGTGGCAAATACACGTCAGTCAGTTTGCCAGGCACGCACATCCAGTAGTTGGCCAGACGTCTCCATTTGTTGGCCAGGCACACTAGTCGGTGTTCAGACACATCCAGTTGTTAGTCTAAGAACGTTAGATATGTTGGCCAGATATATAAATATAAAGCAGGTTGGCCAGGCACAACTATTACGTTGGCCAAGCATGTCCATTTGGTGGTCAAGCACATACAGTTAGAAGCCAAGCGGCCTTACGTTGGATACTCGGCGGACACTTTGAACAGGTAATGTACAATGTCATACCTGTGGGCTAAGCATCTCCGAACCAAGAAGTCTAATTTTTCGTTACTTGGATTATTAGCTTTCAAACATGTCATGTACAATGTCAGGCGTGTAGGTCAGACGACTTGGAAACAAGAGTCTTTCTTCCACGAAACATGTTATATTTTCAAATAAATATGTTTTATTTCAAGCAGAGAAACCAAAAGTCTTAGAACTGTCAGACCTCCCGTATTTATGGTTTATATGACAAGATATTAGCCCAACTAACAAAGCAATATTATGCATTCTATAAGACCAAGAAAACTTGAAAAATGTGGTAAGCTTACAATAGGATCAATAGGTGTTTAACTATTAAGACGTCAGCCCTAAGTAGAGACTTGAAGGCGCACAATCAACTAAAAGAACACACAATGGACACAAAATCTACAAAAAGATCACACATTTAATCACACATTCCTAAAAAGGAAAATTTTTTTTGGATACATCAGACAAAAAGGGCACACACAGGACACATTCCACAAAAATGAATGACACTGGTCACACACTGGACACACATTTGACAAAAAGTTTACAAACTGGGCAAAAATTTGACATAAAATACACACAACTGATACACATTCAATAAAACGTTCACACACAATGAACACATACAGTATTCTAAATAGGCGACACACAATGGACAAAAATTTAACAGAAATATACACACAATGGACACACATTCAATAAAAAGGACACACATTTTATCAAAAAGGACACACATTTCTGAAAAAAGGACACACACTGGATACACATTGGTCAAAAAGGACAAATATTTGACATATTAGTCAAAAAGGACACATGTTGGACACACAATAAAATGAAACACACTGTACACAAATAGACTCACATTAGACACACATTCAATAAAGGATAAACATGCATTAAAATGATGCACTTTTTATCAAAAGGACTTCAGTCTGTGTAAAATGAGACTAGACGTATTTTGATCTTTCTACATATTCAGATGTTTCACAGATGGGCCGCCTGGCTTGCTTGAGAATGCAGCATATACTGCAGAAATGTATACGCATATTTAAATAAAATAAGTACACTTGAATGAACATTCAACTAAGTAGGATACAATCCCATTAGTAGGATACGATCGCAAAATACGGTATGATGCTATCCCATCCGTATGATACGATCGGTCGCAGGAAACAATTGGATACGATACATTTTGTTCCATCTGGTTTTCAACAGCATTTTGTAACAACAACTTTTGACCCTAATGTCATTTGGCTATATTTGGCGAACCGTTGTAAGAAAGGACACGGCGGCCTTTTGTAAAAATCTTCCAGTGTTTTCTTCCTGTAACCTGTTACTTTTATGGTAAATTTTAACAAAAAAAATATTTTTTCTTGAAATTATATTTGTTGCATCGATGAAGTGTCGAAACAAACTAAATAAAATAAAATCGATGGGTCAATCAATATTTAATGAGGTGATATTTTGATATTTGGATTTTTTTTTCTAAATTTGTAATTTATTTATAACATATTTTAAAGATACCGGTCTAGATGGCCGACAATATGTCAGTGGAATGGTAGTAAATACTGTTGCACTCTAGCGAGTAAAAATTCAACCTATATGGTGGCAGAACCCTCTAGCAGATGTGTGTAAAATGTGACACTTGCGCTTCTTGTATCGAATATTGAAAACAAAATGGCGGCTTCATTCTCTGGCAGATGATGTGTGCACTAGATAGTTCTGGCACATCTAGTGGCAAGTATTGAAAATAAAGAAGGTGGCTTTGTACTCTCACAAGTGATGCTATTATTCCTTCAAATTAAAAAAAAAATCCGAATGTGTGTGTTAATTTTTATATACTTTATTTAATTATAGGTCTGGTGAATTTCTTGGTGGTCATGTGGTTAAAGGTGTATGTTTTCCAACCCAAATGAACGTGCTGTCATGGTTGGAATAAACTCACCTCAAATGTATTTTGTATAAAAATTAAATATAATATGTCGATAATGGCCATAACAGAATTGGTAGGTAATTGGACATGGATCTTACATGCATGAGACAGAGAGATGCTTGCACTGTCTAAGAGAAAAACAGCAGAAACATAGATGGCTTTATGTAAAAAGGTGGTTTCCAGGCTGGAAGTTCCAGCAGTGATGTCTACCAAGATGGCGGCCTCTAGTAAACGAAAATAGATGGCGGACATGACATCCGATTCAAAAAAAGAGGATGTGATGTCTGATCGAAGGTGGCTGAAATTAAGTCAAAATCCAATATGGCGGAAGAGTCAACCTTAACCAAAACTGCAATGTTAAATGTAGGGTACTCACTTTAAAGATGGTGGAATAATAAGTGGGTGGAAACTAATATAGCGACCGAGGTTAAAGTTCATTGCCAAATGTCAAAGTCAAAGGTCAACGTCAAATGAAAAGGAACAAGGTTTGTGGTCAAGGTTAAGGTCAAGATCAAGGTCAACGTCAAAGGCCATCCAATGAAGCTGCTGTGACCTCAAAATTTTAAATGGTGCATGTGATGTCATAATTCAAGATGGCGGGCGTTATGTTAAGTTCATGATGTCAAAGCAATCTAAAAGTGCAACGGCAAAGTCATAGTTAGGGACAGGAAAAATTCGCGGGTTCAATGACCTCTAGGAAGAACTCTATAGTTCTACGTACACTCGGTCAAATGTCACCCTCTCATTGGCTGCTGTCTTGTAAAGGTGTCCCAATGTAGCGGCCTGTGATTCGATACAGCTTCGGTTGAGTTTTCTCCTTGGGCCCGGAGTCACCCAGGTGAGTTGTGAACCAAAAGCAGAGGCAGCACTGAGGTATAACTATATGAATTTTAAGCTGTCGTGAAATGAATCCGCGAATTTTTCCGGTCTCTAGTCATAGTTCAAGATAGCCGCCGTGACATCAGAGGTCGGTCATTGACCCCATCACACAATCCAGACACTGGACCCTGCGCTCGAACCCACCAAAACACACTTTTCACTCTGAACAAGTTATATAGACTACAATGTTACAAGTATTCTGTTTCTGCAGTAATATTGTGACATTGTTGGTAACCCTAGTGTTAATGGAAATATTTTGCAAAAAAAAAGTTTTAGCTTTGAAGTGTCCTCCCATACCTATCTAATAATTGAAAGATCTAATAAGGATTTGTTTTTCTTGTAACAAAATTTAGAGAAGAGGACAAAGGCGAAGCCATGCAAATGTGGTGGGAAAAATTAAGATATTCGATAACGAGTCAACAGCAAGTAAGTGGTACTTTATCATATAGTTCTTAGAATAAATAAGTTTCTAAGTAGATCTTATTATTTTTGTTTGACATATTTGTTGTAATTTGAATAACAAATTATCTTAAATTTTTTAGTTTCTAAAATATTAGACAATGCTTCTTTCCTTAAGGATTGAGAAAATGCTTTGCACTAATTGGCAATATATTGCTAAGACCTTAATAAATGAAGTTCCAATGAGTCTACATTTCAATTAACATCAACGATAGCATTGATATAAAATTTGTTTCCACAGTTAGTTTTTCACTTTACTCAGCTAAAATATCATTATTAAAATTACATTTTATGCAATAAATAAGGCTTCAATATTATATTTGTCAGTAAAGATAATTATCTGTTAAACACTGTACACAAAATTATGCTTTATAAGTGTTTTTTTTAAATAAAAGGACCATTAGTGCTTTTCAATTAATAACATAGTATTGTACAAAAATATTTAAAAAAAATTAAAATAACTCAAAAATACATACCTTGAGAACTAATTATGTTAACATAAAAAAAACACGCTTTTATAAATTTTTCCTCCTCAACTGGTTCATCAAAGATACGCCTAAAAATTTACGTATTTAAAGAATGATTTCCTTCTATTTCTGATGTTAGAACTAAGTATTCAAAAATCATAAGTGTAGTGGATGCAGTAACAAGTAGGTAATTAATTTGTGGCACTTAATTACTATTATAATAATAAATTTTAGGGCATAACTAGAGACCTGTAAAATTCGCGATTTCAAATCCCTAAAGGATAGACTCCATGATCCTCTACGCACTCGTGCAAATTACATCTGCTGATTGGTTACCGACTCGTAACACATGTTGACTGGAATGATCGTGATTCGCTAATTCTTCTGTTAAAGATTTTTCATTGGCCCAGAGTCCTTCAGATAGACTGTGGCCCAATCACTGAATCAAAATAAAGTCAAAAGTATTTGGACTCTTTCCTATCGTGAAATGAATCCGCGAATTTTACAGGTCTCTAGGCATAACCACCGATTTAGCAAGATTTATTAGGGCACCCTATTTTAAAAAGCCTTAAAAAAATCTCTTTTTAATTTTTATTTGTACCAAAACAGCTGACGGTTGATATTGTTTCGAGCGCGGATGACAAGGGTAGGACGCGCGCCAGATACCCGCAGGCCGCTGACGTCATGCACGCATACCGCTCGGCGATCAGGGTGGCCGGTCCTCGCCAGGGAATCTCGGGGGCTCGCAGAGGCCGCCGCGTGGAGTAGCGTGAATTGTTCGCCGTCATTCTGGATACTTTCGGCGTCGGGTCGGCCTGGGATGACGCGACACGTCACAGCACCACCAGTCAGTACCAGAAAGGCCGCCAAGGCCAAGGGGTATAAAAAAAGCGACGCCGGCCTCCGAGGCAGTTCAACAAGCGAGTGAACTGAAGTGCGAGTTCGGCGTCAGGACGAGAGGACCCCTTTTTTTCGAGCGGCGCGATGCAGAGCGACGGGAGCTTGGGAGTGCGACTGAACGGCGGGAGGTCGTGTTGGCGGACAGGCGCGATGTAAGGGCCGAACCACTGCTGAGCCTAGCTCCAGTGAGGAGTGCGAACTGTGTACTTGACAGACATTCAGTGATTAATGAACATACATTGTTAAGTGCCAGTGATTTGTAAACACACATTAAGGGGCCCGCCTCGTCAGGGGTGTGTGTGTGTGTTAGTGAGGCGGGATGATAGCGCGACGCTCGCTGGTATTTCTAGCGCGGTATCGCTTCTAAGCGCAATGCTCTGAGCTTGCGTGCAGTCTACTCGTAGTCACAGGATAACTGTGAAATTTGATCGGTGACCGTAACATTATATGGCCGAGAAATGAAGATAAAGGTGTAATGCAAGTCCCGTAAGTGCTTTCAAGAATCTGTACCGGTCGTTTTACGCCTAAAAATTACTTTGAAAACATGCATTTTAGCCATTTTAACTCTTCTAAAAATACAGTTTAAATACTTAATCCGAAATCAAAAGAACTTTTCGGAAGCAGACCCCACTCGGTATATCTTGAGTACTTTTGAAATCGCGTTGTTTTTCCTGAAGCTCTGCGCACCGTGTGTGTACCCGGGTAGGCGGGGGCCTTAAGTGTGGTGATTCAATCAGTAATGTAAATATTAGTAGTAAATAAAACCTTATAAAATTAATTGGGCTATCCTTACGAACCGGCGTTCCCCACTCGTAACTATATTTAGCTACAACCATAATAATTACTAGGATTCGCTTTAATCAATAACTCGCCTATACATATTCAAAATGATTTTGGTTAATCACTTTACATCCTTTCTCATAACTCTTCAGGATCGTCTCATTAAGTCAATTGCTATTCAATTTAGAAATTATTATATTCCTGATTAAGGTAGGTCCATCTGGCGAATTAAATTCCAATGAGGCAAAGAGGGATATCATTAAAAAAAAGTCGTTTATTGAAATAATCAGGTTGCAGCGGTGTTTAGCTAAGCTTGTACGTTTTATAAATACTGAAAGAATTCCGGTAAATAAATGAAATTATCTTTGGTTCTTATCGCAGTAGTTTTTTATGTATGCTAGGGACCAAACACACAGGTATAAAGTACAAATATGTAAAAAATGTTTGTAATTCAGATAATTACAAAATGAAAGCCATGATTTCGTACTACAACATAAACTACTTTAATTTTATAAAATAATAAAGCGGTTGGCCTGCTTCAATATTAAGATCATGAATTTAATGGACCATTTTCAAAAACAAAAGCCAACCATTGAGGAAATATTAAATAATTAAATTTTTTAATTTGAAATTTTTCCCTTTGGGAGGCAATGATGCCGTTCAAACGCGAAATTTTGTCATTAAATTTTTTTTTGAGGTTTTCACGTAAAAAGGAAAATGTTCAAGGCTAAAGTTTCCAGAAATCAAGATGGTAGCCGTTCACTAACCTGCAACCTGCACGTTTACCTGAACCCTGTGCCTGAACTGACCAAAATATACTTCTCCTATACAAGATAATTAATAAATCAGAAATGTTGTTATCACAAAGTCAGCAGTGATAAATACATATATGATCTTTTTGTAACGGGTAGGTTAATGCAAACACTATTCAGTTCATTCCATAATACAATGAAAAAAAGTTTCTCCTCTAGGAATTCCGTCCCATGTTGCAGATAAAAATCACCTGTTAAACATAAACAAATATAATATTTTTAAATGTATATCCTTAAACTAAAATAAATAAAAAATAATTTTTATTCATTTCACTTTTGATTTATTTTTAATTCCACGTTTTTCTGTAAGATTTATCTAACTTTATGTTTATAGTATTTAAAACATTTGAACTTTTCATTGAAGTTCACTTTAAAATGGAATACTTAATATAATGAATTGAGATGAAATATGTCAAAGTGTAAAGTAAAATAAAAAAGCTGAAATTGTTGAAAACATGTCATAGGTATAATTCTGGGAAACATTAAATTTATTTTAATACTGAACCGAATTTCTGCGTAAATTTATTATAAAAAACAAGTATTTAGAAACTAAAAGTGTAAATTACCTTTATTATAAGATTCATGCAGACACATGCTTAATATATAGTTTTTTTAAATAATAATCCATATAATAATTATATATTTTTTAAATTTTGTAAAAAAAATTTAAATAGTCAAGTCATAACCGTCAGTAGGTTAAATATTATATTTACAGTGTATTCATACTTTTCTGATATACTTCTTATGTTGTATAATTAGGCTGTGCAATTGTAAAAAAAAAAAAAATTGGGGGTTGTCTGTAAAGTCGGTTTACGGACGATAATTTTACGTGATAAAGTCATAAGAAAACATTGATGAAAAATTGCATACTTTTTAATTTTCAAATATTATTTACAATTTTTGTAAATTAAATTTAAATAATTTGTTTAAATATAATCACGAACTTTTAGTTAAAAAGCCCGCCTTAACCTGCTTGATATTATAGAAGATTTTCTCGCACGGTGGTTGGCCGGTTCTTGCACGCACGTCTCAGGTGGAACGTGAAAATGAGTCATGCTTTTTCGTGCCTGCAGCTGGCGTTCATCGTTTTATAAGACGTTATCACGTCAAAATTACTTGATGTAAGTTTTTGGACATACGCCATTGCTAAGAACTTTTTCTGTTGAAGAAAAACTAATAAATAAAATAAATAAATAAAAATAAAAATAAAAATACTCAAAAAAGATACAAAAAACACACAAAATTAAGCAAAACAATTGCTGTTGTCAACAAGGATATGAACACCACAAAATATTCCGAAACAGGAATATGGTCAGCAAACAAAGAAAAAACAAAGAAAAATGTACTAAGAGAACGAAAAAATCCCCACAAATGATGACAACACAAAAATATTGAAACCCAAAATAATTCAGCACAACAGTTGAAGCGAGACAAAAAACATGACAAAACGAAAAAACAAACAAATACAATAGTTTTACCTAAACAGAAACAAGCGACGTTTCGGGAACTGCTATCTGCTCCCGTCCTCAGGCAGAGACGCACATGGTACGGAAACACAGGTGCGACTGAGAAGGGGCTGGAAAATGAGGGTATTTATCAGATAAAGAGCTACATCTTGCTCAGCCAATGACAGACGAGCTGTCTCCCCATTGGCTGTGCACCATGTAGTTAAAGCGGATTGGTTATGGTGGGTTGAGTATTGGCTATTGTTTTGTGCTGCAGGGATGTTTCTCTCTTTATCAAAGGGATCCACATATTTTTTAATTCAATGCTCTGCTGGCTGAAAATATTTTTATTGCTAATAATGAAGGCTGATTCTTTGATTTTCCTTTTTATTTTATCGGATTCCTGTATGAGTGGTGTGGAGTCTTCCCAGAGAATTTTGTGGCTATTTTCCCATGTATGTTCAGCAAGTCTGGATTTTAGGGTTTCACCCTTCTTGCAGTTGTTTTTGTTTTCTTTGATTCGGGTGGATAGAGCTCTGCCAGTTTCACCTATGTACATGTGGCCACATTCACAGGGGATTTGATACACACAGTTGTGAGTTTGTAATTTTTCTGTGGCTGGTTTCACCTTGGTAACAATACTTTTAATAGTAGATTTAGAACGGAATGCTGTTTGAAGTCCATATTTTAAAGATAACACGTCAAAATTACTTGTTCATACCATGTGGTTGAATGTGTTACTGCCTTACATGAAAATGAATACCAATTTGTATGGTCCCCAGTTTCTGTGATGTATATCTTCCCAAAATTTTAGATTAACATTTCAAATTACACGATGAACATGTTCTAAAACGTGTCATTAAAACGCAGTGAATGTCACGGGTGGAATGCCATCAACAAGGAAAGGTTCATGTTAATCTTCGAGTCGGTATTAAGTGATTTTAGTTCAAATGTATCTAAAAGTTACATCGTATTAAGCTACTGAGCATAACCGTGGACCGTGAAAAGTAATAAAAATATTTAACTTAAATGGATAGGATACAGTTAAAATCTGCATGACTGTATAAATGACAGCATTTTTTGAAGCTTCACCAATTACTAGAGACCTGCAAAATTCGCGGAGTCATTCGGTTATAGGCTAGAATTCAAACACATATACCTCGTAGATAATTTTGCTATTGGCTTACTGTTCATCTGGACGAATCTCAACCAGTTATAAACCCTCAACCAAAGAAGGATCGAATCACAGACAAACCAGCTGAGACGACTTACAAGTCGGCAGCCAATGAACTTGCGTTATTTGCCCGTGTGTACAGGGGTATGTGCAGTCTATCCTGAAGGCCATCGAAACCGCGAATTTTGCAGGTCTTTACCAATTACGCATGCCTAGTTATTTCTTACAACAAAATAAACCTAAAACTTGTAAACATATGCTATCTTAAAGTGATTATTAAGAGAGTTATGTCCCGTTTAATATGAGACTTTAATTATTTTTTTTGTTTCGAATAAATATAAAAATGTTATGAAAAATGTATGCTTATAATTATTTTTATAATTGAATTCTTCTACCTATAAAAGTGTGATTAATAATATTGTTTACCTTCGTTTTAAAATGATGTTTTATTATTAAAGATATTGATTTATCGTGATGGGATGATATTCTATGATTGAATTTACTGTAATTTTCCTGTGTTTGCAACACATATTTCCTGTTAACCTATGATTGGCAAAAGAAGATCGTTCCGAATTTAACTTAGGTATTGAGGAATTACATACAACAATTATAAACCTCATTGTTTACAGGTAGACCGTGAATAGTTATTGTACGTAAATAACATTTTTTTAAAATCATAAATGTATGAAAAATAACTGTGGACAGATAATATCTATGTTCAAAACATTTTTTAGGGAAAATCATTAATATTTAAATATTTATATTAACTTATTTGCAAACTGTGTTACCTAGCCTAATTTGTTATGAAGAGAAACGATGTTTTCGTCTATTTTAAATGAGTTGTAATATGTAATAGTCTCTGTAATAGAACATATGATTTGTTAATACTTGGCTAAGTTGCACATTTGGTTGAAAATTGGTTTCCATTGCACATACTAATTAAAATGTTATTTAAATATTGTTCTAAAATTATAATACTAATGTTCATATTAATACAGAATTTTTCAAACAAATCTTTTTTTTTTTTTTCAAAGCAATCACCTTAATTGTCTCTGTTGGTTTTGTTTCTGTATACTTAGAGTGCGGTATTGTATTGGTTATTTTTGCGAGTAGCATACACTTATTTAGTTTCTTACTGGATGGTATTGCTAACAGGTACCGATGATCTTGATAACTGGTCGTCTACGACAGAAGAGAATGCTGATTTATATATAATTTCCAGACAGGTGAGACCCCGCAATTTCTTCAGTTACCCAACCGTCAGTTCTTTAGGTTTCAGTTTCTTCATGAATCCATAACAATCAAGATAGGTTAGTAAATGTCACTAACTGTGATTAAAGAGGCTAAACTAAGACCAAAACTAATTATTATCTCTCATATGACGTAAAATGTTTAATTCAGTGATAGCAAATGCGTTTATTGGTATCTGAGGCCAGAATATAATTTTAGCTTCTGAAACATTGTACAGAATTTAATAATCTGAATAGTGAATTTTTTATAAACCACACCAGAAGTGCGCTTTCGTAGGTTCCTAGCGCAGGGACCAGGGTCAGGGTTGTGTGATGAGGTCAATGACCGACCTCTGATGTCACTGCGGCCATCTTGATTTATAATGTTTCCATAGCTATTTTTTACTAAGCTTATATCACGACCTTGATAAAATGTTCGCCATATTAATTTAAGATAGCCTAACACATCCGCCTATTTGAATTGTGACTTTATGGCAGCCATAATGTATGCCCTTTGACCTTGAAATCAAGCTTATCCTTTACCATGACTAGAGACCCGAAAAATTCGCGGATTCAATGACCTCCAGGATAGACTCCAATATCCTCTACACACTCGGGCAAATGCCAACTGTTCATTGGCTGCTGACTTGTGAGTCGTCTCGACTGGGTGGCCTGTGATTCGACACTTCTATGAGTGAGGGTCTCTAATTGGCCCTCAGTCCTCCATATTAGCAGTGAACCAATGACAGAAGCAGCAATAAGGTATAATTATTTGAATTTTAGCATAACACGAATTGAACCCGCGAATTTTTCGCATCTCTAATCATGACCTGTGACATCAGTCTACATTTTTGTTTCAGCCTTCTTGAATTCCGCCATCTTGACACTGATTGATCCACTAACCGATCATTGCAGTTTTAGTTACGATAGCACTGTCCATCATATTGAATTCTGTCGTTACATGCGCCATCTTGGATTATGACATCACAGCCACTTTTTAGTTTCTGACATCATTTCCGCATTCTTTTTTTCATCTGTTAGAGGCCGTCATATTCGATGCCTCCATCCTTGTTTCTGATATTTATTAGTAAAGAGCTTCAGCTTCGCTATGTATCATGCCCGTAAGGTCTATGTTGCTTTACCTTCTAATGTTGTTATGGCCCTTTTGACATATTAAGTTTAATTTTTTAAACAAAATACACTGGTAGCATGGTTATTCGAACCAGAACAGCTCATACCCCAGGGCTGGAAAACATATGCCTTTGACCATAGATATGGCCATCTGGCCATAAACCAGACCGAGAATGAAATGAGGTAGGATATATTTAAATAACACACACATATTCGAACTTGTAACTATTTTTTTAAATTTTAAGAAATAATAGCATTACCTGTGAGAGGGCGTTGTCACCAATTTTATTTTCAAAACCTGCTGCTAGGATCGCTAGTTACATGTAGTGCACAGATCGTCTGGTAGAGAGCGCTGCCGCCATTAAGTTTTAAGTACTTGCCAGTAGGATCATTAGTGTCATGTATTGCATACATCGTCATTAAGAAGGTGCTGCCGCCATATAAGTTTATTTTTTTCCGCTAGAGTGCATTAGTGTCAATTACTAAATCGTCTGTTGTCTTAGCATTTGCCATCCTGTCGGCCATATTGGCCGCCATGTTAAAAAATTGTGCGGATCTCCAAGCAGAAAGGCGTCTTCAGGAAAGGTGTCCTTGCGAATTGGAGTCCCGAACTTTTCCGTGTTTGCCAAGTTTGCGAATCTGAACCTAGGACCTACTACTTCGGAAATTTGGACCACGAGTATGTTCTCGTGGCTTCTATGCCGAAGAGATTCAGTATTCTATGTATCCCGGCATGTATTTGGTGGAGAAAATTCTCAAACGAAGAAATTGACATTCATACATCAAATGGTGAGGGTTTCAACTTCGCTTTGAGTCGTGGGTAGCAGATGCCAAAATCGATAAACGCTAGTAATTTATTTACTTTTCTACATATAGAAATAATTTAATAATCTGTTGTTTTGTTAATATCTTGTGGAAATTTATTTTTCAAACCTATCACTTTTATGGTAAAATTAAATAAATAATTATTCCTTTGAATTTAATTTTTTCATTGATTTACTACCTGACCAAGGACTCAAACCTATTGTCTTAAATATAATTTAACTAGTGATTTTTTTTATCAATTTTGGAATATTTCCAAATGCTAGGTTAATAATAACAGATTTTAAAAATAGCGGTCAATATGGCTGTTAAGCAGGTGGATTGCACGGTAATAAATACTGCTGCACTCTAGTAGGCAAAAATTAAACCAATTTGGCGGAAGAAATCTCTAGAGATGTGTGTATTACGCGACACTATCGCTCCTTGTATCGAGTATTGAAAACAATATGGTGACAGCTCTCTCTACAAGATGATGTGTGCACTACTACATAGTTCTAGAGCTCCTAGTAGCAAGTCTTGAAAGTAAAGATGGCGGCTACGCCTTTTCGCCGGTGATGCTATTATACCTTCCAATTAAAAAACAAGAATGCAAGTTCAGGTATGTGTAAATTATATTAACATACCGTTTTTAATTCTTAGTCTCGTGAATGTCACAATGGTCGTGTGGTCAAAAGCATATGCTATCCAACCCAGAGGTACGAGTTTTCTTGGTTTGAATCACCTCGCTTCCAAAGGATTTTGTATAAAAAAAATTAAATATTACAATAAGGGCCATTACAACATTGGTAGGTAATGGAATATCAACCTTACACGCACGAGACAGAGCGATGCTGGTTCTCCCTCGGAACAAACAGCAGAAACAATTACGTTGGTATCCAAGATGGTGGCCTCCAGCAGAACAAAAATGAAGATGGCGGTATTGATGTCTGCCAAGATGGCGCCCTACAGCAGACGAAACAAGATGAGGGGCGTGACATTAGAATAGAAAAAAGGGCTGTGATTTCATATTCAAGAATGTAGACATGACCTCAAAATTTAATATGGCGGAAGGTTCTACCACAACGAAAACTGAAATTTTAAATAGTGGGGCACTCAAGTAATTTCAAGATGGCAGCATTAAAGATTGTGGGAACCGAGATGTTTACTGAGGTCAAATGTTAAGGTCCAGGTCAAGTTCAAAGGAAAATGTCACAGTCCAAGGAACAAGACCAAAGTTCAAGGTCAAAGGTCATCCAATATGGCCACCATGATATCAAAGTTTAAATATCATATTATGTCACAATTCAAGATTGTTTTGTGTTATGTCAAGGTCCTGATGTCAGAGTGACGAAAAAGTGAAACGGCAATGTCATAATTCAATATAGCCGCCACGACATCACATGTCGGTAATAGACCCCATTACACAATTCGGACCCTGGACCATGCGCTCTGACCTACCAAAGCCCACTACTGACATCGAACACGTTATGCACAATGTTACAAATATTCTGTTTTTGCAGGAATAATTGACCCCAGTGTTTCTTAGAATGTTTTTTTTTGCAAAAAAAATAGCTTTGAACTATCCTCTAATAACTGTTAATTGAAAGATTTAATAAATGTTAATTTTTCTTCTAATCAACTTTTATAGAACGAAGAAACTTCTAGCTCGGAGGGGACCGTTTGTGAATCAGTCATGAATATACGAGAAGAAGAAATAAAAAACAACATGGCAGGACCCGATGGTACTTCATCAAAAGGTAAGAGATACTTTATCATTTTATTCTGAATAACTGAGTTTCTAAGTATAAGTGTAACTAATAATTTGTGTTTTTCCTATTAGTTGTAATTTGAACCAAAAAATCTGACGGTGATTTTTTTTCTTTTTTAGGAAATTAGACAATGTTTCAGTCGTAGGGAATGAGAAACCTTTGAAATAGTTAGCATAATATTACTAAGACATTTATGAATGAGGTTTCAATGAGACCACATATCAATTAACATCGCCGCTACCATCGACAATAATTTTCTTACCACAATTCGTTTTTCACTTTACTTAGTCTAAACATCATTATTACATTTAAATTTTATGCAATAGAAAAATCTTGATGGTTGATTCTCGGTAAAAATATTTTATCTATTACTCGTTTTACACAATAATGTAATTTATATATATTTTTCAAGATAAAAACACCATTTCCTACTTTGTAATTAATAACATAGTATGGTACAAAAATTAACAATATTTAAATAATTAAAATCTATCTGTCCTTTAAAACTACTATTAACAGAAAAAATACATTGTAATTTTTTCCATCAACTGGTTTATCAAAGACCTGCTTACAAATTGCGTAATTAATTAATTATTTCTTTCCACTCATGAAGTTATGATATGGTTTACTAAAACTATAGCTGTAGTGAATGCACTAACAAGTAGGTCATTAATTTATAGTATGTTATTACTTGTCTTAGAATAATAATTTAGGGTAGGGAACAAACGCCAATTTAGCAAGCTTTTTTCAGCCACCATACTTTTAAATGCTTAAAAAAATATCTCTTTTTAATTTTTAAGTGGACCAAAACAACTGACATTCAATATTGAGCTAAACCCAGGATTATATCTTGGATTCTCTTCAAACCATTACTCGCCTATTACAAGTTTGGAATTGATATTGGGTAACCACTTCGCATCCTTGTTTATTACTCGTTCAGAGAAGAATTTTTAAAATTTTTTGCTATTAAATTTAGAAATATTTTTCCTCCTGATTGGAGTTTAATAGGTTAATTTAACCCGATTTAAAGCAAAGAGGTATATCTTTAAAAAAAATTTAAATAAATGATATTATTAGGTTGCATTGTTATTTAGTAACGCTTGTGCGTTTTATATTTGCGGGAAGATTTCCGGTAAATAAATAAAAAAAATTTGGGTTCGGATAGCATTCTTTTTGATGTATGGTAGGGCCAAACACACAAGTAGGTAGTAAAAATATGTGAAACTGTATTTTAGATTATCACGAAATCAAAACTCAAATTTCCTATTAAACAAAACTGTTTAAAATTTTCAAATACTAAATAAAGTGGCATGCTTCAATATTAAATTTATGAATTAAATGGACCCTTTTCAGGAAAAAAAATGCTAGCCGTTGAGGAAATTTTAAATGACTATAATTTTTATAATTTGAAATTTTCCTTTCGAATGGCAATGATTAATTTGAAACGTCACATTGTCGGTCATTAAAAGTAATTTTGTAATTTTTACGTGAAAAAGAGATTTTTTTAAGATTAAATGTTCCTAGAATTCAAGATAGTGGCCGTTCACTAATAGCAAAATGCACGTTTACCAGAACACAGTACCAGACATGACTAAACTATTCTTAATTATAGAAAATAATTAAGAAATCAGAAAAATTTAACCACAAAGTCAGTAATTAATTAATACGTTATTAGTTGTTATAACGGATGAGTTAAGACAAAATTCTGTTCAGCTCATTCCATAATACAATGAAAAAGGTCCCTTCTCTAGGAATTCCGTTTCAGGTCGCAGAAACTTTTTTTTTTTCAGAAAAAAAATGAACCATTAAACACAACAATTATAAAATGCTTTTAGATTCATATCGTTAAGTTTTGTTGTGCAATAAAATAAATGAAATAAAAATCATTTTCAATTCACTATTGATATATTTTTAATTCCTTGTTTTGCCGTAATATTTATCTAACAGTTTGTTACTAAGTTTTAAAACATGTCAACTTTACACTAAAGTTCACTTTAAAATGGAATACTTAATATAATGAGATATAATAATATGAGAGATAATAATATAATGAAATTTGTTAAAGTGTAAATAAAATAAAAAAGTTGAAATTTTTAAAATCATAAATAGGTATATTTCTGAGAAATATTTAATTTTTTTTTATAATACTGAATTCAATTTTTGCGTACCTTTGAATGTAAAAACATGTATTTAGAAGCAAACAGTGTTAATTCAATTATATGGTTCATGCAGACATATGCATAATACATAAGGTAAGTTAGCCAAATAAGGCCCGCCTTAATTATAAAATTTAAAAAAAATAGTATGAAGTTAGTAAAAATTATGAATGTTGGTCAGCAGCCTTCTTAAATATGTGTACTTCGATAATACATGATCAGAAGTACCAAAAGTACGTAAGTTGTATGTACCAAAAGACATTATCCAAAAATGATGCAAAGGGCCTAATTAGGAATACCTGTTCCAAACAAGGCCCAGCAGCAGTACCAAATAAGGCCCATGTTTAAATAACTGCCAATTGAAGTCAAATAACAATAAATTGTAATGAAATTATTTATACATTACAAGGTGCAATGGTGCTGGTACACATTCAGATAATTTGAATTACATTGTAACATTTTAGAACCTCTATCGATAAATATTAAAATTCCTACAGCTGAACATGTAAATACTAAAAGTTCGCACTCGAATCACAAACCAGAAATTTTAAAGAAAAGTCACAGCTGAAAATGAACATGTAGGTACACAATATGTCTGTGGAACTAAGTAGCCTACAAGCACAAACTGGGCAAATGAAATTTGGTATTTTGTCCTTAGCAGTAAGCCCCACACATTCTTCATGAACATAGTGGCTACACTTTACACACAGTCTCATGTCAGCAATCCTGTCCTCTGTGCAAATGAAACAATACCAGGCTTCTTTTCCTTTCTTCTTCGTGTCACTCGATCCAATAGCAATATGTTTTTGTGTGGCAGGTTCAGAGTGTTTTTTATTGCTTTTAATATTGGATCTTCCTCGGGCAGCATTGCCTGGCTTGTAGTCTTGATTTTGATCATTCTGAGTCTTCATTTTGTCTTCAAATAATGTCTTCGTTACCTCAACAGCTTTGTAATTAAGCGATTTTTTTCGATTTACATTATTCTTTTTCATCACCTCAGGTGTCCGTAGGATATCTTTGAATGAAATGTTTAGACTGGGTTCTGTGCCATCACAGGATACAAGAGAAGAGTCACTTGAATCACTTGTTCCCGACGATGAGTCTTCTGCATACCTTAGTTTGTCAGCTATTTTTAGAGTTTCCTCTTTTACCTACCCATGCTTGCTCTCTTGTAGGTGAACTGGGGCTGCAGACTGTGATCCTTGTACTGTTTCATCTGGGTTTTCTATTCTGAAAGTTCTGAAGGAGCGTAAGCACTCTTGTGGATAACAGTAGGGTCAAATGGGTAAATGCCAGTTGCAGAAAACCCACTTGCTACGTTACTAGGGATAGCAACTTTGGTCCAAACCCTACTAAATATTTTCCCAAAAATCCTTTTGGTTATCGTGCGGTCTTGAATGTTTGTCTGCTTTGACCAATGTAGTAACACTTCATCATCCCAAAATGTTTCATAAGGACCGAAAACAGATTTATCAAAAGGCTGCAGCTCATGTGTTGTGTTGCTTGGTAAGCAGAATAGTGTGATTCCGTAGGCTTCAGCAGCTTCCACAATGCCTATGTCCAAGTGTGAATATGCACCATCAAAGATAAACAAAATGTTACCTTGTGGTTTGAATTTCGCAAATGATGAATCCATGAAATGAAAGTTGCTGTTGTCATCAACCCTTTCTCAGTCATTTCAACCTCTGTTCCAGGTGGAAGGTTATCTTTCCATTAAGGATTTAATCGCTTTCCCTTAAAAAGAATCATTGATGGTATGACCTGACCCAGTGCATTCCCACACGATACAATAGACACATTTTCGCCATGTTCAGGTGCTACAAGATTGACTTTTTTTTTCTCCTTTTCTGGCATACACATTTTGTTGTTTGTGAAGGGTAATTCTACAGCCTTTTTCGTCAATGTTGTAAATTACCTGGGGCTTGTCAAAAATATCTAAACGGGTCATAACTGCCTTCAGTTTATCAAAATAATCATCCACGATAACCTTATTCATCTTTGCAGCCCTAACAGGATTCATGTTTTGAGCTTTTCGCTTGGATATTTCTGGGTGACGCTGTAAGAACAGTTTCAACCATTTTCTTCCAGCCAGTCCACGCCCTTTATCGAATGGGTTGGCGATATTACATTGTTAACAAAAATTTGAGAAAACATATGTTCCAAATTAGGCCCGCGGGCCTTATTTGGTTCTCCAATGTGGGCCTTATTTGGAGTTTGTCGCAAACACACACTTTCTTTAAGTGTTTTACTCACAGTTTAATACACAACAAGAGTTTAGAATATATAACCATACTAATATATTCTGTAAACTACGGGCTTTAAAATGGCATATAGATACTTTGTGTCAGTTACATTACCTTAATGTGAAGTCGTTTTTCACGATTCGTCGAAATTAGTAACCACAGCCACTACGAATTCCTTGCCGGTCTCTAATGCGTGTAAAATGGCGAACAGTTCGCGTCCCAACTAGTAGTACCTGCATTGACTTCTAGATGCCAGAGGCTGTCCGCAGAATGTCTCGTCCGGTGAAAATCTCTTTGCTTTCCTAGTAAACTCAATGACGGGCCTTATTTGGACCCGGGCCTTATTTGGTCAAGGTACCTTACATATATAGCATTTAAAAATAATAATCTATATAAAACAAAATTTAAAAAATAAAAATATTGTAAGAAATTTTTAAATTATCAGTTCATTACCGTCAGTAGGTTAAATATTATATTTACAGTTTATTCATACTTTTCTGATATACTTCTTATGTTGTACGTTGGGGCTGTGAATTGTAAAAAAAAATACTATTCATAGTGGTTAAATGTGTTTCTGCCTTACAGGAAAATGAATACCGATTTGTATGGTCCTCAGTTTTTGTGATGTCTAACTTCCAAAAGCTTTACATTAAAATGACAAAAGTACACTCAGACCATGTTCTAAAACATGTCATGACAAGGCAGTGATTGTCAGGTTTCGGTGCCATCAGCCAGGAAAGTTTCAAGTTAATCTGCAACGAGCCTGTGTGAGGTGATTCTAGTCCACATAAGTCTAAAGGTTTCATATTTTCAAGCTACTGCGCGTAATCGTGGATCGTGAATTTATAACGATTATTTTTAACTTTAATGAAAATCACGCAGTTAACATCTGCCTGTAAAAATTACGTAACATGTTTACAGCTTTTTTTCTAGCTTCACCATTTACAAAATAAACAGAAAAAAATTAAAACTTTTTTTTACTATAAAGTGATTATTAATAGAGTTATGTCCCATTTAATATGAGAGTTCTGACCTTTTGTTTTGAATAAATATCTAAATGTTACGCAGTAAGTTTTCTTATTAATTTCCGGATAATTGAACTATTTTATCGGAGCAAATGTGGTTAACGATATAATTTCCTTACTTTATAAAACGATGGTGTCATATTCTTTGGAGACAATGATTTATCGTAGCGGAATTTTGTTGTTTGATAGATTGAATGTTTTTTTTTTGTTTGCAACTCGTATTTCCTGATAAACTCTAATTGCCGAAAAAAGCTCGTTCGGGATTTTACTAGATCAATACGGAATCACATACAATAAAATATGTCTTTGCCTATCCCTAAAATAGCAGATTCATTTAACTAACGTTCTTAAAATCATAAGTGTATGAAAAATTACTGGAATATATAGGCTACTATACATGTTCAAAACATTTGAGCGAAAATCAGTTTTAAATTATACGTAAATCCATCTTATTATTGAAGAGGAACGATGTGTTCGTTTACTTTCACTTAGGTGTATGAACTCTGTTATAAGAAACATGATCTACTCATTTGTGATATCGTTGCACTACACTGACAGAAATTTTTGTATATTTTACAAGGAAAATCCTTGGAAACCCTGTTGCCAAGTATATTACTTGTAAAACTACAAGGCAGAACTTTGTACTATGTGCGATTTTGCAAGGCTCTGCCTTGTAGTTTTGCAAGAAATATCCTTGGCAACAGGGTTTCCAAGAATTTCTCTTGTAAAAGTACAAAAAAATTTTTAGAGTGGGATTTTCCGTAAAAATTGTTTTAAATTCACATACTTTTTAATATTTTTTAAGTAGTATGATTTGGACGGTCTGGAAAAAGGCATCAGGCTGATTTCATGGGATTGTCAGTGTTCGCAAAAAAATATTGGGTGCGTATACTTATGTACGCGCGTTATATTAATACTTACTTGGCAAAATATAACACTAACTTTAATTTTGCATATAAATAATAGTAATATGTATTGGGGGCTCCGAGCCCAGGCTTCAGGCTGTGGAGCTGTGTGTACGGCCGCCATCTTGGATTCTGACGTCACGGCGGCCATCTTGGATGGGTGTGACCTTGACCATTGACCTTCACCTTGACCTTTGACATTCAAAATTTGCCAAAATTTGCCCTAATTTCCTGGGCTCGGAGCCCCCAATACATATTACTTATAATTTTAAAAAAAATAATAAAAGAATTGGATTGATCGGTGGCATTGTGCGAATCTCCAACAAGAAATGTGTCTTCGAGAAAGATTTCACTGCGAATCGGAGTCCTGAAATTGTCCGTGTAACCCACATTCGCGAATCGGAGCCCAGAACCTACTACCTCGAATATTTGGACCAAGATTTCATTAGCGCAGGCTCCTATGCTGACGAGATTCAGCCTACGACATGGGCGTAGATCCCGGGGGGGCCAGGGGGGCCCGGGCCCCCCCTGGAATTAATGGGCCCCTCCTTGGGGGGGCCCACTTCGTGATTTTAAAGTTAATGGTGTACACAACATATATATCAGATTACTATTTACAACGACGACATACACTTTGACATGCTTTATATTCCTACCTTTGAGTTCCGTAGTTATTTTCCCCTACCCCTTCTGCGAAAGCCATGGTATGGAGTTTTCTAGTGAGAACTTTGAAACCCTTAATTCCTAGAAACCGTTCATTCCAAAGGACGAAGCTATGGTAGGGTTCCGTTAGCATTTCCTCCCCATTGTTACGCACACTACCTTGTCCTCTGAAACGACAGTATTATAGGTTTCAGGTAGTCTGCTTTTAAAGTGGTTTTGCTCTCGTGTGCGCCAGTCTTCTGATTTCTTGGCAAACGTCAACATGGATAATTTCGTGACGCGGAAGAAACGGAAAACAGAATCTGATTCTCACCTGGTAGGCTTGATTGTTTTATAAGTAGTGATTAATACCATTTTCTGGAATTTTTTAGCTCATCTCCATTCTGTAAGGCTAGCTGCTCTGTACGTTACATGTGAATATACAGGGAATAATTTTTTCCTCGTCAATATGGAATTTAAAATCACTCTCCTTTTATTATCAAATGATAATTTTCACAATTCATGGCCGATAATCACTTTATAACATTTGTTATTTGATAACTGCAACACTGCACGAGTAAACAGAAGTAAGAGTGAGAAAGAAGTATTTAAACGTTACATATCCGTATTTAAGTTAATAAGGAAGCAAACGCGTCTCTTTAATAACTAATCAAGCGACATATTTTAACTAAATAATTCACTGCCAAAATACTGATTATACTAAATATAAGCCGAGAAATGTATGTGGTTCAATTAGCTGTAGTATAAATTTCATAGTTCTATCTCCGATATTTAACATTTGTGTCTTTAAGATTTTTTTCTTTTTTACCTGGTTGATGGCTTTACTAAATAAAATAGTCTTTAAGGGTTTTAATATGATTCGATCGTTAATTTTATGTTGATCCGTTTATTAGCTTTGGCGCTTTGGGTTTTTAGGGCGCATCAAACACTGTGAACAAAGAATTTTACGAACAGCATTTGAATCGCAGTAATAATGTGATGTGGCATAAAAAAAACCGACAAAGTGCGAATCTAACTCGCGCACGAAGGGTTCCGTACCATTATCTATAAAAGCGGCAAAAAAAATCATGTCTGTTGTATGGGAGCCCCACTTAAATATTTAATTTATTCTGTTTTAGTATTTATTGTTATAGCGGCAACATAAATACATCATTTGTGAAATTTTATTCTGTTTTCACTGGTGAAATTGCTCTTAGTTATTCCAGCTTCTTCATGCGAAGTTGAGCGCAGCTTCAGCGCTCTGAGGCGTCTGAAGACACGGTTAAGAAGTACCACGACTCAAACCCGTCTCAACTCAGTGACTGTGTGTCATGTTCACAAAAGTCGTTTGGATGAACTTAGTTTACATGAATTAGCTAAAGATTTTGCTTCAAGATCTGAAATTAGAATAAACACTTTTGGAAAATGGTAATGTATGGGTGGGGTGTTATCTATTTGCATTATAATCACGTATATTATTTTTATAGTTTTTTTCATGGATATTTTATGTATTTAGGTTAGCAAATTATTCAAACATGTTTGAGAGATCACTTCTTATAGGCATTAATTAATAATTACTAAAACATATGTTGCTCTGCTTTATTGTTAATATCACTTATGTAAAAATAAAGTGTATAACATACGATCTTATCATCCAGAGAAGACTTGTTTCGGTTGACCTCTAGCGCAAAATTCTTAAACCACAGAATTCACGGGCCCCCCCTGGAAATCCTACATATTTGCGCCCATGGTCTACGATGTATCTCAAACGAAGAACTGGTCAAGAAGTGGTACTTTCCACCGAGGTTTCATTCGCGGGCAGCAGATGCGGAAATCGAAATACACTAAAGACTACCTATCATATTTGCTTGTTTGTATTTGTAGTATTGTAGAATTTATGTATATGACTTTGTATTTTATAATAAAATATTTAATGAAGGTGATATTAAATTATATTTTAAAGCAAAAATAACATTTTCTTGCATCGAAAAAGCATCAAACAGAGGATAGGATTCCATCGAATCAATAAATATTAACAGATATTTTTTAATAAACATGTTTTTTCGGAACATTACCAATTTTATATATGGAGGCAAAAATAGTGACAAGACATGTTACGACACCTTGCGGTCTTGTGATTGACACTACGACACTATAGAAGGTAAAAACTAAACCAACATGGCTGTTACACACATTAGCAAACAAAAAAATGGCGGATCCAAGAAGGTCGCCATATCAAACTGGTAGGCATAATATATATTCGTTTGCAGTCTCCCAGCAGCCACTACGGAGAAGGACTTGAAGCCAATTTTAATCATTCATGGATAGAGACCTGTAAAATTCGCGATTTCAAATCCCTAAAGGATAGACTCCATGAGCCTCTATGCACTCCTGCAAATTACATCTGCTGATTGGTTACCGACTCATAACACTTCTGTTAAAGATTTTTCATTCGCCCAGAGTCCTTCAGATAAACTGTGGCCCAATCACTGAAGTAAAATAATGTCAAAAGTATTTGGACTCTATCCTATCGCGAAATGAATCCGCGAATTTTACAGGTCTCTATTCATGGCTCGTACTGAGGACGTAAAAAGCCATAATGTAGGTGATTTATATTACAAGTTTACTAAAATTGTAATTTTAATACTTTTTAATTTTTTTAAATTATAATACTTCTTTTTAATAATCACGGATTTTTAATATGGTGTACGCATACTTTAATAATTTAAAAAACCTGAAAAATAAATGGCAGCTGTGTTGTCATAATCCAAGAGTGGAGGTCACCAAGTTGGCAACCAGAATCAAAGTCATCTAAGATGGCGCCTTTAATAAGGTGAAAGTTCAGAATCAACGTCAGCAGACAAAGGTCAAATACATCTTATATGGCTGCAGTGTTCTCACAATCCATTATGGCGGACGACATCTCAGCACTCAATAACTGAGGCCAGTTCCCGGGCGAGCCAAAATATACTATTGTTATAAAACACAAATCTAAAATTTTTAGATGATATCCTAATATTCTCTTCAAAATAAAAAGGTATTAAATAAACTTTAGCCTTATGTTTTTTCAAAGCATTCACATTTCTGTCACAGTAAGTTTTATTCTGCAACTTACTGTCTATTTTGATTAATGCGCATGCTATTGGTTATTTTAGCAAGTAGCATAGACTTGCATAGTATCTAACTGAATTATATCTCCAACAGTTAAGGAAGAAAGCACTGGTTCTTCGCCGAAGATGGAAAAAGGAAAATCTTCACTTCCGTCGAGCAAGGTGAGAAACCGCTCTTTCTTCATTTCACTCAAGCATCCATTCTTTTATTTTACCTATCTTCATAAAATGGGTACAGTTGTCATTCAGAGCTCAAGGCGATACGGTTTTAGTTACTGGCGCAGACAAACTCGAAATTTTCTTCAGTGAAAAATGGTTAGGACGCGGCTTTTAGGCAGAGCGTTTATTCGTAATACTCCTGTACCACACTTCTTTTCAACCAGTCAATGCTGCATCCTCATCCCATCAAATCTCGTTATCTCTTAGGGCCCAGATGTCGACTGGGTGTTAAGCTCAATCCATTGATATTTTCATTTCAATCACACTATGGTTAAACATTATAAAAGTAATATTTGGTCAGTGCTACACTCCAAACAAAACCGAAATACTAACTTTTATTTTCATAAATTAAATATTTATTAAATTATTATTATTAAAAAGAGTCTCAATTTGATCTAGCAACTTTTTCACTGTGTTTTGAATGTAAGATTCAGTTTTACTAGAAATCTCTAAAAATTTTATTTTTATGCGAAGAGAGTCTAAATGTCTATAAATGCACATTTAAATGGAATTTTCATTTGATTATCGATAGTCCCTTACCCAATAAAAATATAAAAAATTATTAATCTGCTTATAATATGGAGCCTAGCTTGAAAGTAAAGTCTGCCAGCAGCCAATGAAGACTATTTCTGGACATATTAATGCCAATGTTTGTAGAGTTAAGCCTGGTCAAAGAAAATAACACAATTTTTGCATGTTTCTAACAATAATTATTATATGAATAAAAAATTATTTTTGTTTCCTGATAAATACATCATTGGAATATATGGATTTTCGTTATGTTGTTATTTATAAGTAGAGACTGGAAAAATTCGCGGGTTCAATGACCTCCAGGATAGACTCCACTATCCTCTACACACTCGGGCAAATGCCAACTGTTCATTGGCTGTTGACTTGTGAGTCGTCTCGACTGGGTAGCCTGTGATTCGACACTTCCACGAGTGAGGGCCTCTAATTGGCCCTCATTACTCCAGATTAACCGGGAACCAATGGCAGAAGCAGCACTAAGGTATAAGTATTTGAATTGTAGCATGTCACGAAATGAATCCGCGAATTTATCAGGTCTCTATTTGTAAGGGATTGCCCATTTTTGCAGGGTCCACCTTAACCCAAGTATGACTTACTTATGAAGCCCTTTCTGAATCTTAATGTACCTTAAAACTCACTACTATTGTCTAAAGAAAGGAATATATCCATGGATTTATATGCACGACCATGCGAGGCATAAAATTTATTTACATTATTACCAGCGAACAATAAAACTGATAAGATGCTAAATAGTACCGAGAAAGTTAGCATATTGTCTTATTAACACACAAAACTCACCAGTCATTTTGTGTGTATGTAGTATGTGGCTATTATAAATATATAAATCATTTGTATTAGATTTAATATATTTGTTTTACTTTTATCTCAATCAAATTTTTCAAAAATATTTAGTGGGATTTTACAGAACAGTAGTGATGCAATATTTTACTGATTCAAAATAAAGCAAATTATATATGTATATTTTAGAGTAATTCTAATTTTATACTTTAGTAGTTATTAACAGTTTTATATTTCCAGTGTTCTTTAATCATGGTGCCAAACTAACGACGGGTGGAAAAAAATAAATATATTTTTTGAAAAGTCTTACATCTTTCTAATGAACAGCAACAGACAAAACAGACTTCAAACTTACAATGGGGTACGAACTAAAAAAATATATATATTTTATAATGTTGAAATTTATATTTTGAATTTAATGACAGATAATTTGTGTATTGGTAACTGAAACTAGAATTTATTCCCAAATTTATAGAAATATTCAATAGAATTTATTTTTATGTACAGTTTTTTTGCTAAACCACATAAAAAAACGTAAATAACCAAATTGAAATATTATGTTGCTGCATAAATAAATGCAATTTTTTTGTAAAATAATGTAGCTTCGAATATATTAAAAAAAATTCAGTTAACCTGTCCTCTATTATCTGTTTAAAGGATTTGATATGTTTTTATTGTTTTTTTGTCTTAAACTTTAGTCAAGCTCTAACCTCGTCTTGGAATGGACCGATTCTGACCAGGAGAAAGGTGATTCCAAAGAAGATGACAGTCTTTCATCAAGTATGTTACACTTAATATTTTAATTCTTAGATAATTTGAGTTTAAAATTATAAGTGGAATTAATTATTTAATATATTTTTTTCCATAATGTAATCCAACTCATCTGACAGTGAATATTTAATTACTCTCTAAGGGTTATATCATATCATTCATAGAAATTAACCATTTTATTTTATAAGGAATAAGAAAATGATTTGCAATAAATAATATGCGCTGTATTTCAAATAACTTTGTAAGTAAGGTAAAAAATTACATTAATTTACATCACCCCTAGAATCTAGTTCAATTTTCTGATAGCAATTTTTTTCACTTAATTTTTTCTAAAAATACGTTCACAATACTAGATTTCCTATTAAAAAAAATTTAAAACTATACACAAAAACATTTTTTATTTAATTTTTCTTCAAAATATAAACGCACTTTACTATATTTAATACAATTACAAAGTGAGTTTCAATAATTATGAAAAAGGTTAAAAAATTTAAATAATAGAAAAATAATTTATTTTAAAACTTTCTTTATTTTCATATGGGTCTTAAAAGTCCTATCTACAAATGGACGTATTTAATAAATTTAGTTTATACAAATTTGATTTTGGAACTACATTTTATAAAAAACCATCTTAAATGGATCTGCTAACAATGTTTTCAAATGAATATATATTACGATATATTACTTATATTTTACTAATAATGTAAATTCAGTGAGTATCCGTGATATTATCTTGTAGATTTATTTAGGGCACACATTTTACAATGCCTCAAAAAATAGAGGGTTTAATTTTCAATAAATTCAAAACATCTAACAGTTAATATTTAGTTATATCAAATATTATTTATTAAAGTCACTTCAATACATAACTCGTCTATAAATTAATATTCTAACGGACATTGGGTAACCAAATCACATTCTTGATTATAACTCTCTCAGGATTGTCCTTTTAACTTAATTTTTATTCCAATAAAAATTTATGTTCTTCTTGTTTTGGGTCCATTTTATTTTTTCTTAACTTCTGTCGTGAATTAATGCTCACTGAGTGCGTAGAGTAATACATTTAAGGAATTTGGAGTAATAACAAAGCAACTGTATATGGTTGAACTTAAAATTTTTATAAATATCCGAAAATTGTAGGAAAATAAATTAAAATTAGTCGTTTTAGTTCTGAGTTTTTGTATGAATGTTCGAGCCAAACACAGAGGTTGTACAAAGGTTTGAATTTTATATATTTACTAAATGAAAACACAAATTTCTTCATAAACAAATACAGTTAAACTTTTTTTTAATAATCATTATGATTACCTGATTCAAGTACTAGGTCATTTATTTATAGAAGCATTTTCATAAAAATGCTACATTAGAAGGAAATTTTTTGTATTTATTTTTTTAGTAGGAATATTTCCATTGTTTTATGAAAGATTCTTTTAAAAATGCGATTTTGTTTGTATTTTGAGAAATTTGGTGATTTTTTGTTTTTTGATAAAATGGAAATTTTTGAAGCATTAAGATTCCCGGTACATGCATTCTGCAACTTGTTCGCTAGCCTGAACTCGTGCCAAACTTGACTAAACTATATTTCTCTCATAGAAAAGAATTAAGAAATCAAAAATCTGGTTAATATAAAAATATGCCAGGTTTTAATAGGGTTAAAAATAAACGCAGTGTCTCAAATTAATAAATATTTTATTGATATTTTTGTACAGATTGGGTAAAGTCAAAGTGTGTTCAGATTAGAACATAAATTATTTGTGAGAACTCTGTTACATGTCATAGTATTAATTCTTTCTGCACGAAACAATTGAAATATTAAACGTAAACGTTTAAAAAAATGATAGTAGACCATTCTAATTTTAGAGTTGTTATTGAGTAAAATAAAAAAGTATTTATAATTAGTCAATTTATCGATTTATGATTGATGCAATGTATTGCTTTAAGGGTTGTGTCATGTTTTTTTTTATAATTAAAAAAACATAATAATTTTACATTAAGTAAAGTTTCTAATGGAATGCATCACACTTTAAGTTATGTTAACATATTGAAAGTATATGTTCGATAAAAATGCTAAAATTGTTTATGTTGTTATGCAACCTCTTTTCCACGCATCAACATTTAGGAAATACCGAACCAAATACCTGCATACTTTTGAGTAAAGATTAAAATAAAATATCAATTTAAATTGAAATATTATAGTTTCAGGATTTTTGCTTGCTATTATTTTTTTATAGAGTGCCATAATTATTTTATTTATAAATTATATTATTTATAAAATATGTTAATAAAAATAATGTTTTTAATTTAAATTCATAAAACCATTATTAAATATATATAGTTAGAGACCCGTGAATTTCGCGGATTCAATGACCTCCAGGATAGACTCCAATATCCTCTACACACTCGGGCAAATGCCAACTGTTCATTGGCTGCTGACTTGTGAGTCGTCTTGACTGGGTGGCCTGTGATTCGACACTTCTATGAGTGAGGGTCTCTAATAGGGTATTTGACAGGTTTTAGGTAAATGTCTAAAATTGTTCATTATGACATGATACCTAAGCAATTTGATTAATTCTTTGTGAAGTTATCTATTATCTATTAATATCACCATCAAAGTTTAAATGAATAAAAAAGCCGCCAAAACGGCGAGACGCCATGTTTGCAGGTCACCTGATGTCATGACGTCACATGCTTGTAAACAAACTGTTAGCTTTCACGTAGAGGTGTAAAAGTAACGAAAAAAAGCATACCCATATGTATTCGTTACTATAACAATTAGTACTCGTTACTATCGTATCGTTACGTTACTTGTTACTTCTGATACAGCATAAAATGCTATATTATGTTGCAGCAACGAATCGAGTCGTATTGCGTACGCGTACAGTATGACGTCGCGTAAATAATAAATAGAATATTAACAATTAATATCTGATAATTAACAGTTTTTGTTAACCATGTAACAATTAAATCTCATTAGAGCAGTTTTATTATATTATCTCTTTTAAGATAAGAACAAAAAAACGTGAAAATACGCGATAATAAAAAACAAAAACATACCTTATTTCTAATTTGTAAAAAAATACTTTCTTATAAACAGTAAAAAACTTGGACGACGAATTTCCAAATTATACTTAATAAACAAACATCGTTCTTAGTAACGTAAAATCATCGAATATGCGCGCGCATGCGTTAAACAGGGTAAAACATACGAAAAATGCGAGTAACGAATTCCAGCCGTGTGTAACGTTTCGTTACTCGATACTAGATGGCGCACCCGTGATCTACCAATGAATTATGATCTTGATTTGAATAAAAAGTAAAATATATCGTGCATTCAACTTACGACCATTAGTCATTATTTTACCACAAATTTTGATTATGTCCAGAATCTTTCGACGAACTAAAACAGAAAAATTATGTACCACAGTAACAAAAATGTACAGGATCATGCCATCCATAGCAAGAGACCAATTTGGATACGCGATACGGAACTCTTACCTATTAAAGTAATGTTGACATAACTGTGGTTCACAAAACGATAATTTGATGAATAATTTTATATCTATATACATTGAAATACATCATTTCATTTTTATTCGCTTTAAATTAGTTCTAACGGGAGCCCTACTTTTGTTATTGAATGGTCAATCCAATCAATCTGTCAACATTATATAAAAAGTTAACAATAATAAAACGTTTTTAGGCTTTTCTAATTTACTTAATTATTTAAAAGTATATTTTAATCATTTATAATAACACTTACAACGCTACTTTCACGTTTTTTAATTCTGCAGCATAAAAATCGGGATTGTTTTTAAAAAATAGTCCGACCATTATTGCGTCTATTCTCGGGAGGTTTCTACTGTCAGCTTTAATGAAGTTGGTCTCCATCGTATTTTTTCTAATAATTACAATAATTTATTACTTTTAATCAGCATTAGATAAGAATACTAGTTAATATGACGAAAAAACCTTGAAGAAAACACCGATGCACCGTACAAAACTTCGACTGGCATTAACTGTTTACAAGCAGGTGACGTCACGCCAGATTCAGCCAATCCCGTGCGTTTTCAATCACGTGGTCAAGCATGAGAATTTAATTATTTTATTAATGATTTCTTATAATAATCATATATATATTTCTGAATAATGCGTTGGCCAAATTAATTTTGAAAAATGTTTACTGTAAAGCTAACAACTTTTAAATCAATATTTTCACTATAATCAAATACCCTATTGGCCCTCAGTCCTCCAGATTAACAGAGAACCTATGACAGAAGCAGCACTAAATTATAATTATTTGAATTTTAGCATAACACGAAATGAATCCGCGAAATTCACGGGTCTCTATATATAGTATTTAATATCTTAAATTTTTTTCTGATATTCATCTAATGTTGTTAATAAGAGCTGTGCACTTTTTATATTTTGAGGATTGTAAACAAAACTTCTTCATCCCCATGTGTTTATATGTGTTCTGGCCTTACAGAAAAATATCACCAATATTTATACTCCTCAGTTGTTAGGTTGTCTTTATTCCAAAATAATTTCATTTAATATAACATAGGTACACTTTGAGCATGATATAAAACGTTTATTGGAGCGGGTGCCATGCCATCACCCAGGAATAACACAAATTAATATCCAATGAGCCGGTGCCAAGAGGTTAAGGTCCTTGTATCTTAAGGTTTCATGTTATTAAGCAACTGTGCATAACCGTGGAATGTTTAATGGTGTTATTATTGTTAGCTTATTTGAGAAAGTTTCAGTTAAAATCTGTATGTGTAAGTGAATTATGTAACATTTTAGAGAATTTTTCCTAACTTCATAAATTATGCACGTGAAGATATTATTTATACTAAAACAAAAACTGAACCCTGTTTACACATCTGACCTGGAAGTTGTTACTGAGGGAGATATTTCCCAAACAATAATAAAGTTAAAATCTTCTTTGTTTTGAATAAATATTAAAACGGCACGCAAGATATCGGCTTGAAAAATTGCAACATGTAAGAACAACAATAAAATTATACTTTATTATATAATGCTTGTCTCATGTTATACAGACAATAATTTATCATGGTGGAATTCAATATATTTGTCATAGTCTACAACATGTATTTATGGATAAATAATAATTGGTGAAAGAAGGTCGATTGGCATTTAAATCAGCCAATGAGGAATTAGGTACATACAGTAAAAAACACTAATGCAACTATGTTGTACATGGCATACGTCCATAACATTGTTTTAAGTTGCACATATTTCTTATATGTTATTTAAATAATGTTCAAAATTGTATACATCCTTAATGTTAACTTTAAAGAAACGTTGTCTAAAACAAAATATTCGTCCTATTTTACTAGAGGATAACCTTCGGAATTTCATGTTTTTTTTCTGATAATTTCTTATTATTTTAAGTGCTGTTTGGTATTGGTTATTTTAGAAAGGTTCATAGACATGCTTAGTATCTTAATGGATTATATTTCCAACAGATGCCGTATATAGCAATAAATCATCGGAAAATAAATATGATGGGACTTCACGTCCTTCAAGTGAGGTGAGAACCCGTTTTTTCTTCATTTTACACAAACATCCTTAATTTATTTTACATAATTTCATAAATTTTATACAATTGTGTTTCAGAGGTCAAGGCTAAATGGTAATAGTTACTGCAGTGGGCAAACTCGAAATTGTTTTAGTGAAAAATAGTGAGGGCTGAGCAATGAGGCAGAACCTTTTTTTTAAGTACTCCTGTTCCACACTTCTTTTCAACCAGTCAATACTGCATGTTCATCCCATCAATTCTTTTTATATTTTGGGCCCAGATGTCGAGGGATGTTAAGCTCAATATCTTGGCCAATTTTATTGCGCTTACACAATGGTGAATAATTATATTAGTAATATTTTGTTAGTGTTACACTCCAAATAAAATCGAAATATGAACTTCGATTTTCATAAATTAAATATTTATTAAATTATTAATATAGAAACAAAGTCTCCATTTTTTCTATCATTTATTCCACTGGGTTTTGAATGTAAGATCCAGTTTTACTAAAAAAACTCTATAATTTTTATTTTTATACAAAGAGAGGCTACAATGGCTACAAATGCGCATTTGAATGGCATTTTCGTTTAATTATCGGATGTCCATTAGCCAATAAAAATCAAATAATATTAATCAGCTTATAATATGGAGTCTAGCTTGAAAGTAAAGTGTGCCAGGAACCAATGAAAAATATTCTTGGACATATTAAAGCCAACGTTCGTAGAGTTAGCCTGGTAAAAGAAAATAATATAATTTTTGCATGTTTCTACCAATAATGATTATAAGAATAAAAAAATTATTATTGTTTTCTGATAAATACATCGTCATTGGACTATCTGGATTTTCGTTATGTTGTTATTTATAAGGGATAGTCGTTGGTCGCAAGGTCCACCTTAACCCCAGTATGACGTACTTATAAAGCCCATTCTGAATCAGAGTGTACCTTAAAACGCACTACTTTTGTCTAAAAACCTATATCAATGGATTTCTATGCATGACCCTGTGTTGCATAAAATTTATATACATTATTACCAGCGAAAAATAAAACTGATATGATGCTAAATAGTACTGAGAAAGTTATCATATTGCCGTATTAACGAAGAAATTACCAGTCTTTTGTGTGTATATAGTATGTGGCTATTATAAATATATAAATAATGTGTATTCGATTTAGCATACTTGTTTTACTTTTATCCCAATCTAAATTTGTCAAAAATATTTAGTGGGATTTTACTGAACACTAGTGATGCAATATTTTATTGATTTAAAATAAAGCAAATTATATATATATATATATATATATATATATATAGAGAGAGAGAAATTTTAGTATTATACTGTAGTAGTTTTTAACAATTTTATATTTCCAGTGTTCTTTAACCATGGTGCCAAACTAATGACGGGTGGAAAAAAATAAACATATTTTTGCCATATATTTTTTGAAAAGTCTTACATCTTTCTAATGAACAGCAATAGACGAAACGGCCTCCAAATTTACAATGGGGTACGAACTATATAAAAAAATATATTTTTAATTTTGAAAATTATATTTTTAATTTGACAGGAAATATGTATATTGGTGACTGAAACTAGAATTTATGCCCAAATTTATAGAAATATTTATTAGAATTTATTTTTATGTAAAGTTTTTTGCTAAACCACAAAAAAAAAATGTTAATGACCAAATTGAAATATTATGTTGCTGCATAAATAAATGCATTTTTTTTTGTAAAATAATGTAGCTTCGAAAATATTTTAAAAAATTTCAGTTAACCTGTCCTCTATTATCTGTTTAAAGGATTTGATATGTTTTTATTGTTTTTTGTCTTAAACTTTAGTCAAGCTCTAACCTCGTCTTGAAATGGACCGATTCTGACCAGGAGAAAGGTGATTCCAAAGAAGATGACAGTCCTTCATCCCGTATGTTACACTTAATATTTTAATTCTTAGATAATTTGAGTTTTTAATTATAAGTGGAATCAATTATTTAATATTTTTTTTTCCATAATGTAATCCAACTCATCTGACAATGAATGTTTAATTTCTCTCTAAAGGATATATAATCTCATTCATAGAAATTAACCATTTTATTTTATAAGGAATAAGAAAATGATTTGCAATAAATAATATGCGCTGTATTTCAAATAACTTTGTAAGTAAGGTAAAAAATTACATTAGTTTACATCATCCCTAGAATCTAGTTCAATTTTCTGATAGCAATTTTTTTCACTTAATTTTTTCTAAAAATACGTTCACAATACTAGATTTCCTATTAAAAAAAGTATTAAGACACTATACACAGAAACATGTTTTATTTAATTTTTCTTCAAAATATAAACGCACTTTACTATATTTAATACAATTACAAAGTGAGTTTTAATAATTACGAAAAAGGTTAAAAAATTTAAATAATAGAAAAATAATTTATTTTAAAACTTTCTTTATTTTCATATGGGTCTTAAAAGTCCTATCTACAAATGGACGTATTTAATAAATTTATTTTATACAAATTTGATTTTGGAACTACATTTTATAAAAAACCATCTTAAATGGATCTACTAACAATGTTTTCAAATGAATATATATTAAGATATATTACTTATATTTTACTAAGAATGTAAATTCAGTGAGTATCCGTGATATTATCTTGTAGATTTATTTAGGGCACACATTTTACAATGCCTCAAAAAATAGAGGGTTTAATTTTCAATAAATTCAAAACAACTAACAGTTAATATTTAGTTATATCAAATATTATTTATTAAAGTCACTTCAATATATAATTCGTCTATAAATTAATATTCTAACTTACATTGGGTAACCAATTCACATTCTTGATTATAAATCTCTCAGGATTGTCCTTTTAACTTAATTTTTATTCCAATAAAAATTTATTTTCTTCTTGTTTTGGGTCCATTTTATTTTTTCTTAACTTCTGTCGTGAATTAATGCTCACTGAGTGCGTAGAGTAATACATTTAAGGAATTTGGAGTAATAACAAAGCAACTGTATATGGTTGAACTTAAAATTTTTATAAATATCCGAAAATTGTAGGAAAATAAATTAAAATTATTCGGTCTAGTTCTGAGTTTTTGTATGGATGTTCGAGCCAAACACAGAGGTTGTACAAAGGTTTGAATTTTAGATATTTTCGAAATTTAAACACAAATTTCTTCATAAACAAATACAGTTAAACTTTTTTTTAATAATCATTATGATTACCTGATTCAAGTACTAGGTCATTTATTTATAGAAGCATTTTCAGAAAAATGCTACATGTAGAAGGAAATTTTTTGTATTTATTTTTTTAGTAGGATTATTTCCATTGTTTTATGAAAGATTCTTTGAAAAATGCGATTTTGTTTGTATTTTGAGAAATTTGGTGATTTTTTGTTTTTTGATAAAATGGAAATTTTTGAAGCATTAAGATTCCCGGTACATGCATTCTGCAACTTGTTCGCTAGCCTGAACTCGTGCCAAACTTGATAAAACTATATTTCTCTCATAGAAAAGAATTAAGAAATCAAAAATCTCGTTAATATAAAAATCTGCCAGGTTTTAATAGGGTTATAAATAAACCCAGTGTCTCAAATTAATAAATACTTTATTGATATTTTTGTACAGATTTAGTAAAGTCAAAGTAAGTTCAGTTTAGTCCATAAATAAATTGTATGAACTCTGTTACATGTCATATTAATAATTCTTTCTGCACAAAACAAGTGAAATATTAAACGTAAACGTTTAAAAACATGGATTTAAACCGTTCTAATTTTAGTGTTGTAAGTGAGTATAATAAAAAGTATTAATAATTAGTCAATTTATTGATTTATGATTCATGCAATGTATTGCTTTTAGGGTTGTGTAATGTTTTTTTATAATAAAAAAAACTTAGTAATTTTACATTAAAGTAAAGTTTCTAATGGAATGCATCACACTTTAAGTTATGTTAACATATTGAAAGCATATAATCAACAAAAATGCTTAAATTGTTTATGTTGTTATAGTAGTATACGAATGTATGTTCTGGAACATGGCTTCTGGCTGTGGTGCCTGTGGTGACACCCGCCATCTTGGATTGTGACGTCACGGCGTCCATCTTGGATGACCTTGACCTTGACCTTTGACCTTGACCTTTAATTTGATCCTCAAAAATCGCCAAAATCCGCCAAAATTGGGCAAAATTTGCCCAAAATTCCTCAAAATTCGCCAAAATTTCCATTTCTGTGGAAAAAAATTCCGCCAAAAAATCTCAAAAAATTCCACAAATTAAAAAATTCTTTTTTCGAGGGAAAAATTTCCCGTTTCGAGGGAAAAATTCCCGTTTTTAGTCCTTAAAAATCCCAGCGGCTGAAAATTCCTAAAACTGGCTTAAGCATCCTTAACTCAAACCTCAGTTAAGCCATTTATAGGATTATGACGTCACCGTTGCATTTTCCGTTACGCCCGCCATCTTTAACTTTTTTATTTATTATTCGATTTTAATGAAAAAAAAATTTAAAAATTATAAAAAAAAATCCATTTAATAATATTTTAATATATTTTTTTTAAAAATTGTACTTTTTAGACACGGAGTTCGGAGTCCTCGGTTCGAACCCGGCGAGGGCAAAAAAATTAAAAATGGCGACCGATCCTTCCCCCCGTGGTGTGTGCTAGCAGACTGACTCCCACCACTTTTTTCAAAGCATATAGATCGTCATCTAGTATGACGTCATGTCCGCCATCTTGTCTTTGATGCTGGAAGCCATCATCAATGTATCGTCGGCGAGAGTGCGCTCACGCCATGTTAGTTTAGTTCTTATCCGATAGAGTGCAGTAATCATTTATTACTGTGACACCCGCCATCTTGAAATTTGGCCGCCATCTTGAAAATCCGTAATTATTTAGCTAGAAATTCGGGAAAAGTTCCAAAATTCATTAAATAAATCACTCATTAATTTACATATTGATTCGATCGATTCACGTCCTCGGTTCGATACCCGATCGATGCAATAATGTTTAATTTTATGAAAAAATAATAATTTCAATAAACCATGTTAAACTTTCGTAAAGAGACTTTAAATCCTCTACTACCATCATCCTATCAGACGTCAAGACTACCATATTGGAAATTCGTAATTTTAATGCTAGAGATTCGGGAAAAAGTTCAAAATTCATTAAATAAATTTGTAATCAATATACTGATTGATTGGATCGACTAAGGTCCGTGGTTCGATCCCTTGTCGATACAAAACAACATTAATATTTTAAAAAAGTACCACTAAAGTGTAAGGTTTGAGAAAATAAAAAACACCGCAAGTTCTTTTAAAAAAACTTTTATTTCATACATACTACACTACTACAAGTACAAAAAAAAACACTGACAACTTACTAAAGTTTTGTAAATTTCTCGATTCAAACAGTCTTCTTATTGTACGGACTAAGCCTTTTACATGACTTTAAATGTCTATACGATCCGTTCATCACCACAGCCAGAGACGGACTGAAGTTCATATCACTTATATAGTCGCATTAGCCGGTACAACACATGAGTCGAAACAATAACCATGTTCATTATACGTCTCGGAGCAATTTTTATAATGACGATGTAAGCTATCGAGACGTGAAATTAGTTTATTACATTTTATACACTGAAATTGTATTCTTTGAACATTATTAGAACAACCGCTCCTTTCATGTCTGCGCGCATTTGAAGTTCTAGTAAATGATGCGTCACAATATTTGCACTGATGCGATGCACGCTCTTCATGAATTGAAGTCTGGAATGCAGATGGTGAAACTTCAGCTGATGGTGGAACAGCACATATCGAAGTCTCCTCCAGCGTTGTCAGAGGCGTTGCCAACGGGATCTGCTCCAACATCGTCGGCGCCGACGTCATGGTTCTCGTAGTCGATGGTACATCCTCCATCGAGTACGACGTTAAAGTCGGTAAAGATGCCATCGAAGTCTCAAGAACAGGCAATTACGCGACTTATACACCAGAAGAAACAAACTAGGTGATCCGTACACCGTCAACGGCAGTAACAAACTAAACGTCCTGCTGTATAGGACTCGTTTATATACATTAACCGGTTTTAATAATACGCTAGTCAAATCAAGAACAATTTACTAAAACACTAGAGTCAAAACAACATTAAAAAATAGAAGCACCATCAACAAAAAAGGAAGCACATTTGGAAGCACCTTCAAAAAAGGTAAAACAATAGGAAGCACCGACTACGAAAAAACAGCACATTTGGAAGCACCGACAACGAAAAGGCAGCACATTTGGAAGCACCGTCATCGAAAAGGCAGCACATTTGGAAGCACCGACTACCAAAAGGCAGCACATTTGTAAGCACCGACTACGAACAGACAGCACATTTGACAGCACCGACAACGAAAAGGCAGCACATTTGGAAGCACCGACTACGAAAAGGCAGCACATTTGACAGCACCGACAACGAAAAGGCAGCACATTTGGAAGCACCAACTACGAAAAGGCAGCACATTTGGAAGCACCGACAACGAAAAGACAGCACATTTGACAGCACCGACAACGAAAAGGCAGCACATTTGGAAGCACCGACTACGAAAAGGCAGCACATTTGACAGCACCGACAACGAAAAGGCAGCACATTTGGAAGCACCAACTACGAAAAGGCAGCACATTTGGAAGCACCGACAACGAAAAGGCAGCACATTTGGAAGCACCGACTACGAAAAGGCAGCACATTTGGCAGCACCGACAACGAAAAGTCAGCACATTTGGAAGCACCGACTACGAAAAGGCACCACATTTGGAAGCACCGACTACGAAAAGGCAGCACATTTGGCAGCACCGACAACGAAAAGGCAGCACATTTGGAAGCACCGACTACGAAAAGGCAGCACATTCTTAAGCACCGACTACGAAAAGGCAGCACATTTGGAAGCACCGACAACGAAAAGGCAGCACATTTGGAAGCACCGAAAACGAAAAGGCAGCACATTTGGTAGCACCGACAACGAAAAGGCAGCACATTTGGAAGCACCGACAACGAAAAGGCAGCTCATTTTGGATGCACTATCATAAAGGCAGCACATTTTGGAAGCACCATCGAATAAGGAAGCACATTTGGAAGCTCCATCAACAAAAAAAAAAAAACAAAAAAAAAAGGCAAAAAGGATGCAAAATTTACGAGATCTAAGTCTTAGTTAGAAATCAGAATACAAGAAATAAAAACATTAAATTCTTATAACTTAAATTATTTATTTTATTTTTTTATATTATACAAATGCAAGTAAAACAAGCCATTATTGTATGTAGCCAGCTTCCCTCAGTTCCTTGAGTATGAAGGATATTTCTTTGATGCACGAATAGTTTCCTGCACAAAGCGAACCATGTAGAAGTCTTAACCGGTCAACCAATATGTTTGGATCTTTCCATGATGTGTAATCATTCTCTTCTATCACCATCTTCCTTGCACCTTTATAATAAATATTATGGTCTCTGGTGTCTTCCGTTTTACCACCAACCTCAGGGTAACTTTCATGTTTGAGACGGTGATCATCACAAGCTTGATCAGATTTATTTAATATATCACGTCGTTTCCAACGTTTCGGTCTCAGGACACCGCCACATTCTTCGATCTTGGCAGCTTTAGGTGCTTCATCACAGGCTATGTCTTTGTCAGCAGCCTCAGAGTCACTGTAACAATCACCGTAGAAGGAATCGTCTTCACCCAATTTACCATAATAATTCGATGTTGATGATGTTGAAGTGTCTTCATCGTCTTCATGCTTCCTTTTTAGGAGTCCATCATTTTTACAAAGTAGGAAAGAACTACTTGAATTCGGCTGGAATATATTCTCACTTTTCACGTTAAGGATTCTTCCATTGTCTTCATTCTTCCGTAAATCATCATCCTCCTTCAATTTTAGTTCTTTGTCGAGATCGGAAGAGCCAAGAAAATTATTGTCGTAATGCAGATCACTCTTCCTTAGGCTAGTAGATTCATCGTTGTCCTCTAGCTTGTACGCAGGCTTGGCGCTACAAGTTCTGCCATGTCTTTTTAGGCTCTCTCTCCGCGTAAACGACTTGCTACATCGAACACAACTTATCATATTGCGCAGTGGATTTTTAACACAGTCATTCTTCTCGTGTTGTCTTTTATTCTTTCTCAAGATAAACTCTTTACTGCAAAACTTACACCTATGTTCTTTCGATACAGCGTCAGATCCCAAATCGGAATTCATATTAGTTACTGACACTAATGTCAGATGCAAACTAAGAGTTTTAAATTAGATATATTACTTAAATATAATTTTTTAATTATTTCATCAGCGATAATTAATATATCTCATGCAAAAGTACTTTATGCATGTAGTTCTGCTTTTCAACAACAGATGTCGACACATGTTGCTTGCAGGTAAATAATATTTAGTTCTTTTATGCGGGATGCCTGATGCTCACTAACGATCGCAAAAGAAGGATGGCTCCGATAGACTCCAAGGAAAAGGAAGTTCGTCTTGCATGTTGGTGCTCCACAGATGTCTCATGGCGTAATATTAATTTGACTGAGTAATGATATTTGACAATTCCACCTGATAAAAAAAAAATTGCAAGTTTTGATTTAGTAGCAGAAATTATCGAATTAAATGTAACTCCAATTAAAATGACATGTCTCATTAGACAAAAAAAAAATCCATGCAGAGAGCGGTTCCTCAGAATAGTCAGAAACACTTGAAGAAACCACAGGAATGATTGCAAGAACACGGGAAAAACCATCAAAATATTGACATTAATAATCAGGAGCACACGGAGAAAACCATCATAATATTGGCAAGAATAATCAGGAGCACACGGAGAAAACCATCATAATATTGACCAGATTAATCAGAAGTACTCGGAGAAAACCATTACATGTTTTCCTTGATATCATATAATTACAGGAAAAAATATTTAAAAATAAAAATAAATTAAAAAAAAAAATAAAAAAAAATGCATAAACAGTTTCTGATAGCTTGTAAACTAATCATTGTTGAGCAAAGATAGAGTTCTTGTACAAGCCAGAAATTTTTGCATCCTTTTTGCCTTTTTTTTTTTTGTTTTTTTTTTTGTTGATGGAGCTTCCAAATGTGCTTCCTTATTCGATGGTGCTTCCAAAATGTGCTGCCTTTATGATAGTGCATCCAAAATGAGCTGCCTTTTCGTTGTCGGTGCTTCCAAATGTGCTGCCTTTTCGTTGTCGGTGCTACCAAATGTGCTGCCTTTTCGTTTTCGGTGCTTCCAAATGTGCTGCCTTTTCGTTGTCGGTGCTTCCAAATGTGCTGCCTTTTCGTAGTCGGTGCTTAAGAATGTGCTGCCTTTTCGTAGTCGGTGCTTCCAAATGTGCTGCCTTTTCGTTGTCGGTGCTGCCAAATGTGCTGCCTTTTCGTAGTCGGTGCTTCCAAATGTGGTGCCTTTTCGTAGTCGGTGCTTCCAAATGTGCTGACTTTTCGTTGTCGGTGCTGCCAAATGTGCTGCCTTTTCGTAGTCGGTGCTTCCAAATGTGCTGCCTTTTCGTTGTCGGTGCTTCCAAATGTGCTGCCTTTTCGTAGTTGGTGCTTCCAAATGTGCTGCCTTTTCGTTGTCGGTGCTGTCAAATGTGCTGCCTTTCCGTAGTCGGTGCTTCCAAATGTGCTGCCTTTTCGTTGTCGGTGCTGTCAAATGTGCTGTCTTTTCGTTGTCGGTGCTTCCAAATGTGCTGCCTTTTCGTAGTTGGTGCTTCCAAATGTGCTGCCTTTTCGTTGTCGGTGCTGTCAAATGTGCTGCCTTTTCGTAGTCGGTGCTTCCAAATGTGCTGCCTTTTCGTTGTCGGTGCTGTCAAATGTGCTGTCTGTTCGTAGTCGGTGCTTACAAATGTGCTGCCTTTTGGTAGTCGGTGCTTCCAAATGTGCTGCCTTTTCGATGACGGTGCTTCCAAATGTGCTGCCTTTTCGTTGTCGGTGCTTCCAAATGTGCTGTTTTTTCGTAGTCGGTGCTTCCTATTGTTTTACCTTTTTTGAAGGTGCTTCCAAATGTGCTTCCTTTTTTGTTGATGGTGCTTCTATTTTTTAATGTTGTTTTGACTCTAGTGTTTTAGTAAATTGTTCTTGATTTGACTAGCGTATTATTAAAACCGGTTAATGTATATAAACGAGTCCTATACAGCAGGACGTTTAGTTTGTTACTGCCGTTGACGGTGTACGGATCACCTAGTTTGTTTCTTCTGGTGTATAAGTCGCGTAATTGCCTGTTCTTGAGACTTCGATGGCATCTTTACCGACTTTAACGTCGTACTCGATGGAGGATGTACCATCGACTACGAGAACCATGACGTCGGCGCCGACGATGTTGGAGCAGATCCCGTTGGCAACGCCTCTGACAACGCTGGAGGAGACTTCGATATGTGCTGTTCCACCATCAGCTGAAGTTTCACCATCTGCATTCCAGACTTCAATTCATGAAGAGCGTGCATCGCATCAGTGCAAATATTGTGACGCATCATTTACTAGAACTTCAAATGCGCGCAGACATGAAAGGAGCGGTTGTTCTAATAATGTTCAAAGAATACAATTTCAGTGTATAAAATGTAATAAACTAATTTCACGTCTCGATAGCTTACATCGTCATTATAAAAATTGCTCCGAGACGTATAATGAACATGGTTATTGTTTCGACTCATGTGTTGTACCGGCTAATGCGACTATATAAGTGATATGAACTTCAGTCCGTCTCTGGCTGTGGTGATGAACGGATCGTATAGACATTTAAAGTCATGTAAAAGGCTTAGTCCGTACAATAAGAAGACTGTTTGAATCGAGAAATTTACAAAACTTTAGTAATTTGTCAGTGTTTTTTTTTTGTACTTGTAGTAGTGTAGTATGTATGAAATAAAAGTTTTTTTAAAAGAACTTGCGGTGTTTTTTATTTTCTCAAACCTTACACTTTAGTGGTACTTTTTTAAAATATTAATGTTGTTTTGTATCGACAAGGGATCGAACCACGGACCTTAGTCGATCCAATCAATCAGTATATTGATTACAAATGTATTTAATGAATTTTGAACTTTTTCCCGAATCTCTAGCATTAAAATTACGAATTTCCAATATGGTAGTCTTGACGTCTGATAGGATGATGGTAGTAGAGGATTTAAAGTCTCTTTACGAAAGTTTAACATGGTTTATTGAAATTATTATTTTTTCATAAAATTAAACATTATTGCATCGATCGGGTATCGAATCGAGGACGTGAATCGATCGAATCAATATGTAAATTAATGAGTGATTTATTTAATGAATTTTGGAACTTTTCCCGAATTTCTAGCTAAATAATTACGGATTTTCAAGATGGCGGCCAAATTTCAAGATGGCGGGTGTCACAGTAATAAATGATTACTGCACTCTATCGGATAAGAACTAAACTAACATGGCGTGAGCGCACTCTCGCCGACGATACATTGATGATGGCTTCCAGCATCAAAGACAAGATGGCGGACATGACGTCATACTAGATGACGATCTATATGCTTTGAAAAAAGTGGTGGGAGTCAGTCTGCTAGCACACACCACGGGGGGAAGGATCGGTCGCCATTTTTAATTTTTTTGCCCTCGCCGGGTTCGAACCGAGGACTCCGAACTCCGTGTCTAAAAAGTACAATTTTTAAAAAAAATATATTAAAATATTATTAAATGGATTTTTTTTATAATTTTTAATTTTTTTTTCTCATTAAAATCGAATAATAAATAAAAAAGTTAAAGATGGCGGGCGTAACGGAAAATGCAACGGTGACGTCATAATCCTATAAATGGCTTAACTGAGGTTTGAGTTAAGGATGCTTAAGCCAGTTTTAGGAATTTTCAGCCGCTGGGATTTTTAAGGACTAAAAACGGGAATTTTTCCCTCGAAACGGGAAATTTTTCCCTCGAAAAGAGAATTTTTTAATTTGTGGAATTTTTTGAGATTTTTTGGCGGAATTTTTTTCCACAGAAATGGAAATTTTGGCGAATTTTGAGGAATTTTGGGCAAATTTTGCCCAATTTTGGCGGATTTTGGCGATTTTTGAGGATCAAATTAAAGGTCAAGGTCAAAGGTCAAGGTCAAGGTCATCCAATATGGACGCCGTGACGTCACAATCCAAGATGGCGGGTGTCACCACAGGCACCACAGCCAGAAGCCATGTTCCAGAACATACATTCGTATACTACTTGTTATGCACTTTGAGTAAAGATTAAAATAAAATATCAATTTAAATTGAAATATTAGAGTTTCAGGATTTTTAATTGCTATTTTTTTTTTTAGAGAGTGCCATAATTCTTTAATTTATAAATTATATTATTTATAAAATATGTTAATAGTAATAATGTTTTGAATTTTAATTTCATCAAACCATTATTAAATATATATAGTTTTCTGATATTCATCTAATGTTGTTAATAAGAGCTGTGCACTTTTTATATTTCGAGGATTCTAAACAAAAATTCTTCATCCCCATGTGTTTACCTGTATTCTGGCCTTACAGAAAAATATCACCAATATTTATACTCCTCAGTTGTTAGGTTGTCTTTATTCCAAAATAATTTTATTTAATATAACATAGGTACACTTTGAGCATGATATAAAACGTTTATTGGAGCGGGTGCGATGGCATCACCCAGGAATAACACAAATTAAAATCCAATGAGCCGGTGCCAAGAGGTTAATGTCCTTGTATCTTTAGGTTTCATGTTATTAAGTTACTGTGCATAACCGTGGATTGTTTAATGGTTGTTAATATTGTTACCTTATTTGGAAAGGTTTCAGTTAACATCTGCATGCGTAAGTGAATTATGTAACATTTTAGAGCATTTTACCTAACTTCATAAATTATGCACGTGAAAATATTCTTTATACTAAAACAAAAACTGAACCCTGTTTACACATTTTACCTGGAAGTTGTTACTGAGGGAGATATATCCCAAATAATAATAAAGTTAAGATATTCTTTGTTTTGGATAAATATTTAAACGGTACGCAATATATCGGCTTGTAAAATTAGTAATATTTAAATTATTCAACATGTAAGAAAAACAACAATAAAATTATACTTTATTATATAATGCTTGTCTCATGTTATACAGACAATAATTTATCATGGTGGAATTAAAGTATCTGATGGAATTCGATATATTTGCCATTGTCTGCAACATGTATTTTCGGATAAGTACCTAATGATTTGTGAAAGAAGGTCGATTGGCATTTAAATCAGCCAATGAGGAATTAGGTACATACAGTAAAAAAAAAACTAATGCAACTATGTTGTACATGGCATATGTACATAACATTGTTTTAAGTGGCACATATTTTTTTATATGTTATTTAAATAATGTTCAAAATTGTATACATCCTTAATGTTAACTTTAAAGTAAGGTTTTCTAAAACAAAATAATCGTCCTATTTTTTCTAAAGGATAACCTTCGAAATTTCATGTTTTTTTCTGATAATTTCTTATTATTTTAAGTGCTGTTTGGTATTGGTTATTTTAGAAAGGTTCATAGACATGCTTAGTATCTTAATGGATTATATTTCCAACAGATGCCGTATATAGCAATAAATCATCGGAGAAGAAAGATGATGGGACTTCACGTCCTTCAAGTGAGGTGAGAACCCGTTTTTTCTTCATTTCACACAAACATCCTTAATTTATTTTACATAATTTCATAAATTGTATACAATTGTGTTTCAGAGGTCAAGGCTAAATGGTAATAGTTACTGCAGTGGGCAAACTCGAAATTGTTTTAGTGAAAAATAGTGAGGGCTGAGCAATGAGGCAGAACGTTTTTTTATTAAGTACTCCTGTTCCACACTTATTTTCAACCAGTCAATACTGTATGTTCATCCCATCAATTCTCGTTATCTTTTTGGGCCTAGATGTCGACGGAATGTTAAGCTCAAAATCTTGGCCAATTTTATTTCAATCACACAATGCTTACAAATTATATAAGTAATATTTTGTTAGTGCTACACTCCAAACAAAATCGAAATATGAACTTCGATTTTCATAAATTAAATATTTATTAAATTATTATGATAGAAACAACGTCTCCATTTTATCTATCATTTATTCCACTGGGTTTTGAATGTAATATCCAGTTTTACTAGAGAACTCTATAATTTTTATTTTTATACAAAGAGAGGCTACAATGGCTACAAATGCGCATTTGAATGGCATTTTCGTTTAATTATCGGATGTCCATTACCCAATAAAAATCAAAAAATATTAATCTGCTTATAATATGGAGTCTTGCTTGAAAGCAAAGTGTGCCAGTAGCCAATGAAGAATATTCCTGGACATATTAAGGCCAACGTTTGTAGAGTTAGCCTGGTAAAAGAAAATAATATAATTTTTGCATGTTTCTACCAATAATGATTATAAGAATAAAAAAAATATTATTGTTTTCTGATAAATACATCGTTATTGGACTATCTGGATTTTCGTTATGTTGTTATTTATAAGGGATAGTCGTTGGTCGCAAGGTCCACCTTAACCCCAGTATGACTTACTTATGAAGCCCATTCTGAATCAGAGTGTACCTTAAAACGCACTACTTTTGTCTAAAAACCTATATCAATGGATTTCTATGCATGACCCTGTGTTGCATAAAATTTATATACATTATTACCAGCGAAAAATAAAACTGATATGATGCTAAATAGTACTGAGAAAGTTATCATATTGCCGTATTAACGAAGAAATTACCAGTCTTTTGTGTGTATATAGTATGTGGCTATTATAAATATATAAATAATGTGTATTCGATTTAGCATACTTGTTTTACTTTTATCCCAATCTAAATTTGTCAAAAATATTTAGTGGGATTTTACTGAACACTAGTGATGCAATATTTTATTGATTTAAAATAAAGCAAATTATATATATATATATTTAGAGAAATTTTAGTATTATACTGTAGTAGTTTTTAACAATTTTATATTTCCAGTGTTCTTTAACCATGTTGCCAAACTAATGACGGGTGGAAAAAAATAAACATATTTTTGCCATATATTTTTTGAAAAGTCTTACGTCTTTCTATTAAACAGCAATAGACGAAACGGCCTCCAAAATTACAATGGGGTACGAACTATATAAAAAAATATATTTTTAATTTTGAAAATTATATTTTTAATTGGACAGGAAATATGTATATTGGTAACTGAAACTAGAATTTATGCCCAAATTTATAGAAATATTTATTAGAATTTATTTTTATGTACAGTTTTTTGCTAAACCGCAAAAAAAAATGTTAAATGACCAAATTGAAATATTATGTTGCTGCATAAATAAATGCATTTTTTTTTTTGTAAAATAATGTAACTTCGAATATATAAAAAAAATTTCAGTTAACCTGTCCTCTGTTATCTGTTTAAAGGATTTGATATGTTTTTATTGTTTTTTGTCTTAAACTTTAGTCAAGCTCTAACCTCGTCTTGAAATGGACCGATTCTGACCAGGAGAAAGGTGATTCCAAAGAAGATGACAGTTCTTCATCACGTATGTTACACTTAATATTTTACTTCTTAGATAATCTGAGGTTTAAAGTATAAGTGAAATTAATTATTTAATATATTTTTTCCATAAATTAATATAACTCATCTGAAAGGAAATGTTTAATTTCTCTTTAAAAGTTTTATCATATTATTCATAGAAATTTACTTTTTTTATTTTCTAAGGAATAAGAAAATGATTTGCAATAAATAATATGCGCTGTATTTCAAATAACTTTGTAAGTTAGGTTAAAAATTACATTTATTTACATCACCCCTAGAATCTAGTTCATTTTTCTTATCGCAATTTCTTTCACTTAATTTTTTCCACAAATACGTTCACAATACTCGATTGTCTGTAAAAAAATTATTAAATCACTTTACACAGATAATATGCTTTATTTAATTTTTATTTAAAATATAATCATACTTTACTACTTTTAATACAATTACAAAGTGAGTTTCAATAATTATGAAAGAGGTTAAAAAATTTCAACAATAGAAAAATAATTTCTTTTAAAACTTTCTTTATTTTTACATGTGTCTTCAAAGTCCTATCTACAAATGGACGTATTTAAAAAATTTTGTTTTTACAATTTTGATTTTGGAACTACTTTTTATAGAAACAAACTATCTAAATGGATCTACTAACAGGGTTTTCAAATTACGATATATTACCTATATTTTACTAAGAATGTAAATTCAGTGAGTATCCGTGATATTATCTTGAGGATTTATTAGGGACACACATTTTATAATGCCTCAAAAATAGATATTTTAATTTTCAATAATTTCAATACAACTAACTTGTGTCGTAAATTAATGCTTAATTAATAGAGACCCGGAAATTTCGCGAATTCGTCTGGCCTCAGGGTAGAATTAAAAGTCATAGGTGTATTAAACCGATGTTTGCTTATCCATTGGTTGATTTCTTAGTGAGAACAGTTGTATCATTGTTAATTTGCACTAGCTGATTCGCTTACTTCTCTCCTAGCTTGGCATCGTTGGCTCACGGTCGTAGAGGGTCGTGTCCAAATAACTGCGGTCCAATCATGAGCACAGTGCGAGAGTGTGAACGTTTGCATTCTAGCTGGCGACTAAATGGATGCGCGAAATTTTCGTATCTCTATTAATTAATTAGTGCGTAGAGTTATGCATTTAAGGAATTTGGATTAATAACAAAGCAACTGTATATACTTGAACTTAAAATTTTTAATAAATACCCGAAAATTGTAGGAAAAAAAAAACATTTTTTGGTTTAGTTATGTTCGGGCCAAACACATAGGTTGTACAAAGGTTTGAATTTTAGATATTTACGAAACAAAACTGAAATTTCTTTATAAACAAATACAGTTAAACTTTTTTTAATAATCATTATGATTACCTGATTCAAGTACTAGGTCATTAATTTATAGAAGCCTTTTCAGAAAATTGCTACAGGTTGAAGGAAATTTTATTTATTTCATTTTTTTAGTTTCAATATTTCCCTTGTAATATAAGGGATCCTTAAAATAAAATAAAAGCGATTTTGTTTATATTTTAAGAAATTTTGTACTTTTTTGTTTTGGATGAAATGGAAATTTTTGAAGTATTAAGATTCCCAGAACATGCATTCTGCAATTTTTTCGCTTGCCTGAACCTCGTGCCAAACTTGGCTAAACTGTATTTCTCTCAAAGAAAAGAATTTAAAAAATGAAAAATCTCGTTAATATAAAATTCTGCCAGATTTTGATAGGGTTTAAAAATAAATGCAGTATCTGAAAATTATAAATACGTTATTGATATTTTTTGTACAGATTGGGTAAAGTCAAAGTGTGTTCAGTTTAGTCCATAAAATAATTTTATAAACTCTGTTACATGTCACAGTATTAAATATTTCTGCACGAAACAAGTGAAATATTGAACGTACAATGTTTAAAAACATGGATGTAGAGCATTCTAATTTTAGTGTTGCTATTGAGTAAAATAAAAAAGTATAAATAGTTAGTCAATTTATTGATTTATGATTGAAGCAATGTATTGCTTTTAGGGTTGTCTAATGTTTTGTTTATAATTTTTAAAAAATTAGTAATTTTATTTTGAAGTAAATTTTCTAACGGAATGCATCACACTTTAAGTTCTGTTAACATATTGAAAGTATAAGTTCGGTAAAAATGCTAAAATTGTGTATGTTGTAATACAACCTCTTTTCCACGCATCATATATATGTTTGAAATACCAACCCAAATACTTGCATACTTATGAGTTAAGTTTTAAATTAACTATTAATTTAAATTTAATTATTTAAGTTTAGGATTTTTACTAGCTAATACTATTTTATATATAGTGCCAATAATTACAGCAGTTATAAATAATATATATAAAAATTTTAATAAAAATACTGTTTTAAAATTTAAAATAATTATTACATTATATTTGTATAGTATTTACTGTATCTTAATATTTTTCCTGATATACCTCTAATGCTGTACACACGACCTGTGCACTTTTTATATTTCGAGGTTTGTAAATAATACATGTTCTTCGCCATGTGGTTAAATGAGTTCTGGCCTTATAGAAAAATATCAATAGTATTATTATACTCCACAATTGTTAAGTTGTCTCCCTTCCAAAAAATGTCAACTTAATATAACAAAGATATACGTTAAACGTGTATAGTAGCGGGTGCGACGACATCACCCAGGAATAACCCAAATTAACGTCTATTAGCCGGTGCCAAGTGGTTAGGGTCCTTGTATCTTAACGTTTCATGTTATTAAGCTACTGTGCATAACCGTGGAATTTTTAATGGTTGTTATTATTGTTAGCTTATTAGGATAGGTTTCAGTTAACATCTGCATGCGTAAGTGAATTATGTAACATGTTTAGAGCATTTTTCTTAACTTCATCAATTATGCCCGTCAAGTGATTCTTTATATTAAAACAAAACACAAACCTATTATACATTTAACTTGAAGTTTTTACTAAGGGAGATATTTCCCTAATAATAAGAGAGTTAAGATCTTATTTGTTTTGAATAAATATTAAGACGGCACGCAAGATATCGGCTTGTAAAATTTCTAATAATTAAATTCTTAAACATTTAACAACAACAATATATTTCCACTATATTCTTTAATGCTTGCCTCATGTTATACAGACAATAATTTATCATGGTGGAATTAAAGTGTTTGATGGAATTCAATATATTTGTCATTGTCTGCAACAAGTATTTTCGGATAATTAATAATTGGTGAAAGAAGGTCGATTGGCATTTAAATCAGCCAACGAGGAATTAGGTACATTCAGTAAAAAAAAACTAATGCAACTATGTTGTACATGGCATACGTCCATAACATTGTTTAAAGTTGCACATCGTTTTTTATATGTTATTTTTAAATCTTGTTTTAAAAATGTATACAACTTTAATTTTCACTTATAAGTAATAATTCCAAAACAAAATCTTGTATTATTTTTTAAGACACATCACCTGCCTGTTTAATTTTTTTTTTCCGGAAACTTCCTGTAGGTATATATTTTAAGTGCTTTATGATATTGGTAGAGACCTGCAAAATTCGCGGATTCATTCGGTGATAGCCTAGAATTCAAACAAATATACCTCTTAGATAATTTTGCTATTGGCTTGCTGTTCATCTGGACGAATCTCAACCAGTTATAAACCCTCAACCAAAGAAGGATCGAATCACAGACAAACCAGCTGAGACGACTTACAAGTCGGCAGCCAATGAACTTGCGTTATTTTCCCGAGTGTACAGGGGTACGTGCAGTCTATCCTGAAGGCCATACAAACCGCGAATTTTGCAGGTCTCTAGATATTGGTTATTTTGGCAAGTAGCATAGATTTTCTTAGTATCTAACTGGATTATTTCTCCAACAGCTCTCGAAGAAAGGAATGGTTCTTCGTCGAAGATTAAAGATGGAAATTCTTCAATTTCACTTCCGTCGAGCAGGGTGAGAACCCGCTCTTTCTTTATTTCACTCAAACATCCATTGTTTTATTTCACCTATATTCATAAATTGAGTACAGTTGTGAATCAGAGGTCAAGGCGATACGGTTTAAGTTACTGGCGAGGACAAACTTGAAATTTTCTTCAGTGAAAAATAGTTAGGACGCGGCTTTTAGGCATAGCGTTTATTCTTAATACTCCTGTACCACACTTCTTTTCAACCAGTCAATGCTGCATCCTCATCCCATAAATTCTCGTTATCTCTTAGGGCCCAGATGTCGACTGGAAGTAAAGATCATTCCATTGATATTTTCATTTCAATCACAGTATGGTTAAGGAGTGAAAAAGTAATATTTTTGATGCTACAAACCAAATTATAATATGAAATATTAAAGTCGACTTTTATAATTTAAATATTTATTAAAATATAATGCCCGAAAGACAAAATTTGAATTTTCACTTAATTTTTTCAGTTGAAGAAAATGCTAGGCATTAGTAAATCCAATGTATATTTACTAAGAGAACTAGAAATTTTGCTTTTTTATAAGAATAGAACCTACAATTATGCATTTGATTTTTGTTATTTGATTTTCTTCAGTCCATTACCAAATAATCTTCAAAAAATATTAATCTTCGTATACTATGCACTCCAGTTTGAAAGTAAAGTGTGCCAGCAGCCAATGAAGTATTTGCCTAGATATATCTATACCTATGTTTGTAGAATTTAGCCTGGTATAAAAAATTTACTAAATTTTTGTATTTTTCTACCAATAATATTTATATGAATAAAAAATAAATGTTTTTTCCAGATAGTTGCAAATTCATTGGGCGAGCATGAATGTCTTTGGGATTGGGTAGTTATTTATGATTCACAAGTCCATGGTCGTAGGATTTACCTTAAGCCCTAGTATGACTCACTTAAAAAGCCAAGAGTCTGTATTAGAGTACCCCTTGAAATACAGTATTATTTAATACAATGTATCCCAAAGCTTCTACGCACAACAACACAACTTAAAAATACTTCTTTAACCTTTTTACCAGCGAAGAAATAAAACTAAAAAAATGCTACATATTACTGTGAAATTTAGTGTTTTGTCATAATTATAATCTAAAATCTTTTCATTTTTCATTTTGATAGTATATGTTTTTTTTTTTTTTTCAAAATATATAAATACTGGGTATAAGACAGGGCAGACATGTAATGGTTTCTTACTTTAACTTAATATAAAACTGTTTAAAAGTTTGTAAATTATTTGAATTTTATTTAACGTAGTGTTTCATACTGACTGAAAATAAAACAATTTCTAATTTATTTTTTTCAGTGAAATTTAAATGACACGCGATAGTTATTAACAGTTCAGTTATATATTTTCATTGTTCATTAACCATGGTGCGGAACTTAAAACGTGGGAGGGCTTTAAGTGCTTGCTATATTTTTCGTTGAAAGTACTAACGTAATGTACTACGTCTAACGGTAATTTACAGAGACTTATCGACACAGTGCCGCAGTTTTCAGTGGGGTACGAACCATAAAGACTGAAATTACTTTATACTTCTCATCTGCACATTTTTTTATAATTCAATAATATAAATTTTTTGTATTTTTAGATGAGACGAGAAGTTCATTTTAACTTTATAGAAGCAATGTAATGAATTTATTATTCAGTCCATTTTATTTTTGGTAAGTTACATTAAACAAGTTAATATACCATGTTACGAATAATCCACAACATTTTGATAACTTTAGTGTAGCTTAGAAATTAAAAAAAATACGTTTAAACTGTTCTCTAAATCTGTTTGAAGGATCTAACATAAATTCGTTTTCCTTGTTATTAATTGCAGGTGAAAGAAACTTCCAGCTCGGAAGTGATCGATTTGGACGAAGGCAACAAGAAATTGGATGGAGAGAAGACTCAAGTTGGAGGAGCCGATAAAAGTTCATCTAAAGGTATGAGATACGTTAACATTCAATTTGTATAATAACTGAGTTTCTAAGTATAAGTGTAAATAATGATGTAAGATATGTTTTACCTATTAGTAGAGACCTGTAAAATTCGCGGATTCATTTCGCGATAGGATAGAGTCCAAATACTTTTGACATTATTTTGCTTCAGTGATTGGGCCACAGTTTATCTTAAGGACTCGGGGCCAATGAAAAATCTTTAACAGAAGAATTAGCGATTCACGATCATTCCAGTCAACAGGTGTTACGAGTCGGTAACCAATCAGCAGATGTAATTTGCACGAGTGCATAGAGGATAATGGAGTCTAACCTTTAGGGATTTGAAATCGCGAATTTTACAGGACTCTACCTATTAGTCATGATTTTAACCAAGCGACCTTATTGAGAATTTTTCAATTCTAGATAATATGTCAATGTTTCGTACATAGTAAATTATATTTTTTTAGGGAATGAGGAAATGCTTTGTATTAATAAGCATTGTATTACTAATAAGTTTATGACTATGTTTCACAAAAGAACATTAATATAGAAATATCACAGCTAGAATTGACATAGATTTTCTTATTCCATTTTTTTAAATTCTTAGTCAAAGAACTATTACTCTAAAGTACCTACTATTTGTTCCATAAATAAGCCTTTAATATTCGATTATCTGTAAATATAATTATTAAACAATATCCACATTAATATGCTTTACATTAAATATATTTTTAATATTTTCACAATTTACTTCCTTTAAAATATAACATACAAAGATACAAACAATATTAATAATGTTAAAAGAATTGAAATCTATGTAGCCTCAAAAACTACCACTAGTAATCGAAAACAAGAGTGTTTTTTTACCATCAACAGGTACATCAAAGATCTGCATACAAATGGACGTATCTAATAAATAATTTCTTTCCGATGCTGAATTTGGAATGACGTTTTCTAAAAACGTAGATTAAGTTGATCTACTAACAAGTATGTCATTGCATTATGATACTATATATTACTTATATTAAGAATTTTAATGCAATGAATTTTTGTGTATTTAGCAGTATTTATTCAGGAAACATATTTGACAAATCATATAAAATACTTTTTTTTAGTTTTCAATTAGACCAAAACAACTAACAGTTAATATTTAGTTATGGCAGGAACATTTCTTAGCTTCACTTCAATACATAACTCTGATATACATATTCAAAATGAGATTCGGTAATCACTTCACCTCCTTGTTTAGATCTCGCTCAGGTTTGTCCTTTTACCTTAACTGCCATTCCAATTATAAATCATTTTCTTTTTGATTGCGTGCCATCGTGGGTGAATTAATTCTAAAAGAGTGTGAAAAAGGATGTTATTAAGACATTTGGATTAATTATATAACAACTGTGTATAGTAGCCTATATCTTGCGCGTTTTATAAAATTTCAAATAGAAATGGCAAATAAATTAAAATTTGTTTGTTTAGTTCACAGTCTTTTTGATGGATAGTTAATTTTTTAAAATTTATAAGGTGAGTAGTATGTATTGGCCTCACTGCTACTAGAATCGGAGTGAGGATTTGGATCAGCTGTCCGCCATCGTGGATTGGAACGTCACGGCCGACACTGACCTCATAATATGTCAAAATTGCCTCAAATTTACCCAAAATCCACCAAAATGATTTTAAATTTCCCATTATTAACAAAACTTTTTTTTTTTTTCAAAAAATCTAAAAAAAATTAACATTATAAAATCTCCATTTTCGAGGGAAATTTATTATCAAAAACTCAAAAATTCTAAATTCCTCAAAATATTTTTGCGTCATGTATGTACGTCATATTGAAAACACATAATCAATATCAAAAGGAAAATATAATTTATAAAAGTATTTAAATTACAATTTTAATAATAGATAAATTTAATAATATCTTAATTGGGCAGGATTATTTTAAGTTTGTATATGGAAGAAGCGTATGATGATTCTCAAAAAGAGTCAGAGTGGTTCCAAAAATATCAGTACTGCCATCGTCAGCGTATATGTACCGGTACTGCAGCATTTCGTTCACTAAAACACACAATTCTGGACGTCATGGGGAAGACAATTGTGCAAACAGTCCTTTGCAGAAAATGGTAAGTTGTGACAAGTGCGGTTTTCAGTTTAGAAGAGGTGATGTTTGAAAAAAAACTACATCAAGACATGCGAAGGTAAATTTTTTTCTGCTGCTGGGAAAATGTTATTGGTTAGAAAAATCTATTTTGAATTAGTTAAAACCATCTCAATTAAATACATACAAAGCTTACATTGAAATTTTATGAAATTCCAGCAAAGAAGAAATAAAAACAAGATATCGTACTACATGATGAAATTGTCGATGAGTTTTCCAAGATTAAAGATAAAGTAGTTGGTCTTCCTTCAGAATGCAATGATATATTTTTGCTACATAAATTGAAGGATTAAATAACTATGACGAGAACAACAGCTTTACAAAAAAATAATAGTAACATAGAAGAACTTGAAGCTGACAAGACAGACGACAGTTATGAAACTCTTAGACCTAAAATGTGGAAGCAATCGATAAAATAAATGCAAATGTTGGTGAACATGGTCATGATAATGATCGCTGGAATGATGAAGTTTATCATGACTCAGATCGGTGATGTGTGTTTTTAACCTAAAATTAACCTATATTCTTGCATCGACAAACGGAACTGTGAGCAGGTATCAATCGAATCAATCAATATATCAAAAAGTGATTTTTTGATAAATTTTTTAATGTTTTTCAAATTTATAGATTAATAATATAAACCCCCAAAAAAACCTAAAAAAATTTATCACTCTCACCAACAAATGGAATGAAATTCTGCGTACGCTTGTGCATGCCGTTACTTGTGAGATATTAGAGAATAAATATCGTTCCGTAATCAACAGACTGTCTTAGTGTAAAACATTTAAGCGATAAATTATTAACTCTACATAGGCTATAAAATTCATGCAAAAAACGTAAACTAGCCCATTTTACTTAAATATGAGAATTATATTTCCACCAATTTCATATGGGTGTTAGGACTCTGTTATAGGAAAAGCTTACAATATTTTCTGTGACTATGTTGAAAATAGTTTTTATGTTTAATTAAAATCAATTTCAAAACTTTTATTACACTTTTACCGTTTACTTTAATGTGAGAATGATTTAAACACGTCTTCGCCTTATTCTCTGGTAAGGAATCACCTACCTGGCATTGTTGATGTTTTTTTTTGTTACATCATAGTATTTTTGAGTGTTGTGTGGTATTGGGAATATTGTTGAGAAGTATAGACTGTTGCTAAGTTCTTGACTGTATGGTGTGTCCTACAGCTTCGGAAGAAGACAAAATTAACTTAATGAAGGAGCAAGAAGATGCTGCTATACTTCAGACTCAGGTCCAGGTATTCGAACTTCCTTCAGTCAACTCAAAGGTCACACCTTTTCCTTAGAATTTCTTCAAAAAGTTGTGTTCGTGGTGGTTCAGAGGCCAGATCACTTCTCTGTCACCAAGGGGATACAGGATCGTTTACCGGCGGCTCAAATTTGACTTATCGTCAAGTGCAAAATGTTGGCGGTAATTCCAATTCTCACGTTTATTCACACGGTCAATACTCCAGTCCCATCTTATTAACTCTAATTGTTTCTAATGACGCCGAATCCAACGAGACGTCAGCTCGATCGTTGTCAATTTCCTTTTTAAATCACAATACAGCGAGAGTGCATAATTCGATATGAAGTCAATGCTGCTGCTAAATAAAAAGTGTGAAATATTAATGTCACTGTTTATTAATTCAAAAAATCTCAATTACAAATCCTGCAAAGTCTTTAAAAATTTCACTCGCAATATATGAAACGCGTCCTGGAATATTTGCACACACTTAAGTAACTTCTTGTAAGCCAATGTACACTCTAGATAAACAGCTGCCTATTTACTAGAGATCTGGAAAATTCGTGTTATCACCAGCATTGTCATTGGATCATCAGAAGTTTAAATTGCCCTGAACGACAATAAACCAATAACAACTTTAAAAAAATTAAATTACCCAGCCAGATGCATTCCGGATTGAAAATACAATGTGGCAGCAGCTTATAAACGCTAATGGATATTTTAAAGACAAGGTTTCCAGATTTAAGCCTTGTTCTAGAAAATTACACGAGTTTAGCACATCTCTTCTAGTTACATTTAAATGTTAGATTATAAACATTGTCCCTTATAGTGGCAGCAGCAAGTGACTAATGGGATTGTGTGTGGCAAGTGTTTTCCTATGCGATGGTGACACGGTACTATACACCTTAACCCCCAGTAAGGTTCATGTGGGCACCGAGTCTGTGTAGCAATGCCCCTTGACGAACTATAGTCTGAAGAGCTGTGGCCCTCAGCTTCTATGAACAAACATGCTCCTTATTAACCATTTTTGCCATTTTTCCAGCGGAGAAATAAAACTGGAAAATGTTACGTGGGACGGTGAAATGTATCCCACTGGCCTACGAACACACAAATTTATCCAGTCTCATTGTATGTATATATAGTGTAGTTTTCCAAATTAAAAAAGCGCAGTTACTTAAAAAAAACATTAAAAATAACATATCACATACATGTTATGGTTTTACATTTTTTATCTATAGACAAAACGGTGAAGCAACTTTTGCAACCAATGCCTTTTTTTAAAGTTAAACCGCTCCATACTACTCAAGAATGTATAAATTTAAAACTTTTCTGCAGTGGAATTCCACTGAATCGCAGTAGTTTTAATAGTTTCTTAGTTACAGTGTTCTTAAACCGTGGTGCCAAACTTTCGACGTTAGAGGGATAAATGGGTGTGAATATTTATTTTTTTCTTCTGAGAAGCATTTACATAATGTTTTACGTTATACGGTAATGAACAGAGACATAAAAATGACCTTGAATTTTACAGTGGGGTATGAACCTCAAAGACCAAACCTAATAAAATACTTCAAAGCAATCTTAGTGTTTTATTTCAATGACAGCATAATTAATGAAAGTTGCACATCAGCTTTACCCTTTGCCAGGGTGAACATCAACAAATCCCTCACCCTACCAGCAGCTGCGTTTATCGTGCACGACGTTAACATGATAGAAATATGCGTTAATTCCTAAAGCCGTACACTTTCCTCAACGAACTCACCCAAAAACCAGGGTGCTAAATTAAAAATACTAAAATAGGCAAAATCTTAAGATGTTAGCAGAATATTCAAATAAAAAAATACTTAATTTTAAAAATAAATAAAAAATTTAAAACATTGGTGGGAAAAATAGGTCTATAAGATTATTTACAAAACTACATTTAGAGAGTACATTTACCATACTAAGAAATATCAGCGCGTGAGTAGGATGTTTTAAGTACAGCATAAAAAAATTTTAAGTTAAAACCAAATCCAGCTAAAAATTATTTAGGCCAATTTCAGGTACAAAAAATTTACGATGTAGTCTAAAAATTATGGAGCACCACATTATACATTTTAACTACATCGTAAACTGGCCTTAAAATTTCCAGTTTTCTATTACATCCAAATGGCTATCGAAACAGTTCTAAAGTAAATATAATCAGCCCGAGCTTAATAACTTTAAAAGCAAATAAAAAAATGTCCATGTCAAGAAGCGGGGTGCCTTAAACCAGCACACTTTCACTCACACGAACACACTGACGTGACGTAAAATTCAAACAGTTTAAGGCATTGTTAAATTTGACTGAATAGTTATTAACATAAATCTAAGATCTAAACGTTTCACTGCTGGATGGTACATGCATTACAGGTACGCTAACTCTCAGTAAATTCTATTACTTAGCAGTCGCAAACAGTTGAGCTGAGTTCTCGTTTATTTTTTTGACGTGAATACGTCTTTAAAATTGCTTCCATAGTGGGAGGCAATTCAAAAAAGAATAATAACAAAATCGGGGGATACAGTTTGGTATTGCAGCTACATATATATCATCTCCATATAAAATTTAATCACACCACTGTACAGCTAAAGGATCAAAGAATTCGTTACGCTAAGTGAGAACTTTGACGCATCGCGCGCGGTGGAGGGGGAAGCGCCGCCATTTTGAGGTCATTTTGCTGCGTTTCGAGATTTCCATTTAGTATAATTTTTGACACGGAGAAGCTACGACGCGACGTTCGTTTGGGTTTCAATCGTCAGCTCTCGTCAAAATCTATCGATTGAATATATAAAAACTTTAGTGGAAAATAGTTACATTGAATATATATATATATATATATATATATATATATATATATATATATGGTGTTAAAATAAAAACACGGAAACCCGTACGACTTCTTAGTGTTCAAACATGATTATAACATACATAAAATAGCGTATTTTATATTTTGTATAGACAATATTACCTGTGACGTACACGTATTCACGTATAACACACGGCCATGTCCATGACACAGCTACACCCCATTTGTTCTTCTTCTTCTAAAGACAAGCGTAAATTTATACAGGCGTCCTGCAGGGACTGGGCCGATGCCACTCACTCGTTCATCTCCGTGTAGAGTGCCACTCGATCAAAGAGTGCCACTTGATCTACCCGCTCTTCCTTTCGCCTAACGGACGAACGAAAACAGCTCTCGCTCGCGAGAGTGCAAAATCACTGCACAACCTTGATGCAAAAATTTTGTAACTGTTGAAATATTTCGCGAATTGTTAAGAACCCACGGTATGTAGCTTTGGAAATTTGCAAATACCTTTTATTTCTCAAATGAACTGTAAAAACAAAAAAATGTAAATTGAAGTATCTAATGTGTGTTTGTTTTTCTTTAAACGAACATTAGGAAACGGGAAAGTCCAAATCAACAGGGACCGAATGTGATGATGACACGAAGAAATGCAATGCAGAAGTGGAGAACATTTTGGCCGAAGCCGAAATCGTTAAAGGTAGTAATACGAGATACTTTAGCGTTCATTACTCACTATAATATATTTTTACAGACTACCGAATAGTTTTATTTTTTATTGTTTTGTCATAAATTGAACAGTAATTATTAATTGAAAAGTTAATTTTCTAGGTAGAAGGAAATGCCTTTTTCTTATATTTTTTCTAACATTTTATGAATGAGGTTTTAATGAGAACATAAAAAAATCTACATCATCGTAAGCATCGACATCAACTTTATCATTTTTTCAAATTTTTTAACATCAAAACAACATTAATATAAAGTAACATTTATTACATAAATGAGGTCACAGAGAATTTTTGCAAATTGTGTAGAAAAATATAATTGATTTTTAAATGATTAAAAAATTTAATTCTTCAATAATTACACAATAAAGAACATAATATATTGAGTCTGACCTTCGAAAAGATCACATTTTTACAGGGAAAAAAACAGTTTTGTATTTTTTTCCAACAGGTTTAATGGAGACCTTTAAAGAAATGAAAGGATCTGAAGAAGAATCAACTCCCATTCCAGAAGAAGGAGCTAGGGTCTTTAGACCAATAGATAAACCAGAACCACTTAAAAGTAGGTTATTATTTATAGTAATTTTCCTTGTATTTTACTAAGAATTTGAATGCTACTAATAACCTGTGGACTAGCTGGATTTAATCAGGAAACATATATTATAACGCCTCAAAAAATAACTCTTCAATTGATTCACCTTAAGACTAGAATATTTTTAACACATCTTCGTCTAATTTTTTTTTTTGGCGAGGTATCACCAGGCTGGCATTGTTATTTGCTGTGTATTTTGCGTGCTGTATGATATCGGTAATTTTTTGTGAGTAGCACAGACTGTTGTTAAGTTCTTGACTGTGTGGTGACTCCAACAGCTGTCGGAGGAAACCAGGATTGGTCGGTGCTGGCTCCAGTAGCCATTGCTGCAGCCCAGGCCCCGGAGGCGAGTACCAGCACTTTCTTCAGTTCACTCACTGTTCACTCGCCCTTCAGTTCCTTTTGTTCAAGTTCTTTCACGCGGTAGGGACCAGTATCTACATCAGATAAAGTTACTTGTAAACAAGGTTAGGTATAACTGTGAATAAATTTATTATTTAAGATAAGTTTCCATTATTTTTTTTTACAGACTTTTAACCAAGAATGGAAGATTGTTTACTCTTGGGTGTGGAATACAAATCGTGCTAATCAACAGAAAATAATTATAAATAAAAAGAAGATATTCATATTTAGAACCCCTTCGTGACTTTTGGCCCATACTGTAGATTCCATGCAAGTCTAGTTATGTAATTTGTCTCAAATTTGATAGTTCTCAAAAGTAGTACAGGTAGTATACATTTCCTTACTATAACTTGTAAAGTATGACACCAATAATTTTTTGGTCTAAAAAAAATATTTCTTTGGAAACCAGTTACTAAGAAATAGTTTGTAATACTACAATAAAAGTATTGTGAATTGTTACGAAACATTGCTATGATTATATTTGCGTGAATGAAATACATTTTTGGAAATTATACGGTTTTTTTTGTAAGGCTTACAAAAATTGGAACATAATTTTAAATTCTGATTGATGTTTAATGCAAGCATATATATTTTAAAACCATGAAAAAAAAATCTAAAATTGAACTATTAAACGTTATTTTGGTTTATTATGCTTCTTTATGTGAGCAGTTAATACTGGAAAACTATACAGGGAATTTGTTTACAAGTAACCTTATCTGATGTAGATACTGGGTAAAATACAGCGTGAATTCCCGGGACAAAATTACGAAAACAGTATTACTGCAAACATAATATATTATTTTTGTAGCGATACAGTGGGTTTCATGTAAATGTACAACTTTACAAATAACTGAAATTTTACATGAATATTTTAATTCCATTTACAAAACATTTTTACAGAGACAGAACATAGATTTACGATTTACGATTTGGGAAGGAAATTCATGCTTGCTATATTTTTCTGAAAATATTTTTAACGGGCTGTTTAACATCGTATGGTTACCACAGGGAATTTTAGCTACATGGCCTTTAAGTTAATTGTGGGATACAAACCATAAATACACACCATAAATTAATGCATTTCCTAATCGATAATAATTTGGTTGAATGACAGCCGAAATAAATAAATCTCCAAATTAGTGTATTTTAATCAGGCCTGTAAAATATTTGTGCAAATGTCTCTCTTTTTGGATGTATTTGTGGTAAGTAAACATCAAAAAATCAATCAACCTTTTGATAAATAAACAGAATGAAAAATTTTAACATTCTAAAAACAATGGAGCTGACTAAAAAAAATTGCAAAATGATGTTTAGTTTTAAACTGTCCTGTAGAAAACTGCGAATTGAAGGATCTAACATGTATTTGTTTTTCTTCCGACGAATGTTAGGTGGAAGATATGTCCGGCGTCGAAGAGATTGATTCCGACGAAGAAACCCTGGCATGCGATGCAGAAGTGGGGGCCATAATGGCGAGAGAAGGAGAACATTCAGGTGAACGAGACACATTATTCACTTCTTGCAAGTACTGGTATTCTGAATGTAAACAAAGTCAATTATTTAAAAAAAAATTCAAATGACAAACTAATACTGATAAATCTCTACCACAAAACTAAGCGAGCCTAGTCACAACTAAACACCTTCACATCGTCCATATGTGCGTGGTTGTTAAGATGGTACTTACGATTAATTTCTCCCAGACGGGGGAATTTTATCGGACAACTTCAGGGACGTAATATTATAACGGTACTAAACGTTCGTCTGGCTCAAATAATTATTTGGACTTAGGCTCTTATAACTCACGATAGATGCTTTAGAAAAAAAAAGTAGATAGTTTTTAATGTTATTCTTCGATGTGAAACGAAATTTTATTAACTTATCTTCCATAAAACAAAAATGACCAAATATTTACTAAGGTTTGTTTTACTTTGAGGTATAAATATGTAGATTAATTTTTTCAGGGGAAAAAAATTGAGCCTGTCTATAACGTTTCTCACTTACAGAATTTCAACTGAATGAGGTTTGCAATATTTTTGTAAGACAGGATTTGCTTTCTTGAACGATAATCAGATCCTTTGCTATGAACACAGAACCTAGTGTCGAGCTATATGTATGTTTTCTGAAATGCGCTTACAACATTATATGCATACTATGAGAAAACTTCCATAGACAGTGAAATGGGATTTGTTTAAAAATATGTTTAAATTCTTCTCAACATAATTATTGCTTTTACTTTCATGCTATTAAAAAAAATTGACACTGTGTTACATTTTGAAGTAGGTAGTACAAATCTATGACAGCAAATTATTCGCATTGAGGATGAAAATAATTGTCATTTAGTTAACTATGAGAAATTTTCACAAAATCACCCATAATAATTTCGTATTTATAATACATTTATATATTTTTATCCCTGCTTGGATGTATTGATACACCTTCGAATGACTCGCAATTTTCAAAGCAATAAATTATATTTTGTGTTTAGTTTTTAACAGTTTCAAAATAATGCGAACTTTATCGTGTATTTGAAAGAGAACTTATGTGCACCTTACACACAACACTTTTTACCAATAGTAAAACGCTCCAAGCAAAATAAAATAAAAGTTCATTTTAAAATTTATAATGTTAGTAGACGATTTGGTGGTGTCTTTGAACTTTACCTTCTGAAATTTTCACTGGTTGGGATTCATTAAGTTACAGCACAAAAATAGCAATAAGAAGGTAGTAAAATCTGTTTAGCTTCTTAGAAACCATGTCTTCGAAACGATTTTTTTTATGGAGCAACAAGTACTGAAGGACAATGAACAATTAGGTGTCATGCTATAATACATTAATTATTTAAATACAATAGCACAATTGGCACCGTCAGAAATTAATTTTTGGCGTGGAGAATAATATCCGACAAACGAAGCTCTTTACTGTTGGACACCTTCCAGAAGTTTCATTTTCGCGTTTATTGATCGTAAATACGGATATCCCTGAAACAAGCTCCATAAATATTACCCATTTGTGTCAAGTGGTTTAGAAGTTTTTTTTTTATTTTTCAGTTTAAGATCTAAAATTGTTACATATTTCGCCAACCCTTTGTGTTGTAGTTTATCAAAACTAACATGAAAAATTCCATGCACGTAACATTTTTAAGAATATTATTTGTTGTTTAGGAGAACAATATACTTCGAACGAGAACTGTAAACCACTCACATAAAAATTGGTATCGGTAGCCATCAGTTCAGCTCAACCAAAGTATCTGAAAATATCAAACTTTTTTTTTAATTAATCTAATTGATCCGTCTAATTTTGCTTTTCAATAACACCTAACGTCTGTCGTTTTTAACTTCAGCTTGTGTATTTCAGCTTTGGACGAATTGCTGACGGTTTTTGATGTGAGAACGTTTAATAAATCGATGAACGCCGGCTGAACGCACGAAAAAGTGTGCCGTTACTCACATTGTCCCGTTACGCTGTGTCCCGTTACGCTCATTGTACGCTTTCGCCGCATCTATCTTCCACTCGATTGGAACAACCATCGATTTGACTTTTTCGAGGCACATTTTACTTGAAACACTCCCATTCGTTTCCTACTTTTCCTATCAACGTCCTATCCTTAACAGAATAACACAGATTGGAAGAAGTTAAATAGCAAACATGTACAAAAGTTATAGTTAAAATAATCTCTTCGTTATAGTAATAAACATATTTAAGAGTAGTATGTAAATGGGGCTCCTGAAACAGGCGCCGGCGCGTGGAGCCGGAGCTGGTGTCCGCCATCTTGGATTGTGACGTCACGGCGGCCATTTTTGACTCAAAATTACTTAAAAATGACTCAAAATGTCTCAAAAATTCCCGTTTTCGAGGGAAAAATTCCCGTTTTAGTCCATAAAAATACCAGAGACTATAAATGTCCCCATAGTGGCTTAAATTCCCCATGGTCAAGCCACTCTAAGCCGCATGATGTGGGGAGCTTTGATCGTGACTTTGGTGGCCATATTGGATTCTGGATTATTGCTCATTTTGAAACGGTCGCCATCTTTAACTTTTTTATTTATTATCCGATTTTAATGAAATTTTTTTTAAAATTTATAAAAAAAATTAACTTATTAGAATACGGATTGATGAGATCGATTCCTGTCCATGGTTCGAAACCGGTAAGAGCAAAAAATAAAAAAAACATCAGATGCTCCCTCCGCGGAAGCTACCTAGACTGACTTACCACCAATAGCAAGGTACCTATATATCGTCAGCTGGTATGACATCATGTCCACCATCTTGTCTTCGTCCGCTGGAGACCACCATATTGTTTTCGTCTGCTAGAGTGTGCAGGCGACATGTTAGTATAATGTTATGTTCACCATACCTTTAACCTCGACTGTTGGCATTGAACTTTGACTGTGACCTTGAAATTTGACCTTGACCTTGAACTTTGACATTGACCTTGAAATTTGACCTTGACCTTTAAATTTGACCTGGCCTTGACCTTTGACCTTGTCCTTGAAATTTCACCTTGACCTTGAAAATTCACCTTGACCTTGAACCTTTGACCTTGACCTTTAATTTTGACCTTGACCTTGAAATTTGACTTTGACCTTGACCTTGAAATTTGACTTTGGCCTAGACGACCATCATGGATCCGAAATTTTGGTGTTCAGTACATGCTACCAGGAGCTACCACCTGCTAGTGGTCATTGCCACCATCTTGTTTTCGTCTGCTGGTGGCCTCCATCTTGTGAGTACTAGTCTTACCATCATTACCAACATTACCTTCATGCTAGTTTTATTCTAACCCGCTAGAGTACGTAATCATTTATTATTACTGAGGTGCCCGGCATCTTAAAATTCAAAATAACTAACGCACAAAATAGGGTATAATACCAAAATTCATCAAAAAATTAACTTAATAGAATTCTGATTGATTATATCGATTCCCGTCCTTGGTTCGAAACCAGTGAGGGCAAAAAATAAAAAAAAAAAACATCAGATCCTTCCTCCACAGAAGCCACCTACCGACTGAATAAATATTGGAGCCAATGAATATTGGAGCCATTGGCTATAGGAACCAAAAGACTGTTGGAGCCTTTTGGAGCCTGTTGGAGCATTTGGAGCAATTTGAGCCAATTGATATTGGAGCCCATGAATATTGGAGCTAATGAATATTGGAGCCAATGAATATTGGAGCCAATGACTATTGGAGCCAATGAATATTGGAGCCAATGAATATTGGAGCCAATGAATATTGGAGCCAATGACTATTGGAGCCAATGATAAATGAGTTGCCTTTTCGTTAGTGGTGCTACCTTTTCGTTGTCGGTGCTTCCAATTGAGTTGCCTTTTCGTTGTCGGTGCTGCCTTTTAGTTGTCGGTGCTTCCAAATGAGCTGCCTTTTTGTTGGCGGTGCTGCCTTTTCGCTGTCGGTGCTGCCTTTACGTTGTTGGTGCTTCCAATTGAGTTGCCTTTTCAATGGCGGTGCTGCCTTTTAGTTGTCGGTGCTTCCAAATGTGCTGCCTTTTTGTTGTCGGTGCTACCTTTTCGTTGTCGGTGCTTCCAAATGCTGTGCCTGTTCGTTGGTGGTGCTGCCTTTTCGTTGTCGGTGCTTCCCTTTTGTTGATTGCGCCTAGTACCAAATGTAGTGATTGAATCGTTACTAGTTTAAAACCTCTTGGTGTTACTAAAATATTTTTCAAGGTCACTTGGTCCTTTAGTATGTATAAAAAATGTCACGATGGATTAATTGAATATAATTAGATAACGACGAAGGTCATGCGGACCTGAAATATCTAGCCTATACGTCTGATAATGACATGACTCGGTCTCATGGACTGAAGACAATTGATCTATATGTGTTGCTTTGTACATGAACGGCTTATAGGTTATTCAGATTATTGAAAAATTAGACTTTCATGTAATGCATAGTGGTACTGTATTAATTCTTTGGTAAGGAATATTGACTTAAGTTGTTTTTCGTAGAGCGAATGTTTAATAAACTCCGCGAAAGGTAATGGAAAACTGAATCTAAAATTTATTAAATATTTAGTTACAACTGTCACTGGTCAGGAATCGAACCGTGGAAATAATAATTGATTTTTTCGGTGACTTGGAATTTTCCCCGCATTTCTAGCTAAATAATTACATGATTTCAAGATGGCGGCCAAATTTCAATATGGCGGGCACCTCAGTAATACATTATTACTGCACTGTAGCAGGTTATAATAAAACTAGCATTGATTTTCATCAAGGTCAAAGTTAAAGATCAAGGTCAAGGTCATATTTTAAGGCCAAGGTCAGAGGTCAGGGTCAAAAGTCAAGGTCAAAGTTCAAGGTCAAGGTCAAAGTTCAAGGTCAAAGTTCAAGGTAAATGACAAAGTTTAATGCCAACAGTCGAGGTTAAAGGTATGGTGAACAGAACTTTATACTAACATGACGCCAGCACACTCGAGCAGACTACAACAAGATGGCGGTCTTCTGCGTACGAAGACAAGATGGCGGACATGACGTCATACCAGCTGATGGTAAATTCCTTGTTATTGGTGGTGGTAGGTCAGTCTGTAGGTGGCTTCTGTGGAGGAAGGATCTGATGTTTTTATTTTTATTTTTTGCCCTCACTGGTTTCGAACCAAGGACGGGAATCGATATAATCAATCAGAATTCTATTAAGTTAATTTTTTGATGAATTTTGGTATTATACCCTATTTTGTGCGTTAGTTATTTTGAATTTTAAGATGCCGGGCACCTCAGTAATAATAAATGATTACGTACTCTAGCGGGTTAGAATAAAACTAGCATGAAGGTAATGTTGGTAATGATGGTAAGACTAGTACTCACAAGATGGAGGCCACCAGCAGACGAAAACAAGATGGTGGCAATGACCACTAGCAGGTGGTAGCTCCTGGTAGCATGTACTGAACACCAAAATTTCGGATCCATGATGGTCGTCTAGGCCAAAGTCAAATTTCAAGGTCAAGGTCAAATTTCCAGGTCAAGGTCAAATTTAAAGGTCAAGGTCAAAGTTCAAGGTCAAGGTGACTTTTCAAGGTCAAGGTGAAATTTCAGGGTCAAGGTCAAATTCTAAGGACAATGCCAAAGGTCAAGGCCAAGGTCAAATTTCAAGGTCAAAGTTCAAGGTCAAGGTCAAATTTCAAGGTCACAGTCAAAGTTCAATGCCAACAGTCGAGGTTAAAGGTATGGTGAACATAACATTATACTAACATGTCGCCTGCACACTCTAGCAGACGAAAACAATATGGTGGTCTCCAGCGGACGAAGACAAGATGGCGGACATGATGTCATACCAGCTGACGATATATACCTTTCTATTGGTGGTAAGTCAGTCTAGGTAGCTTACGTGGAGGAAGCATCTGATGTTTTTTTTATTTTTTGCTCTTACCGGTTTTAAACCATGGACAGGAATCGATCTCATCAATCCGTATTCTAATAAGTTAATTTTTTTTATAAATAAAAAAAATTTCATTAAAAACGGATAATAAATAAAAAAGTTAAAGATGGCGACCGTAACAAAATGAGCAATGATCCAGAATCCAATATGGCCACCAAGGTCACGATCAAAGCTCCCCACATCATGCGGCTTAGAGCGGCTTGACCATGGGGAATTTAAGCCACTATGGGGACATTTCTAGTCTCTGGTATTTTTATGGACTAAAACGGGAATTTTTCCCTCGAAAACGGGAAATTTTTCCTCGAAAACGGGAATTTTTGAGACATTTTGAGTCATTTTTGAGGAATTTTGAGTCAAAAATTGCCGCCGTGACGTCACAATCCAAGATGGCGGACACCAGCTCCAGTTTCACGCGCCGGCGCCTGTTTCAGGAGCCCCATTTACATACTACTTTTAAGAATTAATGAGTGCAAATAAAAGTAAATGTATCAATTAAATTGTAGATTTCATTTCACTCCTTCTTTCTATCCATACAAAATAGTGATAATTAAATAAAAATGATTCAATTTTATTTATAAAAGTATGTAATAATTTATCAATGTTTTGTTATGATGTTGTCACAAACTATCGTCCGTAAACCGACTTTACAGACAACCAATTTTTTTTTTAATTATTCTAATTGATCCGTCTATATTTGCTTTTAAATAACACCTGACGTCTGTCGTTTTAACTCCAGCTTGTTTATTACGCCGTTTAACTCTTTGCTTTGGACGAATGGCAGACGGTTTTTTTGCAATGAATAGAGACCTGCAAAATTCACGGATTCATTCGGTGATAGGCTAGAATTCAAACACATACACCTCTTAGATAATTTTGCTATTGGCTTACTGTTCATCTGGACGAATCTCAACCAGTTCTAAACCCGCAACCAAAGAAGGATCGAATCACAGACAAACCAGCTGAGACGACTTACAAGTCGGCAGCCAATGAACTTGCGTTATTTGCCCGAGTGTACAGGGGTATGTGGAGTCTATCCTGAAGGCCATCCGAAACCGCGAATTTTGCAGGTCTCTAGTAATGAAGTCAGACTGGGTTCAGAAGCGTACGACCGCCTGCGTTCTCTCCAACAGGTCCCGAGGTGAAGCGAGACGTGACCAATCCTCTGGCCGAGGACCCCATGTTCCTGGCGCTCGACGACGTAGAAGAGGTGGGTGCAGCGATGCTTTCTGCAGTGTCGCAACCGGCGTGCGGATTCGTCCATTTCCACGTACAAGCCACTAGCATCATCCACTGAGCACGCGATGCCCCAAGAACCCACATGCCACACTGTTAAAAATGATCACATTCAATTTAAGAAGAAGGCCGGTTACAAATTACCCAAACAAGTTCGAAAATTCACGGATATCTTCTTAAATTTACCGACACTTAGTTCACTTACTTTGAACATGAAACAAAACAAAAAAATTCTCCGTGTATTAACAAAACATTGAAAAGTCTGCAACAAGAACGCTATTATTTTGTCCACGTGAGTTATTTAATTTTTTTTTGGAACTAAACATAAAACTGGGAAATTGAAATACGGCGTAGTTTGTACGAATATTCTGTTATTTGCAATTACGAACAACTCTTAATTTGAGTTAAATACTTCCTTAAAACGTTAATTCACTGTAGTAGTATTATATATTGGCCGGAGCTGGCCCAAGTTCCAGGCTAGAGGATTGAAGATAAGGTCAATGACCGACCATCATGATGTTACGGCGGCCATTTCGAATAACTGTGAACCTGACCTAATCAGCTATCTTGAATTACGTCATCTTGAAATCAAAAATCCCACTCCACGGACATAGCACTTTTCGTTATGCCCGCCATCTTGGACGTGTATGACATCATCGTTTCACTTTCATTACGTCCATCTTGAATCCTAATGTCACGCCCGACATCTTGGATCTGATGTCACAATCACTTTTTTCGATTCTGACATCATGTTCGCCACATTTTTTTTTCTTTTGCTGAAGGCCGCCATCTTGGTATTTTTCTATTCTGCTGGAAAGCCGCCGTCTTGGATACCGAAATATTTGTTTCTGATGTTTGTTCATATAGAGCGCCAACACCGTTCTGACTTAAGCACATAAGGTTGAATTGATATTACCTGCCAATGTTAAAGTGTCCTTAGCGACCTATTATTAAAATTTTTCATACAGAATACATTGGAACCGCAGTGATTCGAACCAATAACAGCTCGAACCTCTGGGTTATAAAACATACCCATTTAACTGCATGGCCATCGAGACATTTACCGGACCGAGAATTAATTAAGGCATATAAAAAATAACGCACATATTCAAACTTGTAAATTTTTTTTTAATTCGAAGGAATAATAGCATCACCTGTTCGAGACCGAGCCGCCGTGTTTATTTTCTATACTTGCTACCAGGAGCGCAAGTTAAAATACATCGCCTGCTACAGGGCACTGCCGCCATCTTGCTTTCAGTAATACATGGAAGGAGCACTAGTGTCACGTAGTACTTATGCCATCTGCTAGATACGCTGACGCCATATTGGTTTAGTTTTTACCTGCTAGAGTGCAGTAGTGTACCGTGGCATCCACCATCATGTCGGCTGTATTGGATGCCATCTTTAAATTCTGTAATCTTTATAGTAGGGGAGCCCAATAGGGGATTTTGGGATTCACTCGAGCGTGGCAGATGAACTCAGTGAGGATACCTTGCATCCTGTTGAGTACATCCACCATACATAAGTCCTTTATATAGGAATGTGCGTCTAGGGCAGCCCATCAGAATAGTAAAAAAAATAAATAAATAAATAGTCGTCAGAAATACTCAAGCGCGTCAGATTAAGGCAAGGTGGGTTACTAGCTGAAAAGTATGAATTTTAATAATCTGACGATTTGAGCGTAACATAAGGAAGTGGGAAGGTCACAGAATTGCAAAAAAAAAAAAAAAAAAGTCTTCTTGACATTCGCGAGCACGGTTGAATTTTTATTTTCATTTTGAAGGAAACAATGCAAGAATAACAGAAAAAAATATATAATCTGCTGATTTCCACAAGCCGAAGTAACAAAAATAGTCTACAGAGTTTAGTGCGTGCAGCTGGGATAAATCATGTAGCTAATCCCCCCTCCGCTTCTCTCTTTCCCTTTCACTTTTCCCCAGTCTCTGAATCTCTTACACCTGGTTCGTTGGTAATCAACTACCAGAAGCGTATGAAGATGTCATAACACATTATTCTAAGAGATACTTATAATTTAGGTATATTTGTTTTCAATACTTTAATAACATGCTTTTCATTGAATAAATAAAATATTGTTAAGTGTTATAACGATTTCTTGTTACAGATATGAAAATCGCAGTTACTGTCGACGACACAACTGAATAAGTAGTTTTGCAGTACGACGATAATTCCTCGGATGTCGATGAAGATTCGGAAAAAAAATCAATAGTTACATATTATTTTAAATTTATTTCTGAATAAATTATATTTCTAAATATCTACATAATTTTTCGTCCTTTTATTTGTCACGTTTCATGGTTATTGAAAACAAAAAATAATTAATTTTTTTTTTCTAGCTGTCAGATTAAGAACTACCCTCCAAATAATCGCCAGATTTAAGGCTAGCACGACCGGGACTTCAAGATGAACCGTCTGTACAAAAATTTGACACACTCGAGTATTTCAATATGGCGATTAGATTTGCATTTTCGAAAATTGGCTCTGAACTTGCGTCACTTCCGAATCGTCAGTATTTTATTTTGAATGGTAGCATTGATAGGGTTCACTTAACATCACTTAACATCCCCTCTGAGTATCTTACGCGCTCAAATATGTATGTACATATATATATATCCAATTTTCCAATCTTCCGGATGGCCCCCCCCCCCCCCCCCAACCCCCTAGCAAGCCGGCAGATGAATATAGTTTTGATATCAGAGACACGTTGGGGCACCTAAACTATCAATATCTGACACGCTCAAGTTTTTCAATGTGTTGGATTTTTTTTTTTTACATTTTTGAAAACCCATAGCATTGAATATATATAATGTATAGAAGTCGCGAGCCCAGGTTAAATTTTCTGTCCGGTTTCTCAGAAGAATTGTTGTAGTTCCAAGCTCCACCGCTGCGATCGCTTTCATCGCTGGGTATCGGCCGTATACGCCCCTGGTGGTATTTGGCAGAACTTGGTTAACCAGCCCAGTCGTGACATCATCCTTCACACTCCCCCCCCCCCCCACACACACCCAACCTTTCGAAAATCCAAGACCAACGATTCAAATTACCCGGCAGGTCTTATCAGAATCTTTAGGCGACCTTGAAGAGGAGCTTCCTTTACCGTCGTTTGAGAATGATGAAATCCCAAAAGAAGCTAGCCACGGAAATCACTGAATGATGGGATTCTGTACCCGAGTGAAGTGAAAATTAGCTATTAAAACTTTGTATTGGGCCAATAGTCAGTGTCCCGTTCAAAATATGGTTTTATTTTAAAAGTAAAATACTTATTTTAACTATATTTCGCGTTTGTACAAATTTACTTTTAGATATTGGCAAGGAAAATCAGCATACCTTAAACAACCTTCTCTTATTCAACGTTATCTATTAAGTAGTAAAAGGAGTAGATATTATTAAAAAAAAAAAAAAAAAAACGGAACTCAATAAATAAGTATTGGCAAGATATATATAAATTCAATAATAAAATATGCATATTAAAATTTTTTGTATTTAACTTTTTTCGGTAATAAAAATTCAGGATGATTTTGGTTTAATTGGTTTACGTATATTGCAATATTTTCTCAATCACATAGAAAATGGAAAAGAGTACATCAGTGAAAATTCAAAAATTTAGTTTAAGTAATACTAGCCATTCCAAAAAATCAACATGCGAGATAAGAAATTTGGTAACTGCTCTACATTTCAAATAAAAATGCATTGGTTTCATGAATACTGAAATGTATGCGTAATAAGGCATATTATGTTATTATCCTAAGCATGACTATAACTAAAAAAATTACAGTAATTTAAAACGATGGCAGTCTTAACATACAATAAGTGCGCGAGTCTTAGTTTATATTTTAATTGGCTTCTTCGTCAGATGGAAAAGAGTTAAGATTTCATCAAGGAAAAATATATTCTCAAAGTCACTAAACCGGGAGATAGAAAATAAGGTAGGTACTTAATTTTAAATAAAAGTTAAAATAGGCTTACGCTAAACCAATTAAAAATAAGTCGTAAAAATATTTTTATTTATTAAATATGTTCTATACTTGACAGTTCTTTGTGTATAATTCTTCAAAAATCTTTGGAATTTAATACATACTTTTCTTAAAATGGTAGAATATCAGCAATACCCGGAAATTACGTGAGCAAAGCCACGGGTTATTAGATATACTTTTACTATAAAATAAAAACAACTATACATTTGTAGTTCACGAATGTGATATTTTGTTTATTGCTTCACAACATTCATTTGCCAGTCTCAAATTTCATCGTACCACTTGTCAGAAATGTCACCAAAAATAAGAGATTTTTTTTGACGAATTTCAATTACGAGGAAACCTTTCGCAAGATTTTTTTCTTCGCAGTAGTCACTGGGACACCATTAATTGAAATCCACTAAGATAATAAAATTGTATGTATAATGATTTGTTTTTGTATATTTATATAACTTCCCAACCAATTTTTAATGATTTTCATGTGAGTAAAAACTTGTTAAGCAATTTAATTAAGTGTGTCATAATTCTTCTGATTAGATGGAAATATTAACTTTTCATCCGTGATATACGATGATAAAATATATTTATTATTGCAAAATAATATTCACTGTTCAAATGCAAATTTAAATAGATTATTCATACATGTTTCCTGCTAATTAATGGTTTAACATAATAATTTTTAGTATAAAATCCTTTTTCTTTTGTGTTAAAATAGGTTGCTAAAATGAGAAATTATAAATATATCACTTACTAAGTCCGTTTACAGATTTACACAAAACAGCAATGTAGATAATCTTTTTTGGTAGTTTCTAATTTTCTGCCCTGAATAACATGAATTTGGTTGAATTCATACCAAAGTGAATTTTTTCAACAACTTAAATTGATGTCATAAATAAATATTTATTTTATAATAAAAATCCACAAACTGTTTTTAAAATATAATATTTTTCACGCCAGATGAAATAATAAACAAAAAATAGCTCTTTTATGTTGTCTGTGTTTAAATAATTGTATTATATTTCATGGAAATAATATTTACCTTTCGGTTATTAAAAGAAAATACATTTGTATTCAAAATACTTGCGCATCGTTTTTACGAGCATAACTTGTGTATCTAACCTCAAAGCAAGGAATATAAAGAGTGGCAACTCAATGCTATAACAAAAACTCTTATTTTCTTTAGAGATCAGGAAATGTGCGTTATTTATAAGCAACTTAACATAGTAAATCGTTAACTTTTCAGATCTATGTTGGCAAAATTGATTTTTTTAGTGGTCATTCGTTACTGGGAATATTCACCATATAACGTTTAAGATTATTTATTTTGAATTACGAAACAACCAAAACATTATGTAAAAATGCTTCATCTTATGTTAAAAAAAATTATAAACTGCATAGCCACAAAGTATGACATCATACCATTAGTTTCAGTTACTAATAACATTACGTGCACGCGTTTGAACAGTCATCGCAGCCATAGTTGTTTCATAGCTACCAAAATCATTCAACGTTGTCAAGAATTATTCCAAATTATGTTTTGCCATTTTACTCAATGCGCCACTCCGTTAACACAACATTTTATAAATTCTGAACTACGAATGTCAGTATTTTTTTTTACGTTATTACGTTTAAGAAATTTCTGTAGTTTTCTTATAATTAAAACTTAAATTTTGATGTTGGCATCTTTTAACCGCACTTTTTTTTTTCCGGTGGTCGTACTCCTCCAATTCAGTTGCGCCCGCCCGTATCTAAGCGCTCGGATTTCAACAAAAGGCACCGCCTCTCGATAGAGTGAGACAGAGAATTACGCGCATGACCTTGAAAAAAGCGACGCTACAGCGCTCTGGCGTGGAAGCTGGTAACTACGAGCACCCTCTTGTGGAAAGAAGAGCTGTCTAGCGGCGGAGCTAACAACTACCACAGTTTTGGATCCGAAAATTGGAATAATAAATCCTATCCCCTCGCGACTTCTATAAGTTATATATATTCAATGCCCATAGATAGGGGAATGCAGATTTCGCGAAAAGATTTCGGGACTAGATGAAAATTAAAACACTGTAGCATCGTCTGTGTTTCGTGATTGGGTGAGTTTCTCCCAGGTACATATCGAATTGTAACACCACCAATCACAGTTATTCAGTGCGGAAGTAAACGCATCCTGAGTGGCTCGATCAAATAAGCAACGACTTTTCTCGCAGACGGCCGCCAATCACAAGGAAGAAACCACAGGTGCGGGTATACCTTGTTGCAGTCTGATACGTGTTCAGATCTTTTCGCGAAAAACGCCTGCCCTTACCCATAGACATTTCACCCCACCGCTGAAAAAAAAAAACATTGTATAACCTTTTATTCTTCCTGTCATCTAATCTTCAAAATCCGAGAGGTCTCCACGACGCTCGAGCAAATCTCTATTTAGCCTCATTGGCTACCCTACTATTGCTAGAATTTCTGGAAACATTACAAATATCATCAAAAAATTCGCTCATTAAAATAGTGATTGATTCGATCGATTCCTGTCCTCGGTTCGATACCTGTACGATGGGAAAATGTGTTTTCTAGGTAAAAAAAAAAAACACTTATTAAATAACCGGTGGTCAAAATCCTAAAAGTGGCTTAAATTCCTTATCTACTAGTCTCCAGTAAGCCAATGACTTCATAGACCACCAATTTTTAAATTCTGTAAAATTTAAGCTAGAAATTCGGAAAATGTTCCAAAAATCAACGAAAAGTGCAACAATCTATAATCTGATATGGCGGCCTTAACGAAAAGTGCAAGATTTTGGAATCCAATATGGTGACTGTACAAAAATACGTGATGTGGGATATCGGGGAAGGCGCCAGCAGTGCTGAGAAAGTCTCAGGGCTCAGGACACAGCCAACTGTCTTGTCTGGTCAGCTGAGCGAGGTACAGGGCTGAGGCGGTGACTGTGCTGGGTTGGTGGCCCCAGCCGCTGGTCGTTGCCGAAGCTCTAATACCTTACCGATCAACAACAGGGAGCGATCCCTCACAGTTCTGTTTATTTAAAATCTCTGGAATGTTTAATTAAATAGAACTGGAATGTTACTCCCACCCTACCCTATTAGGGGGCATATGTGGGAGGGGAACGCGAGAACGCCGGTCGTAAGGTCGGAATAATCTGTACGAAAATGCAACGATGACGTCATACTTGTCCAAGATGGCGGGCATAACGAAAAGTGCAATAATCGGAAAGTGGAACGTTAGCTTTCAATCCGGTAAACTCAATTTGGTGGTTGAGGTGAAGGTCAAGGTCACTGTCAACCAAGATTGCCTTCGTGACGTCATGACTGTCGGTCATTGACCCCATCCTCAATCCTCGTGCCTGTAACCTGGGCCAGCTCCGGCCAATATATACTACTCACAGTTATTTCTAAAGCAACTCATGTTAAGTATGTTTAAGTTTTGGTTGTTATGCGTAACCATATGCCTATAATTAGCCTTTGGCAATGAAATCACCTTGCATATCGCAGCACAGTCCGTCTTAATAAGTAATATCTTACAATGGAAGCAATTTTTTTTTCAGAGGCTTACGTAAAATTTTATCAAATTAAAATATGATATTTTAACAACTGAGTTAGAAATATTCTAAAAGTATTAGAATTAATCATGGTACAATAGCAAAAGCGATGCAAACTTGAATATAGCTTAAAGTAAACTGGTCAGAAAAATTTGCGTAAATTTAGAACTATATATTTGTTGTCAAATGTGGACATAAATAATCTCATGATATGGCCAGTGGTTATTTGACTTTTATAATATGGTTCAACCAAATTTCGCTTTTCAAATATCTCGAAAGTGTTAAATGCGAACTTTTCAATATAAATTAGCTGAAATAACTGAATTTTTTTTATTTTACAAAAGATAAACTTAGGATAGATAAGTCGGCCCGGGAACTGGGTAGAAGTTGTGGAATTTGAGCCGAGGAGCAGGCCGTTATCTTGAATTTTAAGTTCACGGTGGCCATCTTACCTTGACCGCTACCAGTGGCGTAGCGTGCCATCTCGGCGCCTGGGGCGGGAGACCCATTTTGCCGCCCCCATTCTATAGGTGCTTACTTAAAATTAAATTTCACATGCAGTGAGGTACCTTTTATTGAAGTTAAAATAGGATGAGCGGTTTTACAAGCGGATTCTACGGGCCTTATGAGCAGCGAAGTCAGAAATAACTTTGTCAAAATCAATATTAGCAGCCAATTCTTGTTCAATCGACAATATAGCCAAGTTTGATAGTCTAGCGGAGCTCATAGTAGATCTGAGGTAATTTTTTATTAGCTTCAACTTCGAAAAACTTTTCTCACAACTTGCAACACTAATCGCCAAAGTCAAATACATACGAATCAAGATGACTATATTTGGAACCGAAATTCCGAGATTCAGTTTTTGAATGAACTGGAGGAGCTCCAGTGGTCCATTACCACTTATATCTTCCTCTGATTCAGAACAGGCAACAACAACAAACTGCTAAAGACGCTTCCACTCCATCTGAAACTCGTCCTTGTCGATGTCTTCTAATACATGGGAAAGATCACACTCGAACTTGCTGTCCAAAAGTTTCGCTGGCATCAAAAATCCGAACTTGTCCGATATTTCTTGAATTTGCTGGAATCGAGTCGTCATTTCTTGAATGATCTTGTCGAATGATGCGGTAATCTCTCGACGGATTTCCTGTTCGTGAGACAAAGCTGCATCTTCAGAAGATTCATCGCCATGCATGCGTTTTTTCCTGCGAATTCTTCTCGTTTTCAGTTCGATTCCGAGTTTTTCGCAGAGAGTCTTAGCAAAGTCAATTGCTTCTTGCACGAAATGGTCTCTACTTTCCACTAAGAGGGTTTTCAAAGCGCAGAGTTTCTGAGCACACTTATCCACACTTAGTCCTCGTTGCTGCAGGTAAATCTGTGCGTCATCTACTTCAGGTAGCACTGCAGCCCAAAAGCCAAGAAAAGTTAGGAAGTTAAATGACTGCATGGCTGTCAGGAGAAGACTGGCTCTCGATCTTGTTTCGGAAGTTTGAGATGAATCTGTTAATTGTTCCAGTACCTCAAGAACTACCTCAAACTTATTTTTAAGCATCTTGACAGCTACATGTCTAGCGCTCCAGCGCGTTTCAGTGACTCGTTTTAATGCTTGACCTGTGACGGCAACCAAAGCGTTCCATCGAACAGTTGATGCGGAAAAGAAGGCAAACAGCTTCTCCAGAGTTCCAAAAAATGTCACGGAATCCACTGATTCAGAAGCAGCGTGTACCCCAGCCAAGTTTAGTGAGTGGTTTGTGCATGCAACGAATATAGCTTTCGGATTCGGTGCTTTAATCCGGGCTTGAACTCCATTGTGGATCCCTGACATTGTGGCAGCATTGTCATAAGCCTGTCCTCTCAGATTCTGTATGTCCAGTCCATCTAATGTTATCTTCGCGATTATATCGTTGCTGAGATCTTCTGCATTTTTTCCTTTTGGTTCGAAGAAGTCAATGAAAGATTCTACCACGGCGACTTTTTCTCCTTCGATATGTACGTATTGCAGAACTTGGCTCATTTGGTCATTGTGGGAGATGACTGGTGTGCTGTCGAAGATTACGCAATAATATTTAGCTTCTTGAATACGACGGATGATGGTGGATCGAACTTGCTGTCCCAGTAAGTTTATAAATTCATTCTGGGTTTCTGGAGATAGATACGAAACTGAGACTCTTGCTCCCAGCTTTATCTTTGTCAGGTGTTCCATTAGAAGAGGGTCGTATTTAGCTAGGAGGTGCACTAACTCCAGAAAGTTCCCGCGATTGCCACTATCATCTCCTCGAATGTCTTCTCGATGTCCTCTGAAGGCCAGATTCTGTTTGGCTAAGAACTGGATAATATTCAGCAACCTGTACAGTACATCCCTCCACTTCTTCTCCTCACTTTCGAAAACTTCTTGTTGTTTCTGATCGATGGTTGCTTTACAGTTCAGGCGAACTTCCAACTCCTTCCATTTCAAGAAGCTCTGTTCATGGCCCAGGCTATTTTCATGGTCTCCTATTCTTGGATTTAGCTTCCACCATTTGTTGGATCCTTCTTCAGATGCGAAGTTAGAGCCGGAATTGCCAAACAGCTTGCAAGAAAAACAATACAAGGATTGCTTCAAAGGCGAGTACACCATCCATGTTCGAAGAACCTTTTCGCCGTTAGATAATGGTTTGTAGAACCACTCTTTGGTTAGTTTTCGGGTACCGCCTTTCGTTGAAGTCCCTGAGCGAACAACATCGGCAAATTTGGAATCGATGTGCTGTACTGAGTCAGATCCGCGACATACTAGAAGCGTTCTTACTTCGTCGGTCATAGGAGAAGGCCAGCAACCTACATCGTCGAGATTCACATCTTTGATTTCGGCAGGAGCAGAAGGCACGATTTCAATTATGTCTTCTTTGGCAACATTCACTTTTTCTGCAGGCTTATGACTAGATGCTTGAGGTACTTTTAATGAGTCGACTTCGTCTTGACCCTGCTCTGTGGTGGGACCAGAACTACTTCCAACTGCGACGGCAGGTACGTCTTCTTCTTGTACCTGTAAAATAAGTTATGTATTCCCATGAATATTGGCCGGAGGACACGTTCGAATTTCAAATAAGTATTTTATCTATCACAAAACAAAAGTGGTTTTGGTGACGGCGCGGTTTGCCGGGCTTATAGGAAAATTTACAAACAAAATTGATTTTGTATGGCAGCTACCTTTTTTATAGTTTCCCGGTAAAAACTGACTGAGTAAGCCATGTTATAGATGTTATTAAAAGATAAAATGACGAGAAATTTGAGAAAAATCGTTGGCGCCATTTTTGAGCTAAATGAAAAATTATGTTTTCTTTGTATGACAGGTACCATAAATAATCAAGATATCCAAAAACAAAAAAAAAATATTCCTAGACTACTACTAGATTTACAAAACATCCCCTATTGAAGTTTTAAATTCAAGTAGCAGGACAAAATTCAGTCGTAAACTTAAAAAGATGTACCTTAACTCAATGTAATTTATGTTAATATACTCCATACTTTTTAAACAATAATCAATGTTCAAACAGCTATTAGAGCAATTTTAAGTGTATTATAAAATAAGATTTAATGTACGAGTGTGACTCCGTACTCGCAGACAAACCTAGGTGAATAGGTTTTGCGAGACTAATGTAAGAAATATTGTAACTTTTGTAAACAATAAATAAATAATAATAATAATAATAATATAGGAGTTTTACTGTGTCCCGGTTTGCGGAAGTTGTTTGGTTTGCCTTGGGTTAAGGTCAAACTTTACAGTACAATGCGTAGTACTAAATTCAATGAGTGCGAAAGAGAGCCATCGACACGGGCCGACGCGTGAAACAAAAGATTTTGTATGAGTAATTAACATAATAAGGAGTGCCGCTCAACTCGGCTCGCGCGCGCCGGGCGGCGCGGCGTGATGCGATGTTGCCGTTCGTATGTAAACAAACAAACGTTATAAAGAGCTCTGTCAGTGATTTCGCAGTTTTTCTTTTAAATAAATATTAAAAAATAGTTGGTGCGCAAAATTTTAGATAAAAATGGAACATTATAGTGTGTCTGACACATGTAATGGATGAATCATAGATCAGATCTCAACCCGCTTCACCGGCGACCCGCCCCCGCGGGTTGCCGCCCGGGGCGGGCCGCCCCCTCCGCCCCACTCACGCTACGCCACTGACCGCTACCTTAATCTTGTCCCCGGCCGCCATTTTGAGTGACCTTGAACTTAAAAATTTGCAAAACATCAATTACTTTGGCTTAAAATTTCCCGTTTTTAGGAAAACATTTTACACCAAAAACTCTCCAAAAAAATTTTAACAAAAAACTTTCCAAATATTATTTAGTAATTCGAAAATTCCCATTTCGATAAAAATTAAAAAATATTTTTTTATAAATGCGAATTTTAGGATTTTTTATTTGCTTTTGGAGAATTTTTGATGTAAAACTTTTCCTAAAATCGGGAAATGTAATCACATTGGCGAATATAGGTTAATTTTAGCGATTTTTGGCAAATTTTGAAGATCACAATTACCCAAAATGGCCACCGTGACGCCACAATCCAAGATGGTGGCTGGATCCAATGGCACCACAGCGTGAACACTGTTTCTGGACACCCATATCTATGGTACTTTATGGTACTTAAAAAAAACCTTGAAAAATATTATTCTCAACAACAATATAATATCACTTAGTATTACTCAGCAATGCCATTTATACAATTAAATGACAAAACAACACAGACCGGAGTTTTTGGCTTTTATTTCTTTTTCAAGTATTTAAGAAACCTAACTTTTAGTATTTATTAGAAAATTGATTAAAATAGAAACAAATTAATAAACATGAATTAACAGAATTATTACTCACTTCAAAATAACAGCTCAGGATATCAATAATTATGGATAAATCAATATCGATTGACAATAAATGCCACTCGCTGTTGAAATACACCATAAGGATAAATTGTTAGTAGCTATCAAAGTTAGGATTGATTACAATAAATTAATTGTTAATTTAATTTAATATTATGTATAGGTTAGATTTGATAGATCATTCTTAGACTGCTTTTATAGTTCTGCAAATATCACCTTACAACTGAGTTATAGTGCAACAGATTATGCCAATAGGCTGCATATACATACTGCAATGCATTCATAAACATCGTTAACGTTCTGCCGTCGAATGAATGAACTATGAGTGACATGTCCGTCGCTCCGCGACGCGAAAACTAAACGATATTCCTCACAGTAATTCTTTGCATTATAACCATATTACCACTAAGTGAAAATAAAAATCATTGATATTCCACGCTTGGAATATGTTTAAACTTTTTAAAAATAGCGTATTCTTAGTTGGACTTAACAAAATTACACGCTTGTGGGCTCATAATTATAATACGGCGTATGATTTAGTTAATGAAATATAAATACGTGACCAATAATTACCATGTCAAACTAAAGCGTGATTAGCATTATACCAGTAAATAATATTTAGTTACACAGCTAAAACAATACTCATATATCACTGTTTAAAAATATTGATTTACACAAGTAAATAAAACAATACGTACTTGAAAGAACACCATTTTCTTACGAATATGGCCCAAGGCACCGTGCAAAACAATAAGCTGAAACCCCATTATGTTGTCTTCTGCCCAAATACTCCCTTACTAGATGCCAGCAAGTCGGCTGGCGTCAGGCAGTTTGTGTAGGACTTTGTAAAATACAACATTTATATTTTAATCTATATAACTTTAATCACGAAATGCACAGCTCTTAGCTATACCTAATCGTTTTTGTTTCATGTATTCTATAGCAACATATTGTACAATTTAAACAAATTTATTGTTGTTTAAAATTTAGTGGCATCATTACAAACGCTTTTTTTTAATGCTTACACATATATTTTACTGGCTAAAGTATTTTAAATTTAAAAAAAATAGCTAATCTCTGAAATCTTAGTGATTTATCGCATCTTAGCGTTTAGTTCATCAAATGTGCTTACTCAGTCCTGTTACTGTTTGATAAGGAACATCTGATGAATAACAATGCGAGCTCGCCCACGGCTTCTTGGTACGAAGACTTTATCGAAGGGGCCGAGCTTCGAATGATGATGGTCGAAACCGAAGCCAGCGCAGGTCCAAGTACAAGTATGTTTCAGATGTTCCGTTTTTTGTTTTCTTGGGTGGTCTTCTCGGTCTATCTTCTCGGCCTATCTTCTCGGGCTGTCTTCTTGGGCTGTCTTCTCGGGGCGTAAATATTTAAATTTCGAGGGAAAAAAATAGTTTCTCTTTTTCTTTGATGTGGCGCTCGGCTAAGCGATATTACGCTTGTACATAACCACTAACAAAATTTCCCACCGTAAATTAACACAGTGTAAAGGTATCCATGTATGTTCATTAACTAACGGAATTTTCATTAACTAACAGGCATATTCATGAAATAATAGGTATCCTCATTAACTGACGGGTATTATCTTTAACTAACATGTTTCTTCATTAACTAACAGTTTATCTTCATTAATTAATGGGTATATTTAAAGAATAATGGGGAATCAATTTTTTTTTAATTTCCTTCTATGAATCATCTTCGTATCTCAACAAAACCCTCAAGAAATGTGTAAGTCCACAGAACACGCACACTTCGTTGCATGCGCTTGGCTATTCTGTGTATAAAGGAACGCAGAACTGGGAATTTGAAAACCAGTGTAGGATTCTACCCGGATCCAGTTACACGTAAGTATGAAGAGACCTTTGTTTATTTGAGTCGCTTTCTTCGTTGAAAAGTTCGTTGGTTAACTGTAATTTCTAACAGTGTATAACCATGAAGGACACCTAAAAGGTCGATTGATATCAGGCGCTTTTTGGAACCCAGCCCGTTGGGTAAACTGTGTTTAACCTGCCACGTGACAAAATTTACTCGATCATGGTGGGTTAACGATTAATAGAGACCTGCAAAATTCGCGGATTCATTCGGTGATAGGCTAGAATTCAAACACATACACCTCTTAGATAATTTTGCTATTGGCTTACTGTTCATCTGGACGAATCTCAACCAGTTATAAACCCTCAACCAAAGAAGGATCGAATCACAGACAAACCAGCTGAGACGACTTACAAGTCGGCAGCCAATGAACTTGCGTTATTGGCCCGTGTGTACAGGGGTATGTGCAGTCTATCCTGAAGGCCATCCAAAACCGCGAATTTTGCAGGTCTCTAACGATTAATTATTTAGTTTCTGAACGAGTAGACGTATTCATTATCTTTGAAAGATTTGTGCAATGGGAGTGCATGACTTGATGTAAGCTTTTGGACATACGCCATTGCTAAGCTAGACGTATTTACAAATGACAGCAATAAAAAAATAGCGAATTTTTATTTGAAAAATTTCTTGGCTTCTGAGTTAAGGCTTTTTCCGTGGAAATGATGGCGAGCTCGACGTTTCGGCAACCCTTGATGCAGCCATCGTCAAGGGTGATGTGCAAATTTAGTGCCAGTGTGGATCAAAAATCTTTCGGCACAAGTTTGTAAGCATATATTGAAAAAGAAATTGTTGGTTTCTCTTTTCTCAAAAAAAAAAAAAAAAAAAAAACCAAAAACCACGTCCCCAAAATCAGCTGGGCTAGGATTATTAAAAATTGTAAAATAAAAAAAATTGCAACAACCTGCAACCACCATTAAGGGCGTAGTCCATCCCTCACGCGGTACCAGGCAAAACAAAGCTAAATGTGAAAAGCAGAGTGAAATAAATATGGCTTTCTTATGGCAGGTTTGTACAGAAAAGAAATAAATTATTAAAACAATTTCACCGTTCTATAATATATTCGTTAACAGGTGATCAAATACTGTGGACAAAATTTGTTATCAATGACCTCATGTAATATTAAAATGTTAAAATATATTCTTACTAAAATAAGCATTCAAAGTCTCCAATATATGACTTTTCTAAACTTGAATAAGGTTTTTTTTGCCCATCCGAAATAAATATTACAGGCGCAGGGGAACCACTATATAATACTTTGGCCTTCCACAATTTTTTCTTCCTGTAATTAGGTACTTTCCTTCAACAACACAACACTGAGTGATGCCACGTGGTTAGTTTCAGAATGTGTGTATGAATCAAATAGGCTATGGGTATGTAGATACCCGTATAAATGTAGAAACTGCTTTTTAATCTTGTTAATTTTGTCAAGTGGTACATAGTTGGCGTAACTAGCCAAGATGGTTACTCCAATTGTTTATATATATATATATATTTTTTTTAATTTTTAATTACGTCCCTTATAATAATGTTCAGCTTGTTTTTTTTCAGGTTTCACATCTAGAAACCGTATCCATGGAACACAATTTCCATATAAGCAAACCTCTAATATATAAAAGTCAAATAAGTGGGTTGGAAATTTTCCTATCTCCTAGCTTAATTAAAGTTTAACTAACCCTTTTTTTGTATTTTAATGTAACATATCCGCGTGAGTTTCATTTTACAATAAGCAGTCATTGATGTGTGGTTACAACCAGTAGTAATGTTGGATACAAAAAAAATTATGGTTTTAGGTCAGTTATACAAAATTTAGGTATCTTCAGAGCTTCAAGAGGTTTGCTAACCAGACTGGCTGTAGACTCTAGTGAAGTTCTTGACTGTACTTTTTCCAGGAGCAGAAGCGACCGCGGAAACGCCGTCGCCTCATTTAGAAGACACTTATCTTCAGAGGCAAATCGAGGTGAGTAGACGCTTTTTTCCCGTTCACTCTAAAGCCAATCCTTTTCATACGAGTTCCTTTGTAAATTAATGCTTTCACCTATTCAAACGAAAAAAAAAAATAGATTCACAGTTTATATTCATACGTCAACATTTAAAGTATTAATAGAGCATAACGGGGCCCTATTCGTATTTTAATTCACGCTGGATCTAAGTGTAGATTTTTGAGAATATATTTGGCTGCTCACTTTAGCTGCCACGTTGAAGTGTCAGTATCACTTGAATCCACCGAATTTAAAAATGGGCTTGGCATCGAATTGTTGTCTTTTAAAACGTGCCAACTTAAGAATTGATGTTTAATATCACAATCTTTTGACACACTAGGCTTCGTTTAAAAAACAACTTTAAATTGAAACTTGTTAATCGTAGGGATTAATTTGTTTGCCGCAAAATATAAAACTTTCATATTATGCAGTGTTTTGACGAATGGACCACATTTCCCTAATAAACTATAACAGTTTCCTATTAAGCTATAACATAACCCAAAGATAAATTTGTTTTGCTTAAATAAACAAGCTAATTAAGTCAAATCGAGCGATCTTGCACTAATGACTGGCTATTTTACCCTGACGCTGAATAAAATGTCAATTTTTTCGGGTCTTTGTCTGGGCTGAAAGATAGCATATTTTTTATACCAGGATATTTTATAGTCGGTACTATATTTTTTCGATAAATGTTTTAATTGCTTATTGGCAAACTAGCTGATGCACTTGTGCTTCGATATTGCAGTTTACAAGCAGAACATTGTTAATTAACACGCCCATTCTCGTGGGTACGACAATGCCGTGCGTCACTGAGGAAATAAATAATATTAATTTTAAAAATTAAGTTATGGAATAAAAAGACATAAAAAATACGCCACATAGGATTCAACAGTTTTGAAAGACTTAGAATTTTTATTTATTTAATCAATTCTGTGATCATGAGATGGCAAATATGATTACGGATACAGAAAGGCTGGCTTAATCTCCGAAAGTGAATAAAGCGTTAACAATTTAATAGCTTTTTTTTGGTATTATCGGTAAAATGTGGTCAAAAATTGTTAAAAACTAAATTTATTCTGAAAAAAAAAAATTCTTTGAGATGAAAAACGTGTGCATCTACGTGTTAAATTGTAGGGCTCTAGGCCTCGACTTCTCCGTGCTATGCTAAATATAGACAAACAGACACACTACCTAATTTATGAAAATAGATAGCTAAAAGTGAATGATGCTTTATAAAAGGTAACATGTACCCATCGTAAATATATGTACTGCGTACATACTATATGTTCTCCTAAAGAAATTGTGACACGGTTAATATCCAGCACAGAGAATAATGCGGTGCTAGCTATTTATTAGCTAACTTAAGTTTATCAATACGATAAAAACACAAACACAAATTTATAAATCTATATTTAAGCTTAAAACGATTAACGGTTTAGCATAAAATGGGTGCGTGGCAGTCACACACGTTAAAAGGGAAACTTCACAGATATAAAGATAGTAAATTTGTAGAATACAAAAATATTTATTTCAAACACGTGTACACGTGCGTAAGTATACAAGCGTACGTGTACAGCTATGAGAAGGTTTAAGAATGTCTACAAGTTTTTGAGTGCGGAAGTATAGGACTGAGCAAGTATTAGATTGAGCAAGTATGCGAGTACGCAAGTATGCAATTGTGTCTTAATACAGACTTGCAATCGAGCGCGTCTGCTGGAGTTGGTTTTTTAAGGAAGTAATTTCTTAGCGATTAAATTACACAAATTCGCTTCGCATTTTTCGTTACTCTCTGGACGTTACACTTTCGTTAGTCTGTGATGATGTTATCGCTTTGACTTAACCTACCGGATGTAAAATTTATTTCTGCAACTACTACATAGAAACGTAATCGTAAAAATAAGCATTTTTATACTTGCAGTTAAAAACTATCTTGATTTATATTACAGTCTTTTAAATGTTATTTCTAAAACTCACGTCAACAAAGAAATCGTTCACATTTTTCTCATTCCGTGGAATGGATTCAATTTGGGTGACCTTTCATAAACGCCCTGTATCAGAATATTTCTCCACGCATTGAATGCAACCAAATAGAGGCTGTACGATGTGTCTTCAAGTAATCACTTTGTGCGAATAGTTAGTTGTACCTGGTAATAATATACTCGAAGTAATTAAAGTCTCTTCATCCGGACAAGCATCGACAAGGCAGGTTTTCCACACTATGAAGCCTCGTGAGTCGACTTTGTCACTGTGATTGATTTTACAGGGACGTGTGGAACCAATGTTACTGAAACCGTTCAAATCGGTTCACAATTCAAATGCTGACATCTTCTCGGAACTCAGACAGAAAAAAAAATTAAAGGTCTTTAGTATGACTTTCTGTAAGTAGCGATAACCTACCAAAGTCAGACAAAACTGGCTTCAACCAAATAATTTGTAACTGTTTAAATGGAATATTTCAAAAACTTTTAATAAAATTTCGTTGACAAGAGTCATTTTAATTTTTATTTATAACTATTATTTTTACACCTACACATAATTTTATATTTGAAAGATTTAACTATTGCTCTAATTTAAATATCAAGTGATTCATGATAAATAAAATATTTATATTTTAATTGTAATTATTTCAAACGGTATATTTATTGAAATCAACCGACTGTACACATGACTCCTCCGCACCGAGTACGACACACGAGTGCCGGCCGCCACTTGCTACGTCACACCACAGTGTTGCCATTCGGGTAGTTAACGCGCTACTTACTCAGTAGTTCCGGCACTAACGCGCCACTGTCGGCGCATCGGCGGCCTGGTAACTAAATAGTTTAGTTTTCTTTCTAACCTTAATTCTTTGCTTAAATATGCTGCACGTAAACACAAACCTATTTATAAACACATTAAAAATTATATTGAAAGTCTATACAAATATATATATATATATATATATATATATATATATATATATATATATAATCACAAAGACTACTAAGACTGTCTTGTATTTTTTTTTAACCTAAATTATTTGCTTAAACATGCTGCACGTAAACACAAACTTATTTATAAACATAATTAAAATTATATTGAAAGTCTATACAAATATATGTAATCACAAACACTACTAAGACTGTCTTGTATTTTTTCTAACCTAAATTATTTGCTTGAACATGCTGCACGTAAACACAAAATTATTTATAAACATTATTAAAATTATATTGAAAGTCTATACAAATATATATAATCACAAACATTACTCAGACTGTGTTGTACCAAAATAAAGCTACAATGACCTACTGCGCTGTTTAAATAAAATTGATGGTGTCTAAATTTCTCATTAAAATAAAGTATGTTATAATAAATAAATAACTTGGATACCATATCAAAGGAATATAAATTAACACCAATAAAAAACTAATGGCCAAGACACGGGCTGCATTTGTTTAGCACTAAAATGTGCTGAGTGCTGTGTTTCTATAGTTGGATTGTTCTTTCATCTGTGGTTCCATGATACAAGACTTCTGGCATTCTTACATATTCTTATACATATATAAAGAAGTGTATGGTTGTGAATTACAGGATGACAAATTCTAGTTTGCTATCTTGCTTACATATCTGGTTTGTTTGTTAACGAATCTTAGTGATTTTTGGATATATATGGTTCTAAATAATATACTTCTTGAAGTTAGGTTTTTCCTGTACTATATTTCTAAATTATTTGTTTAAATTACTTACATTTTCTTGTTTGTAATTTTCAAGAGAATAATTTTTTTTTCTAGACTGTTTCTGCATTAAATTAGTCTGAACTGTGAGTTTCAGCCATTCGACTGTTTCACAATCTCCATTTTAATTAACAATTTCTAAAGAGTTGTTTCAGTAGCATTTTGGGTTTTGTTATATATGTGGTTCTTAATTTTATTTTGTATTTTTATTTTGCTCGTACGATTGTTCTTACGTAGGTAGTTAGATTTTGCGAGTTTTATTTGTTGTTATCCTAGTCTTGTCATGTTTCTAACATATGTTTTACTTCGTGTTCTTGTTCTAGGCTGAATTTGTCGTCCGATTGTTCATTCTGACGCAATTGATCTCATTTTTAATAGTATATAGGCCTAATAGAAAGTGATTATTGTCTCTTGTAAAACTTTCAATTTTTAATTATTTTTACTTCTTTTACTTCTTTTAAAATGAAACTTTTTAAATATAATTGTTTTTATGTCTAAAGTGACTGGGTGTGGAGATAGATACAATTGTCTTCCGAAAGTGAATTTGAGGTTTCAAACAATATTTTAATTGCATGGTGTTTTGAAATGATTGTGCTTGTTTTATGAAAATCAACTTGTAAACCAAGGGGTATTTTTTCTTCTAATATCTGTACTTTTAGTAAGTTTAAATAAATAAATTTAAAAATTCCCAGTTATTTTATATAAATATTTTACATAACAATGCATGCTTTAAAAGGTTGTTTGTAGCTAATAGATACAAACGCCAGCTGAACGAAGAGCGAACAAGTACTTCAGATGTAACAACATGCATACTGGTAACACAAATGTATTAGACACCAAGGTTTGATTTTAACATAACGAAAAGCTGACCAAACAAGTATCCGATAAAAATGTCGACATAATTTCATGGGCGTACTTTTCTTGTAACGGCATGAGGCGAGTACGCTGGTATTCTGTAAACACATGGTAAAAAAATACCAACAAAATAACATACAATATTTAACAATATAAATTATTCAAAAAGATTTTCAACAAATAGCTGTTATTTAAAATTACTCTATTGCGGCAAGTCGCAAAACCGGAATCCTTGCAATTAGCACATGATATTACAATTAAATATTGTGGTTGTGAAAAATTGATACAATTAAATATACTTAAAAACATTAAAAACGAAATGACATAACAATTGTAAGCTCGCACATTAAATATTTAACCTTTCAAAATAACCTCCCAGCATGAATGACTTTGAAGAGAACACCTAAAAATATTACCAGCATAAATATTCAAAAGCTACAATTATTAATTTATTATAAATATTAGTTATAAATAGAAACACCTGTATTTCGCGTATTCATTTCATGTCAAAGTATTTCACAAAACACTGTAGCTTTTTCTAAGAGTCATGGCAAATTGTGAGGGTGCAGCAGTACGGTGACCACATTCTCATTGGCCCCGTCAAGAGCGGGACGACACCTCTCCCCGACCTCAGCCAATAACCACAGGAGAAAAGCTACAGTATTTTGTGAAATACCTTGACGCGAGATGTATTCGCGAAATACAGGTGTCCCTAGTTACAAACACTAAAGTTGGGGCAGTATTAAGGTGAAGCACTGACTGCAGTAATAGTTGAGGACGACGGAAAGCACCGCCGAAGCATGCGGCGATGTGCACTCGTGGATTACTCGCCTCGCGCGAGCCGCTGGAGCGAGTGCAGGCACACGAGTGCCTCAGCCGTGGCTCGCAGCGAGTGCGCACTCGCTGCCTGCACAGCCGGCGGTAGTCGGCCATGTCTGCACTCCCCGACCAGCCGAGCTCGCAGCCCAGCGACCGAGCGAGCGAGCAGTGGTTGTCCGGTAAGTTCGAACCTCGGTCCCGCTCGTGACAGAACCCCTGCGGGAATCCGAGATTTTTGAAGTGAAAACTTCTTTAGCCGCGTGGAGCGTTTTTTTGGTAGGGGCCAAACTGACGGGTTCGCGTCATCGACATGCTAGTGACGTGTCGCGCCAGACTGGCGAATCGCAGCGGCCTGTGTACATGTATACGCATATATACACTAATACATAGGGGCATGCAGATTTCGCGAAAAGATCTCGGGACCAGATGAAAGTTAAAACAATGTAGCATCGTCTGTGTTTCGTGATTGGGAGAGTTTCTCCCAGGTGCATATCGATTGTAACAACACCAATCACAGTGATTCAGTGCGGAAGTAAACGCGTGCTGAGTGGCCCGTTAAAATAAGGCAACGACTTCTCTCGCAGACGGCCGCCAATCACAAGGAAGAAACCACATGTGCGGGTATACCTTGTTGCAGTCTAATAAGTGTTCAGATCTTTCCGCGAAAAAAGCCTGCCCCTACTAATACATTATTTTTACTCGACTGTATCATGTGCGTGTTGGAATCTTTTTTGGATGGGTAAAATCTTGTGAGTTCGCATCACCGACATGCTGTAGTAGCAGTAAGTGAAGTTAATTTGACCACGTGAATACATGACCTAGGTCTGACATAACTGGTAAGTCATAGCTAGGTAATGCATTTTTACGTAATTTTTATATACCACTGACATCTGTTGTGACTAAAAAATGAATTATGTAAGGGTAAATGATATAATGCTGACATCGTACTGATATAATACCAAAAATCATTTTCTTACGTACTTTTGACGTATAAATGATGTCATAGTACACATTTAAAAACAAAGTTTTAAGTTTTCACTTATGTTGAAAGTCCCCATGTCTGGCTATTTTTTTTTCCTTTCGAGGCTTTATAAATAATCGTGTCTACATTCCGCCGCTACCTAATGATCTGCCTAAGTTCAGACACAGAATTAACATTTGTAAGAAACAAACTATGTTAGGTTACCTTTAATTTTATGTATGATTTGTTGTAAATAGTCTAAATTAAAACTGTTGTAATATTTCATTGAAACTGGGACATACTTTTATGGATACATTCTGCATATTAATTGAAGCACATGCCAAATTGCTATTCAACCTGTACGATAATGGCTTTGTTAATGTTTATTTGGATATTTCTGAATTACGTGAGTGATTTTTTAAGGTTTTTAACGTGGCTTAAAATATTGTAGAAGCTATGATGACTGCCGATGTGTTGGTCGAAACTAGCGAGCTGTACTGGATAACAAGTGGAGCACAATGACTATCAAAACTAGCAGGCTCTAGCACAGTATAAAATATCGCAATACGGTGTCATATATGGAAGCTAATTAAGCTTCAGTGGCATTAAGTTCGTAGAAGTTGTAATATATCTTGGTAAAGGAGTTGGGGGAGGGGGGAGTTTATGTCAGCCTGCTGGGAAATATTACGGAAGAAGGATGTGACACAATTTTTTTTTTTAAATTAAATCCGCCGGGAATTGAACCCAATGCTTTGGAAGTTCGCAACGACTGTGTTTTTGATACAATTATCTTCATAAGTTTTATATAATTTTAAATTAATCCTGAAATAAATTTTAAAAGTCATTTTTAAAAGTCAGTTATGCAAGAAATGACTTTATTAATTTCTTTTAAAAAATTTTAAATTTATTTTTAGTTTTTATGTAAATACGTAAAAGATGCGACAAATGTTTCTCAAGGTTTCATGTTTTTAAGGTCAGGTTCAGAGTTCAAGTTTGAGGTCCTGACCCAGCAGCTTAAATATTTTATTTATTCATTTTAATTTAGGCCACTTTGTAGACATATCAACACACCAACGTTTTTGAGGAATAAAATGTGTAGTTTTCTCTGAAAACGGGAAATGTTCGCTCATTAAAAAAATTTATTTTAAGGAAACTTTGAAGTATTTAGAGGATTTTTGAGACGAAATATAATTTTTGACATTTCAAATCCAAGATAATGTTCACTGAGCGACTCTACTACTTTGCAGGCTTAAGCAAGTGCAAACATTTCTTCTTAGCACTAATAAACATCCACCAGTAATTACTACTCCTACACTGCATCAGCCCCTAGAAAAGAGTGCACCACACTTGGTTCTGTGTGGACTTTTAGAAGATTAAAAATTTCACAATCATGGTTGTGCCTACTTTCGTGAGGCAGAATCTGCATCGGTTCTAGGGAATGCAAGCATATTTAGATTACTGTTATTGAAGGCTAGGTACAGGGAGGTGACTGTGGTGCATTCGATCGAAATTAAGTCACCATTGAAAATTGAAAATCGTACACGGAAGGTACCGACAGTTCAACGCCACCCTTTTTGGGCTAGAAATGTATTCACATGATGTCTACATAGAACATTTTGCCACAGTCATCCTGGATGATGCATCCCATTTGGAAAAAAAAACAGGAATGTTATATATATGTGTGGTTGAAGCACTTCATCACTAACAAGCATGTTTATTCATCACAAACCTGTTATATCGTAACTAAAGAGTTAACTAATTTTCCATTATATTACGAGCCAGGAGTAACTACCACCGCTCTCGCAGCTTGTAGACTACAAAACACATGAAAGCCATTTCATAATTGGATTGGACTCATAAGTTGACTAAGAAATGACATCCCATTGTGCACAATACTATTTACGGCCATAACATAAGTATCTACAACAGGGTATATAGATGCCCAAGGTACAAATTGTATCATAGAGGATTTTAGATTGCCATTCTTTAACATGAATATTGACCTCGAAATAAAATGTTTTTAAAGACTAGAGCTGCACTTTTAAGTTATGGTACTCTTCCAGACAATTTAGGGGTGCAAGATAAAACTGCTGCCACTAAAACGTCTGCCTTTCAAGTATAAAATTATATTGTTACGAATGATAAAACATGTTCGAAAAGGATAGTCCAATTAATGTATTAGCCTAAGTAAAATTTACACTATTAATTAAACTACAACACTTGGAATATCAGTCCACAATTTAACACTCTTTCATTTAGTCCATAGTTTACTATCTCGAATAGAGTTCGACTCGACAATGGTGCTCCCTACTGCTCGTTTGTTACCTCGCACCTCTCTCCCAACACACTCTTACTCGACAGTCACTCACAACTCAGTACCAGGTGTTTCGGTCCTAGATGCACTAGTTTCCTCACACGAAGCCCGTCGCTCTTCGTCTGCTTTCGTGCACTAAGGGGCCACTCGCCCTCTTCTCTTCACTGCCTTCGCAAAGCAGTCTCTCCGTTTGTACAGAATGGGCCAATAGTCACGAAGGGGTTATAACTGTGAATATATATATATTTTTAAATTTATTATTAGTTACCATTGCTCTTTCACAGACTTAAATACCAAGGATGGAAGATTGTTGGCACTTATATGTGGAACACAATTCGTGATAATCAATAGAAACTAATGATAGGTAAAAAGGTTATTTACAGTAATAACCCATTCGTGACTTTCGGCCCAACCTGTATAACTGACATGTCCTGCCCTGGAAAGTTCTCGCGTCCTTTCCGAAGTGTTGCGTCATCAGAATCCCTGACTTAACGTTCGTATGTGCAAGAACAATGGCGTTCTAGTTAAGCCACTTCTAGCAGGTGGGGCGCTGGGAACGTGCCGAACCCTCCAGAGTCGCAGAGATTTCTCCGGGCTAAATGAGAAAAATCTGGGGGAGAGGAGGAGGTAGCAAAGGTGCCGCTGCTAATCGGTTTAGGCGTGAATTGGTAATGGGCCGTGCCTCACTCGCGGGCCAACTAGCTGGCTAACTGGGCTGGCGGGCCTGCCTCGTTGCCTCGCCTCTAGTATACTTGTTTATATATATATGCTAATTAGTTGCCATGCATGTTATCATCACTGAAATAATAGTTTTTTGTTTACTACAATTTTTCTAATGTTCATCCCATTCAGTGTTTTGTGAAGTATTAATCAACTACTGGTCTCATTAAAACAACTCATTAGTGACAGCAATCTGTTACTAATATACCAATTTTCATGGACACTACAAAATTATTTTACCACCAAATATTTGAAATACTATTTATTAATGAAATATTTTATAATAGCAACTAAACTGTAACTCTTTCAAATGATGGTTTTCACACGAAAAATTTATATGATCAAATAAATGGTTGATTGGGTTGAAATGGGGCCAATGAGGCATGAACAGTGAGTAGGGAGTCATGCAGCCCCAGCAGTCGAATAAAGTTTGACAAAGTTGTCATGGAAACAGTGACATTCTTACCACAAACCAGATGAAACTGAATAACAGTAGCTTGATGGCACATCTAGGTTGAGAGAGTAGCAAGTAACCCTTAAAATATAAGGGCAGATATAATCTTGAACTAAGAAAGGAGCTAGTGTTATAAATACCGATGATCAGTTTAAAAAGGTTTTATACAAGTTTTGAAGTGCTAAATTGTTAGATACAGAAACCAGGTGGGAGGACTAAGAAACACAAAAAAAAAAAAAACACCTTTTACAACACAAAGCTTTTTTTATCAGTCAATAATGTTAAACAGTTTGGTAACTACACATGTCCAAAGGAAAATATTTTGTATTGATTGTTAAAAACTCGACACTGTCATACACATAAGCTTACCCAGATATACATTCACATACAGGGCTCATGTGTAAAATCCTTGAAGATACATTTTTAAATGGCTACTTAATTATCCTGAATAATAATTTAAATTAGTGCCTAGCCTGGACGTAGAAGAATGGTGGTGCAGATGGTGCATTTACCATCTGACGATGTATTTGTATCACTCTGGTTAGATCCAAAAGAAGCTAGTTCTTAGAATCCAACTAAACCGTTTGAATCAGCTATGAACACACCCATTTTTAACCACATGTATTGGATTTCACATTTTGCCTCCATCAGGATGTCAGTGCAGATATTGTCATGGTGCTAATCAAGGTAGTGCATGGTCACAACATATTCTTGCTTGGATATGGGAAGACCTTTTTACTCCACGATATCGAAGAATTGGCGCAGCTATACCATAATTACGATTCCGAAACAATGGCAGCCTTAATCTAGCAGTATTTCTAAACACAACACATTAGCCCATGGTGAGAGCTGTCTCTGAACCAAGGTATTTGCGGACCTATAAACTGTGAGGCAATGCCCCATAACTACAGTACCTGGCTGAAAAAATGGTAGGGTGGGATATACAGAGTGAAGAAATGGCAAGGACGAACCTTTTACCCCGTAGGTGGGGGCTACCAGAAGGTCAAAAATATTCACAGGTGTAAATTCGAGAAAAATTCCAAACTTCATCAAAAAAATCACTCATTTATTAATTGATTGATTTGATCTATTGCAGTGCTAGGTCCGATTCTTGGTCGATCCAAAAAATGTTTTTTCTAGTTAAAAAAGCTCTTGTTTAATACAATATCGTGAAAAGTCCTAAAGTAGGCTTAAATTCCTCTACATACTGCCAGCCTCTAGTAAGCCGATAGTTGCATATTGAATAACATCTCTGAAATTTCGTAATAATTAACCTAGATTCGGGAAAATTTTTAAAAATTATTAAAACAAACGGTCTCATTAATTTACTGATTAAAGCTATGGATAACTGTAATTGCTTCAATCCTTGATCGATTCAAAAAAAAATATTTGATTTAAATGACCAAAAAATTACATTTTCAAGAAATAAAACAACAAAATTAGAAACAAAAAATTTGTTCCATAGTTTCTACTCTACTACAGGAACACTTGCTAAAGTTAGAAAACTTATTAACATTCATTTGCATCGGCTTGAACTGACAAATTCTTAGCTCAAATCGGTTTAGTGAAACAGAGACCAGCCAGATCCTTTTCCTACATAGTCTTTTTCTTCACGACAGAGTTTCTCGATACCGTGTTTAACAGACTGCTTCACATTGTCGGAATTGTAAATAGGTGTATTCACGGTCTTGAATGCACACTTCTTCAGTTTGTCCTCGATTGGAATTGGTTTGACATATACACAGTCCAACCACAAGTTTTACTTGAAAGGTTCATATGTAGCTACTTCATCAGTAAGCTGATTGATAATGTTCTGCATGATATCGTCAAGAAAAGTACAAATGTCTTTCGACTCACTAAACGTATTTATACAATAGTAGTCTTTCAATGTTCCACGAAATGCAGATTTGGCCAAGTGAAATCCGTTATCATGTACCTGTATTGCACCGAGCACAGTCTTAAGCTTAGATTCATGTCCAGGCCTCATCGCATTCATTTTCTAAACTTCTGTTTTTGTGCTTGTACGCATACGAGTCTCCAATCTAAAGCGAGGAGTCGAAATTTCTGCAGTAGGTAAATATAGTATGTCCTGGGGCAGTGGCTGGGGGCTGGGGATTCGGAAATTCATGGCGGCCATCTTGGATTACAACATCACGGTGGCCATGTTGGATGAACTTGATCTATGATCCCGGCGGCCATTTTTTATGACGTCACTTCCGGCTGCCCTCTTAGTTTCCACCATTTTTTGTCAACAACATTCCGTCATTTTGAATTATGACATCATGTTCCCCATTTTGAAAATTCACTATTATTAACTTACAAATTCGGAAAGAAATATTAATAATTAAAAAAATTATTAAAATTTTAGTTTAATAACTTGATGACTTCATCATCGAACGCCCCACTCCTATGCGTTACACTTTTAGTTACAGCCACCATTTTAAAAATGTATTTATTATTTAAAATAAATAATAAAATAAATAAGTTTTACTTAAATTATATAAGCATCGTCTGGTGAAGCAATCATCATGTTTAGTAGAGTCTATCATCTAGATTTAATCTGATGGATATCACAATTGAGTGTTGGTTCTTCAAGTACGTCAGTGTAAGGATATGTTTATATATCCTAACAGTGTTGTTATGAACCTTACAGACCAAAAATCCACAAACTCCACACTCAATCCACAAAAAAAAAATGAATACAGTAATTTCGTTTATGACCGCCATTTTTTCTTAAAGACATAATCATTTATGATGTTTATGTGCATAGTCTGTGATTATGTTATATATAAAATTAATCGTCTCATCTTTGTGGATGCGATGGTTATTGTAATACTACTTAATAACTTTTCTTCCAACAAATATTAATTTATTTACTCAATCATAGTCGTTACAGGACCAGACCTTTTTTTAGAGTCCTAACCAACAAGTAAGTATCTCTTCTAAGCATGACCATGTTTGCGTATTTGTACTCAAAAGTTTCATGGAAGCAGATATTTTAAATGTTTGCGTATATATCCGTTTCCCTAAAATTATTAACAAAAAAAAACAATACAGCCTTAATAGTGCACGATAATTAGAGACCGGAAAAATTCCCGAATTAATTTCGCGATAGGCTAAAATACAAATAGTTATACCTCAGTGCTGCCTCTGCTATTGGCTCACAACTCACCTGGATGACTCTGGGCCAATGAGAAACACGCAACCAAAGTTTTATCGAATCACAGGCTGCTACGTTGGGACGTCTCACAATACAGCAGCCAATGAGTGGGTGACATTTGACCGAGTGTATGTAGAACTACGGAGTTCATCCTGGAGGTCATTGAACCCGCTAATTTTTCCGGTACCTAACGTTAATATTATGCTACAAACAAATATGACGATTCACATTTGTAGAGTATTAAATGAGCTCCTCCATGAGAGAGAACCACATCCAACACATAACATTTTACGTTTCAACTTGATGTCTGATCGCTATAGCGTATATGATACAGTTACAAAACTCACCTCAGCCATTACTGCCGCTATGAGATGCACTTCATATCACATGAAAATAGTATATTTTTAAAATTCGTGACAAGAATTCGAAGTAAATAATATATAAAAATATTTAAAACTATTTAATAAAAAAAGGGTTGTCTGTAAAGTCGGTTTACGGACGATAGTTTAACGTGACGTCATAACAAAACATTGATGAAATGATTGCATACTTTTATGAATAAAATTGAATCATTTTTATTGAATTATCACTATTTTGTATGGATACAAAGAAGGAATGAAATGAAATCTACAATTTAATTCATAAATTTACTTTTATTTGCACTCATTAATTAAAATATATTTATTACTTTAACGAAGAGATTATTTTAACTATAACTTTTATACCTGTTTGCTATTTAACTTCTTCCAATCTGTGTTATTCTGTTAAGGATAGGACGATGATAGGAAAAGTAGGAAACGAATGGGAGTGTTTCAAGTTTAATGTGCCTCGAAAAAGTCAAATCTATGGTTGTTTCAATCGAGTGGAGAGAGATATATGCGGCGCAAGCGTACTATAACCTTAACGGGACACATCGTAACGGGACAATGTGTGTAACGGGACACTTTTTCGTGCGTGCAGCTGGCGTTCATCGATTTATTAGACGTTGTCACGTCAAAAAACACACCTTCAAACCATCTTCTCCCCTCGCTAACACAATGCCATTCAGAGGGCGTTACCGACCCCCTTCACAATAGCCCGCTCCGCAGTACTTTCCATACTAGCCATCAAATAATCTGTCCACACAACTATTCACGCACAAAGCTCCAAAGTCGATAGTTCGGGATATGTGCCTAATATTCCACCCACCACAGCAGCAATATCCTCCTCAGTCAGAGTGGAGGTGTTCACAGGTACATCTGCGATGTCTTCCTTGGAATCTTCGTCTTCGTCCATCGCAAGAGCTTCTTCCTGGTCACTAGCCTCCTCCCACCTCGCATAGGACTCCTCCTCAACAATCTCCTCATAGCTTGCACGACACATCTTACTAGCTCTGTTGATAACTACGAATGATACATCCTAAGGGTGCAATGGTTCAACTATCTCCACCTATCTACCCTTTCTATTCGAGTCCTGTCCATACATGCCAAGCGCACGCACTACTGAAGCACGACCTTTGACATCAGCAGACCTACCCCCTCCCCCTCACACTGACCAATCCCAGACCAAATAGCTGCGTCATATAGACCTGTCGCCACATCTCCCCAGCCTCCTAATACCATTTTAAGCAACTTCAACAAGCATTCCGGCCTCTTAACTAGTGAATAAAGTTTCAAACAGTACAGGAATAAATATTTTTATTTATTTATTTAAGACTTCAATGTATTAACATAAAAATTTGCATTACAATACCTTATAATTTATACATCATCAATTTTTAACCAATTGTTTTCAGAGTTATCAAATCCTAGCCACTTCACAAACAAGCGATCATCTTTCCGATGTAACCCTTTTTCTACTAAATAATTGCTTGGGTACATGTTAGGCTGAATTTCTTCCCCATAGAATGCGCCACGCATCGCCGAACCTCATAAATCTTCTGAATAATATATCGGGCCGTAATTATGTATTTTACTAACATGTAATATTTCTGCTGAACATTTAGAAATACATACAAATTCTTCAATTTTAGCCCTAAGTTTTCTTATGCCTAGTTTATTTACTTTAGAATAAGCAGTTTTCAGGAGTGAGTTATCTTTTACATTAACAGGCACCATGACAATTTTTCGTTGTTTTCGGTAACATATCAATCCGCTTATAACTCCCTTTTGCTGTGAACTCCATTCACATGGCTTCCTCTATCATTTTATCTCGGTGAACATAGAATAATTATTTATTCCGAACATGGCTACAAGGATCAATGACTACTAGGATACATCAACCACATAGAAAACAACTTCAAAGATATTAAAATACCAACTCAGCAAATATAATGCTTACTGTAGAGCCGAAACATCCCTGAAATATGTATTTTATGCTTACTGCAAAACCAAGGGGTTTTTAACAATTAAATATTCAGCCCTGGCTACATACGTGGCTACAAAAATTCAGTGAAACAGACACACATTTGTACAAAACATTCGACTCGGAAGGATACGATCACTAGGATACATTCGCTAAAAAACTGAAGGAAACGATAGGTTCCAGCTCAACCTGGCTACAGTCTCCATCAAAATTTGGCTCAAAATGATTTCAGTTACAATGTTGTATGAACTCATCACGATTACTGGAAAAGAGTTATTATTACTCTCCATTTTGTTGGTCATTGACTACAATTTTTACATATTTTAGATGTTTACTACGAGAACCCAATCTTAGCTAGATATTATATTACGCTATATAAAAAATTTTTTTTATCCAAAATATAATTTTGTTTTTCATTTTCATACACATGCATACAAATAATTTGAGTAGGTTAACTGCAAAACTGCCCTTATGCAAAGAAAAAAAATCTAGTAAAGAGTCGATTCAGACTCAGTTGGCATTACCGTATCTACAGTGTCCATATTACGTTTGAAATGTCCTCCATTCCTTTATAAATGATGTGGTGAAATATGTGGTGTGTTTCAAAACTGTTATGCATAAAGGCATATGCAACAAAACTATCCTTATCCGCAATGTGACATAATACTTCAAAACGTTCCTATTCCTTAAGTGGCACATGTGTGTGTACACTTGTAACAAAACTGCCCTATTCCTGCAATTACATTTTCACATAGAATGCAAGGTGAGAATGTGGTTTTGCAAACATTTACAGCACTGTATTATATTTGACGACGTAGCCAACAAAGTGACATATCAGTTTTTCAGAAAAATATTCGTCTACAAGTTCAATATCAGTTTTAAGACACCAGCTAAAGATGCAGTCTCTACATGCCTTCAAGTTTAAAATCAAATTCAGCAAGCTGATACAAAATCTGATTTGATGATACAGTTTAGAGTTCATCAATTGAAACCCAAAGCATTTTACAGCCACTTTCATGAAACTGAAACTAACAACATTCTGTTATTTTCCTACCATTTTCTAAAAAAACCTAGTTCTGCCCCGAGTGCCTGACCAGGCAGCATACTATAGTAAACAGTTCTACAACAATTTCACAGTTTGTCGTGGGCACTAAAAAACACCACAGAATACTGACACAGTTCCCATTTATACCTGGCTGTAAAATGAGAGATGTAAGGGTTCGAATGAAATCATTTCAGCCTTTCTTGATACTCTCAGGAATGCACTACTAGAATACAGCAATTACGATTGTGTTCGAATCTGTTTAGATGGCTGTCCTGGACAGAATAAAAACTCCACTGTGATTGGAGTAGTGATTAAGTGGCTTAAAGATGAATCACCAAAATCAGTACAGAAGGTTGAATTTGTGTTCCCTGTTGTAGGACATTCTTTCCTACCACCCGACAGGGTTTTTGGGAGAGTATAAAAAGTAATTAAGAGTTTGGAGACAAAGGAAACATCTAGAAAATTCACAGCTATTTTTAAGGATTTCGGGACTGTTAAGAGATTGGGTGCAGAAGTGCCTGTCCATGACTAGAAGTTTACTGTTAAAGAAGTAATCAAGCCTACCGGAAATATAAATTTAAGTTATCTTTGTGTAAAAGAATTATCTTAACTAGGAACACCAAGGGAAACATTAGTGTGCAAGGCGAGCAACACCACAGATGTTAATTAGGTGTTTCCGGATCAATAATAAAGAACAAGTCGATAAGCAGCATTAAACCTATTCAACTTGACAACATGGTTCCTGGTAAACATGAAAAGTTAATTGATGTTGCTAATCTTCTAGCCAAACATTTTGAAGCCAACTGGTGACACCGTGTATGGTCACGAGACGTTAATTTAAGATTCTACACACAAACATTTAAGGACATGAAGAAGCTTACCTTTCATGTTAGCGGGTAGGAATAAACTGACATCTTGTGACATCACGACTCATAGATAGGCTACGGCTGTGTGCGGCAATGACAGTACACTTTCACAAAAAAACCATAGACAAAAGTGGAGACTTCATTCCAACACAAAATCGAATTCAGTGTTACCAAATCCGGATTTAGCAAGAGTAATAATAAGTCCCGGAAATCGGTTATACATATAGGCTATATATATCGATTATGTGAGCTGGTGTCAAGATCCTTCTAGAACATTCTAGAATCATCTCTATTATTAAATTAAACCAGAGAATTGTAGGGGCAATAGGAGGGAAGGGGAGAGAGAAAATGGGTATATACGCTCGAGGTTTTGACCAGTCAGGCATGGAGCAGCAGGACCATCACCACCAACATCATGAGGCATAAGATAGAGAAATCGACAGCAGGAAAGGTGTTTTGGAGAGTTAAGTATTGGTAGGGTTGTAATTATCTGTTATGAAATGGCCAGTAGAGTTTGATGATGATAATAACTTTGATAGTGTGTGTCATATCTGTTGGACTTGTGTTTTTTTTTTTTTTTGTGAATATGATGCACCTGTTTAAACTAAAAGTGTTAGCAGTTTTTTTTGTTTAGGTGCTAATAATGTGGATTTGGCACTTGTTCCATTTTCTGCACCTCCTGTGCATTTTCTTGTTTGGCGGCCAAATTGTTTTCAATCTTGCCTTATGAATTGGTTAGTAATTTTTTTTAATTTTAGTACAGATATTAAGCATTCAAATGTAGCTTATAAATGTTGGCTTTTCTAGCCTAGAGCGTATACCAAAGAAAACTATAAAGTTAGATATAGTATTTATTGTGTGTAAATTATATTTGTTTGTTTGGACTAACTAGTCATCACAGATATAACAATTTTTTTGTACTGGAAGTTATATATGAGATATGTTAAAGACTAACAACAAATGTTGGAATTAATTTTATGTGTTTGGTCAATGTTCTGTCACCTTACATTTTCAGCATAGGTTTTGTCCCTTTGTATTTGGTTTTGAATTTAATATGCAGTTAGGCCCCATCTGGGCAAGTGTTTACCTTGTGTAAGGTAACAAGAGTTGATGCTTGCAGTGGGAGTTGGGACTCTGATGGGGTCCGGCCTCATTTCCTGCGCAACTTTGCTAACTTTGCTCTTTCTCATTTGTAAGTGTGGCATAACATTGGGAAAGTGGTCATAATTGTTTACTTGTGTTTGGAAAAGTTGCTGGGTGTTTGCCATAATGTGTACAGGACATGGTACTGCATGGATCCAGTCCCTTAGCAAGGCTTCCCTGATTGCGTTACTCACAGATGCCGGGATAACATGCCAAGAGAGCGACTCCATAGACAGTCTCCGAAGCGCGGCCCGCTCGTTAGTCAGAAAGGACGATGAGGCAGTTAGTGAACTCGGTGAGTCGATTCTGAAAAAGTTAATATCTCTCCCCAGTAGTGTTGTAGAAAGGGTTCCTCTGCTTAAAAGTCTTGGGTTGTCTTTGGTAGTAATATTCTGGTAGAGATTTTGAAAGTAAGCAAACTTGGAATATTCAATAATAGAGTAGTGTTTGCTGCGGCATTGTTAAAAGTTCCCGAGTTACTTCAGCCTATTTTCAGTGAAGCTATTCACAAGAACTGGGATTTTGCAAAATTAAGACAGGAAGATTTGAGGAATGTGGGATCTAGTGTGGCGATTTAGAAAATCCGAATGCAGATTCTGGATAGGAGTCAAAGTCCCCATGAATCCATGCGTTCATTTGTTTATGAAACAAGTGGAAGTGTTAGGTTTTCCCTGTGAAGAAAGTTATTTAGTTGAATTGGTGTTTCATAATCTGGCCCACTGCTTACAGTCGTTTCTTCGTTTTCTCTAAGAAACCAGCCACATTATCTGATTTGCTTAGATTGGTCAACCAAGTAGAATTAACCGTTGCTGACAGTAGTTTACGTGTTGCTCCTAAACATAAGGTCTCAACACTTCAGATGTGTGAATTTTGCCATAGAACCAATCATTTTACAGATAACTGTTTTCGGCTTAGAAATTCTAAGCAGGTTAAAACCGAGAAAGGGAAAGTTTTTAATGTAAAGCAGACAAACCTTTCTAAAGAGTCGAGCTCCCAGGCAGAGGTTTAGGCAGTGGATAGTGTGACACCGGAACATGGGAATGGTTCGAATAGGATTGAGGAAAAGAAGCCAATTAAATGTTTTTTGTGTGTTAAAGAAGGGCAAATTCAGTATTATTGTCCGATTAATAATAAGCCGCAAGGTTTGAATTATGTTAACCAATATAGTAAATCGATTAAATATGGTTTACTATATGTAACTATTGATATTTTTGGTAACGAGATTCTTGGATTAATTGATTCAGAGGCATCTAATTCATTGATGAGTGTCTCTTGTTGTAACCATTTGCTACGTAATTCCCCAACCGGGTCAGTAAAGGTATTTAAAAATGAGGTAATTTCGTTCACCCTTACCGATGGAGGGCTAGTAAAATCTGGTGCCACAGCCAAAGTTAAGGTTAAAATTGCAGGGTTCTCATGGATCGTTTGTTTTCGGCTCTTGGAAGCTTTATCCCAAGATATAATATTAGGAATTGACTTTTTGGCTAAGACTCAAGCGAGGGTAAATGTTCGCAACACCAGTCTGGAATTTGGTTTTTGCCCCGGGATGCCAGTTCCATTAGTGACAAAATCTTTTCATAATATAAATGTTCAAATTTCTAGTTTAGATGAGTTTCATGACCAGGATATTGAAAATCTCAAAAAGGAATTTTCAGACGTACTGTAACAAATATCCTATAGTTTTGAAATTGATGGATGATAATCCAGTAGCTTCAGTCCCCTACAGGTCAAAATATTTAAGAAAATAATTTCTGATTTCAAAACCGAGGGTCTCATAGAGGATTCAAACAGTGTTTATGCTAGCCCTGCATTCTTAGTAACTAAAAAGTCTACAGGAGAATACCGTTTAGTTTGCGATTTACGAAAAATTAATGATAAGATAGTTTTGGACACATATCCCATTCCATTGATAGATTCCGTGTTTCAGTATGTTGGGCAGGCCAAGTACTTTACTATATTTGATTTAAATTCTGCTTTTCATCAGTGTGAACTCCATCCAGATTCTCGTGAACCTTTAGCTTTTTGTACACCATGGGGTCTGTATCAGTGGACTAGGCTGCCTATGGGAGTAAATTGTGGGCCTCAAGCTATGTCCAGAATCTTGTATAATGTGTTAGGAAAGTATGTGCATGATTTTGTTTTCACTTATATTGATGATGTATGCATCTATAGTTTAACTTTTGAAGATCATATCAATCATATCCGTTTGGTACTAGAAGAATTACGGGAAGCAGGACTGACTGTAAATCCCAGTAAAGTTGCTTGGGCAGAGAACCATGTGCGCTATTTGGGATGTATTATTTCCAACGGAGAATTGAGGACTGATCCTGACAAGGTGAAGTCAGTTTTATCTTTCCCTCCTCCTAAAAATTTGAAAGGAGTTAGGCGTTTCCTAGGGATAGCTGCTTTTTATGCCAAATTTATTCCAAATTTCGCTCAGCTAACAGAATCCCTAAACTATTTGAAGAGAAAAAAATATAGAATTTGTTTGGGGAGCCCCAAAACAACAGGCTTTTGTTAAATTAAAGGAAACTCTTAGTCAACCTCCTGTACTACAACTTCCTGATTTTGAAAAGGGTTTCGAATTGCATGTAGATGCTAGCTCCATTGCTTTAGGCGCCGTGTTAAGTCAAAGAATAAAAGATCTTCTAGCACCTGTTGCTTTTGCGAGTCGTCTTTTGACTCAGGTTGAAAGGAAGTACACCACCTATAAGGAGTATTCGGCGTGCCTGTTCGGGATGGAATATTTTTCCAACTACCTGGAATTTGGCACCTTTAAATTGTACACCGACAATCAAGCATTGGATTGGCTTCTTGCATCCACGAAACCTTTTGGTAGGCTAGCTCGGTGGTTAGTTAGGTTGTCTGCATTTAGTTAAGAAGTTCATCATGTGCGTGGGACTGAGAATGCTGTCGCTGATGCACTTTCAAGGATGTATTGTGAGGATGAATTTATACAGTCTACAGTCCCTGTAAAAATTCAACCTGAATCAGCTGTTAATATTGTGAAGGAAATTCTGTATCTGTATTACAGCAATTTCCTAGATTTTTTGTCAATATTAAGGGATATCAGGAGAAGGATAAAGAGTGTCAGGAGATACTGGGTAATATTGCTAAAGGAACATCAGATAATTGTTTAAATAAGGGACTAGTAGGGTTAACTATCAAAAGGGAAAAATTTGGCATTTTTGCACCAGAGGAGGTTCGTAGTATGATATACGACTATTATCATAATTCATTTTTTGGTGGCCATGTAGGCCGTGACAAAACAATAGCTCGGATCAATGAGTTGTTTATTTGGCCAGGTTTGCGTAAGGAGATAGAAAAGAAAGTTAAGGCTTGTGTAAGCTGCCAAAAGGCAAAATCACGTAATAAAAAAGGTGAGTGTAAATATGCCGCTAATGTCGCCAGTTATCCTTGGGAACGTTTGTATCTAGTTGTAGTAGGTTCTTTGCCACGAACCACGTCAGGTTATATGGCTATCTTGGTAGGTGTTGATAGTTTTACCAAATATTGTTTCTTTTTCCCTCTGAGAAATATTGAAGCTAGTGAGATATGTCGACATCTAGGACAATATCTTTTCCCTAATTTTGGGTCCCCAGTTTCCATAGTTTGTGATAATGCCACATATTATTCATCGGTAGAAATTAAATATTTGTTGTTCGATTGGGGAACTAAGTTGTGCACACTTCCCCATACCATCCCCAAGGGAATATTGTGGAAAGGTACAACAGGACCTTAAAAGTAGCTCTTCGAGCTCTTACAGAGGATTCACAGTGCAAGTGGGATGAATTTATGTACTACCTGGCCTTGTGCTTCAATAATGTAATTAATGGTGCTACTAAGTATACCCCCTCACAACTTTTCTTAGGAAGATCATTGTTTCATCCTCTGATTAATATGTGTTCATTGAATTCCTTTGTTTGGGAATCAGACAATAAAAAGATGGATAATGTTTGGGCTGATGTGGTTAAAAATTTAACTCACTACCACCAAAAGTTGGCAGAGAAATATGATAGGACTAAATCGGATGTTTAATTTAAAGTGGGAGATTTGGTATTATTAGAATCTCATTTTCTTAGTTCTAAGATTGACTATTTTTCAGATAAGCTGGTCCCTCTGCGGTTGGGTCCATATCAAATAATTAAATTCACAACAGACGTGTCAGTTGTATTGGAGGAACTAAATCAGCCAATGAAAAGGTTCAAAGCCCATGTGGGGCAATTGAAACACTTTAATTCTTAGAATGTAATGAAATATATATATATCTCTCTCTCTTTCTCTCGATTAAGACTTTTTATTTAAGAGTATTATGTTATTATATGTGATAAATTAACTTATTTAAGCTAAATAACTGTTGTTGATTTTTGTTGATGTTATGATTGTTAATTATGATGTGTTCAAAATCACCAGGCTCCTTTTGAGAATTTATACGCTTATTAATTATGTGTTTTTTGTATGAAATATTTAAAATATGTAATCTAGTCGAGCGTGATATAGTTTGTAGGTTGTAAGATGAGTTTGTTTTAAACAAGATGATTGGTGCCTTTGGAAGTTTCTCTCTCTCTATTTTTTTTTTTTTGGAAGGGTTTGAATTACGGAGGTAGCTCCTTTGTCTTCTCTTGCTCCCTCTTTTTCTGGGATTACCTCGACACCGAGTGCACCGACTGCTGCATGAGAACAAGACCATTTTCAGTTCAGCATCCAACAGCAGAAGCATGCCGGCCCCCCGCTACTACATCACCCACCAGTTCCAGTATCAGTTACAACATCAGCCCTGGTGGCGGCTCGGGCACCAGCAGGTACTTTCATCCGCTTTATTGATTACTCCGGCTTCCAGACCTGTGGCACCTGACAGGTGAATATCTGGCTTGAGACTGGCCATTCCAAGACTTTTCATCACCTGGAAGAAGATGACCTCCTGCAGTGAAGTTTTAGGGGAGGAGGATGAGACCATGTATGGTCACGAGATGTTAATTTATGATTCTACACACAAACATTTAAGGACATGAAGAAGCTTACCTTTCATATTAGCGGGTAGAAATAAACTGACAACTTGTGACATCACGACTCATAGATAGGCTACGGCTGTGTGCGGCAATGACAGTGCACTTTCACACAAAAACCATAGAAAAAAGTGGAGACTTCATTCCAACACAAAATCGAATTCAGTGTTACCAAATCCGGATTTAGCAAGAAGAAGAAGAAGAATTCCCGGAAATCGGTTATATATATCGATTATGTGAACTGGTGTGAAGATCCTTCTAGAACATTCTAGAATCATCTCTATTATTAATTTGAACCAGAGAATTGTATGGGCAATAGGAGGGAAGGGGGGAGAGAAAATGAGTTTATAAGCTCGGGGTTTTGACCAGTCAGGCATGGAGAAGCAGGACCATCACCACCAACATCATGAGGCATAAGATAGAGAGATCGACAGCAGGAAAGGTGTTTTGGAGAGCTAAGTATTGGTAGGGATTGTAATTATCTGTTATGAAATGGCCAGTAGAGTTTGATGATAATATGATGCACCTGTTTAAACTTAAAGTGTTAGCAGTTTTTTTGTTTAGGTGCTCATAATGTGGATTTGGTACTTGTTCCATTTTCTGCACCTCCTATGCATTTTCTTGTTTTGCGGCCATATTGTTCTTGAGTTAGCGCTCCAAAGACCTTGCCTTATGAGTTGGTTAAATTTTTTTTTTTAATTTTGGTAAAGATATTAACCATTGAAATGTAGCTTATAAATGTTGGCTTTTCTAGCCTAGAGCTTATACCAAAGAAAACTATAAAGTTAGATATAGTATTTATTGTGTGTAAAATATAATATTTGTTTGGACTAACTGGTCATTACAGATATAACTATTTTTTTTGTACTGGAAGTTATATATGAAATATGTTAAAGACTAACAATAAATGTTGGAACTAATTTTATGTGTTTGGTCAATGTTCTGTCACCTTACATTTTCAGCATAGGTTTTGTCCCTTTGTATTTGGTTTTGAATTTAATATGCAGGTTAGGCCCCATATGGGCAAGTGTTTACCTTGTGGAAGGTAACAAGAGTTGATGCTTGCAGTGGGAGTTGGGACTCTGATGGGGCCCGGCCTCACTGGAGGGAGTAGGAAGACCTCGTCTATTACAAAAACATAATTGATGGTGAAGAAGACGTCATAGATGAAGAAATCCCAGATGAAGATGACAATACGGATGAATAAATAGTCGAATAGGTGCCTGATTTTGTTATTTAAAATGTTTAAATTTCCAGCAAGTGTGCAGAATATTTTTTCATTCTGTCATATATGTTATATGTTTTGTACATTAATTTTATAGAATATAGAAGTTAACATGCAAGGTATTTCAAACAAATTTCTTTCAAAACCTTCTATTTCCCGAATTGTTGATTTCAAATTTTTCTAAATCCAATGGTATTTTTTAAAAATGCCCTTATCCGTCCTATTATAATTTTTTTTTAGCGACAAAACGGGACTTACATCTGCCAAATTGGGTTTTTAATGTCTACTACTTATGATCAATATCTTCAAATAAATATACTTCATTATATTAATAATTACACTTTGCATACGTTTTTCGTGATTTTACTAAAATCTCTTGGAGTGGATAAAGGCAGTTTTGCAGTTCACCTACTCAGTTATTATTGTATGTAGCACGCACTTCTTATTTCACGAAGTATAAACCATGTTTGTTTAGTATTGGATAAATTTTCATAATTTTTTCGAGGCAAATAGAAGACTTAACCTATCGACCAATACGCTATCATCTTTCCATGTGTTGTAATAAATCTCTTCGGCTGCTGCCATCTTACATAATTTTTTTTACTAATACTTTTAAAATCTCTGGAGTCTCCTGTTTTTATTCCATCCTCAAAGTCATTAAAATTGTCATCGCTCCACTGACCATCATAAGCCTGATCAGAATAATTTATTTTAATGAGTCGTTTCCAATATTTTGGTCTCAGCACTTTATCAGTCTTCGATCTTGTGACCTTCAAGTTCATCATAGTCTTTGTTCTTGACAGCTTCAGGTGCTTCATCGCAGTCTTCGAACTTTTTAGCTTCAGGCTTTTTTATAGTGTTCTCAATTTCATGGAGGTGACTAGAACTTGGTGTAAATACATATATATTTTTTTAATTTCCCATGAAGATGCTACTTTCTTCGTTAACTTTTAGTTGAAAATAATTAACAAGACCTGAGATAGTACTGTTAGAATCAGAATCTTCACATTTCTCGTGATCATTATAGTCATCTAATATTTTGCCATAATTTCACTTTCTTGCTGTCATAGACACATCATTCTTATCATTAGTCAGCCTTGTTGTACAGATAAAGGGCTTTGCAAGATCTCAAGGGGGATGAGAATCATCTTGCAAGTAAGTGTTTCTCAGCTGTACTTAACATAGTTATCGTTTGAGTAATGGATATTTTTATTCAAGTACCACCTGACAAAAATTAGCCTATTTCTTATTTCATGTCAGGAATTCGCAATACAAATGAATATCTCTCAATATATTCTAAGTCCAATATAAAAAACTCAATGAAAGATATATGACTCAAGAAAAACTAGAAGCACATTATATTAAATTATTTTGTAAACTCAGAATCATTCCCTATACGAATACCGATGTTGATTTTTACTAATGGTCACACTCAACCCACATATTTCAAACACAAATAAACATATTTCAAACATTAATTCACATATTTCAAACACTAACACACATTATACAAATATTTTAAGACCAAGATTAAAAGATCGAAATGATGTTCTTTTTCTTCTGAAGCGACTAGTGCTAGTACAATATTCTGGTTCTAATCAATGTTGTAGATGTTGATGGAGACATCCGGATTCTGTCTCTCGAACAATAGGATTTTTCGGATTGGAGTAGGAAAATCGATGTCAGTGAAGTTTAACTTCCCCTCCAAAACATGGCAGTGTTAATTGACATTCTCAGATGCTCACCCTACTTAAACTTGACCAGGATAGCGCACTTAAAACATCCAAGTTATTACAGATTTACCACCGCTAATTTTTCTATGATGCAGGTAGGTAGTTCGATGTAGGAGCTAGCTCGAAGTGTATTAAGCCTATTTAGTCTCAGTTGAAGTAGCTTAACAGCAGACAAAGTCCATCCTGACCCCATTCCCACGTAGTCTTCTTCATGCTTGCAGATATGACGGATGGATTCAGCAACGGCATCCTCCACCTCATGAACTGCTTAGAGGGGAAAATTCACTGTTTAAAACGGATACCTTCCGTTTTGATCGTCACGCGGGACCAGTGACGTCAGTAGAGGTGCATACGGCGCATGCGCAGTCTGGCGGAGGCCGGGCCATGTTGTAGCGGCCAGTAGGAGAGAGGGCGGAAGGACGCAGTGGTGTTGGAACGACTTCGGGAGGTCACCGGCAGAATAGCGGTGCAGGGCTGACGAGTGATGGTCAAGGGTCACCAGGGAATGGCTGTGACATGGCTCGTGCTGACCAGGACTGACGTCGTGCAGCATACACCGGGTGACCCGGGAACCACGCAGTTCCAACAGGACGGCGGGTCGTGTCGTGGGGGAGAACAAGCATGTGGGTATCCTGGTTGTTGCTTATCTGCGTGAGGAACTTCTTCCAGGGCAGCACTGGAAGGAGAGACCTGCCGAGAACACACCGCCACAGCCGTGCCCCCCAAGAGGAACATCGTACACAGCAGCAACTCGGCCGCAACGAACCCATCGTCGCGGGCGCCCGGAAAACAGCAATATTGAGGTGGGATCGACAAAATCGTCAGTAACAGTGGCGGACACTTAGGTCGGTTAGGGATTATTCTTGCACGAACTAAAAACTGTAAAAGGCGCTGAACTATTTGTTTTTGTCACCGTTCTTTGTAACCTATGGTTTATAAAATCTGAGGGGCAAAATAAATTATTGTTATTTTGTAAAACGCGTTAGTTCTTTGTATAATAGGGCTTTTGTTTTAAAGGCCCTCTTGTCTTTACTTATATCCGACTTTTCAAAGTCGCACTGAAGCGGACCAACATTCTTCTCAATCTCATCCACAAGTTGGCGTATTAGTTTAGCCATAATTGAGTCCAAGTACATACATATCTCCTTGGCAGAACTGGTATTATTTTCTGACACATAAGTCTTCAAATTGCCTCTGAATCCCACTTCGGCAATGATGAAGCCGTGGACATTAGTCAAACCTTCTCCGGTGATCACCTTTTTTCGGCTGGTGCTTGGCTTAGGTGGAGCTGCAGGCTTGAGCAACGCCAAACTCTGCTTCTTGGTTGGAGGTGGATCAGGTCCCTTGCACACTTTGGTGCGTGCTTTCACATTGCCATACCTAGCGAACTCTTTACCACAGTTTTCATAAGAATGTACTTTGCTGTTAGGTTTGAGACCGCAAGCCGTCTTATAATGATGTCTGGCATTACTACCACAGGAAAACGTCTTGTAGCAGAAGTGACACCTGGTGGTTGATGTCGCGAGGACAGCACCAGTACATGTTGCTAGATGATGCTGCATCTTATCGCTGCGAGCAACCATCCTGCCACTGCTGGAAGGTCACGCGACAGGTTGTGGCTACTGGCGTTCATACCAGTAGCAGTTATTAGCCATCGCAAAAGGTAGCAAGGCAGAAACGGTATTTCTGCTTGGTTGATGCCATCACAACAGTCCATAGTCCAGTCTCAACGTACGGAACACACAAAGGAACTTCAAAGTACGGAGAACTGAAACAAAAGAAATGAGAAAATAATGTAGCTAGCTGTTACACGAAAAATTGTAACGGACTCTACTAAACAAGATGGTTGGCTAAAATATATATTATGTGGGGTGAGAAATGAAAATATATACGGAAAAATTAAAATATCTGCTTCCATGCAGTTTTTTAAACACGAGTACGCAAACACGATCTGGTTTAGAAGAGATTATTACTTGTGAGTGAGGACTCTGAAAAATTTCTGTTCCTGTGATGACTATGATGGAGTAAATAAATTAAATTTGCTAATTAATTGTTTTTAATTTATCATTACTTAAAAATAAAACTGGTCATCGCGTCCACAACGATGAGACGGTTAATTTTATATATGATAACACAGCTCAGACTATGCATGTGAACATTATATTTTATGTCTTTTAGAAAAATTGGTGGCCACAACCACCATCATTAACAAAGTGACTGTGGAATTTTTGTGGATTATGTGTGGATTGATTGTGGTTCTTGTGGACTTTTTGGTCTATAATGTTTATAACAACACTGGTGGAGGATAGAAACTCGACCGTAGATACATTAGCGTACTTTATGGAACCGACACTCAATGACGATATCCACCAGATGAAATCAAGATGGTGTTCTCCACTTAACAAGATGGCTGTCTCAAGCAGACGATGCTAGTATAGTTTAATTAAATATTTATTATTTATTTTGATAATAAATATATTTTTAGGATGGTGGATGTAGCGAAAAGTGCAACCCACAGGAGTAGGGTGTTCGATAAGGCATCGTAACGAAATGTGCAACGCACAGGAGTGGGACAATCGATTAGAAAAATTTGGAATGTTCTAGAAAACAAAATGGTGGAATCCAAGATGGTTTCCGGAAGTGAATTAATTAATGATGGCCGCCGGAAGTTACGTAATCCAAGATGGCAGCAGGAAGTTACGTAATTCAAGATGGCCGCCGTCGCTCACCGGCTCACCCCCCCCCCCCCTCCGGTGCCCCCATATCTATTAAGTACACATACTTGCGAGGCTACTAGGCTACAAGTCTACGTGGCTACAAGTCTACGAAACTCCAACAGCTATTGGCTACATCAGTCTTGGCCTCCAAATAAAGTCTTTGGCTCCGTCATTCTTTTGCTTCTAAAGTCTGTAACTCTAAATAAATTTTGCGTGACTAATTAAATAAAATAAAAAATTTCGTACAGAGATCGATTTCTCAGAAATAACCAGGACTCGGAAAACATTAGCAGAAGTCTCGACAGGAATAATAAGTACCTACACGAAGAATATCATCCAAATATTGGCAGGAATAATCAGGAGCATAAGGAGAAAAATGACCCATGTTTACCTTAATATCAGCAAATCACAGATTTTTTAATAAATAAAAAAAAATCTAAAATAAAAAAAATATTAAATAATAAAAAAATATAAAAATAATAATAAAAATAATAAAAAATAAAAAATCATCAAATAATCAAAAACTATAAAAATAATAATAAAAAATAATAAAAATAAACAAAGAAACTACAAAAAATACAAAATTTCTAGCTTGTACTAAAACTCTATCAACAAAGGAGAAGTTCACTAGCTATAATCATTAACATCATATTAATTTCACTGTATTTATTCATGCAGCACCACTAAAACTGCTAAATTCTGGAAAGCAAATTTTCAAACGTATGTAACGAAGAGTTTTTTTTTTACGGAAATGGAACATTGGACTCAATTTTATAAGAAGGTTGATTTTTAATATATCTTAAATTTTTCTTAGTTATCTTCTGTGCTAAAGTGATAGTAACACTATAGATAATAATTATAATTATTTTTAATGGGTTTTAATTTTTTTTACAATTTATGCTAGACTGATTTATTTTTAAATCTAAGCTTCAAATCATTCCTCTGTCTCACACTGCCATAAATCTGCGTTTTCTCTTTCCTGAAACAGCTTTTATCTTTTTATAAAACTTAATTTTATATAACGTTCTAATTCGATTAAAATAAAATAAAAATATAAAACTAAAATCTATGAACATACGTGTAGTTCATTTCAAACATGCAAACCACTCGGTGACATTTCACTTAGCAGTTTTTACTGTCCGCACACAATGATCGATAGTTGATTTTTATGGGCTATAACGTCGATCGTAAAGTAAAGCAGGTAGAGCGTCGGCTATTGTTCAGCCATGGCGACTGGCTGCCTCGTTATCGGGGTGGTCTCGAATGACAGCGGCCAGGTTACGCGGGTCGCAGCGCATCGCCGCGGCGTGGCATTCCCGTGCAGTCATGTCCAGCGGGCGCACGCGCTGCGGCGGGAACCGCGCCGGCTCCGGGAAACCACCAGGTGAGCTTCTGTGGCACGCGTGCCGCCACGACCACGACTTGGCCCATGTGCCCCGAAAGTTTCACGCGATGGGGAATTTCGATTTAAAGCAATCTCTTGGAACATAACGACATTTCTAGCTCAGCGCTGTTTGCCACTGGGGGAAAAAAAATCGGTTGTCTGTAAAGTCTGTTTACGGACGATATTTTAACGTGACAACGTCATAACAAAACATTGATGAAATGAATGCATACTTTATGAATAAATTGAATCATTTTTATTTTAATAACAAAAGAATAAATACTTGAAATTATACTAAGTAATCAGATTTTTAAAATGCAAGCATAATTAACCTTTATTGCCGAAATTTTTGTTGTAATAAGCAATGAAAACCACATTAACTTTTCACTTCACTTTATAAACAGTCGAGTGGAAGAGAGATAGATGCGGCGCAAGTGTACAATGAGCGTAACGGGACACAGCGTAACGGGACACAGCGTAACGGATCAATGTGCGTAACGGGACACAGCCTAACGGAACAATGTGCGTAACGGGACAATTTTTCGTTCGTGCAGCTGCGTTCATCGATTTATTAGACGTTGTCACGTCAAAAAAAATAGCCAGTTAATGGGACTGTCAACATAAATAAAAACTTAAAACTTTGTTTTTAAATGTTTAATATGACATCAGTTCTACGTCAAATGTACGTAAGTAAATGATTTTGGTATTATATCAGTACGATGTCAGCATGATATAATTCATCCTAACATCATATTTTAGTCACAACAGATGTCAGTGGTATGTAAAATTAATTACCTAGCTATGACTTACCAGTGAAGTCAGACCTAGGTCACGTATTAACGTGGTCAAATAAACTTCACTTACTGCTATTACAGCATGTCTGTGATGCGAACTCACAAGATTTTACCCATCCAAAAAAGAGTTAAACACGCACATGATACAGTCGAGTATATACAATGTATTAGTGTATATATGCGTATACATGTACACAGGCCGCTGCGATTCGCCAGTCTGGCGCATCACGTCACTAGCATGTCGGTGACAAGAAACCCATAAGTTTGGCCCCTACCAAAAATCGCTCAAAGCTGCTAAGGGGTCGTCCATTAATCACGTGACGTTTTTTTAGCAAATTTTTAACCCCCCCCCCCTCCCCCCTAGTGATTTGTGGTGAGGTTTCAGATAAACCACCCCCCCCCCCCCCTCCAATAAATCACGTGTATTTTTTGGTGCAAAATATTTTTAAAAATTTCGGAATATTATCTTTAAATATAGGTATAATCTAATTTAATTCTGAAAAATTAAGCACAGTGATAAAAATGTCCAGACACACATTTAGGTTACAGGTTTATTCTCACTGGCATAAAAATAATAAAGGAAAGGCTTATATGTGATTTACGCATGTATTCGGCGCCAAAATCACAGTCTTATCAATGAATATTTATATTCAATGGTCTTACTGGTGACTGGCAAGCCGAGCCGGGTGGTTCATGTTGCGGCGGCCGGGGATATTGTTGCCTGGCTACGGCGAGTCAAGGTCACGCGTCGCTTTTCGGTTTAGTAGAAATCGGGCGGAAAAAAAATACACGTGATATCTCTCTACACCCCCCCTCCCCCCTTGTGATATTTGGTGATTTTTCCCTCCCCCCTCCCCCCCCTTTCGAGCCACACGTGATTAATGGACGATCCCTAAAGAAGTTTTCACTTCAAAAATTCAAGAACGCACATAATTAAATAAAAATGAAGACATAAACACACAGATGATGAGCTTAATCAGCTGATGTCAATTAGATAGAAATTGTATCAATGCAATGTAGCCAAGGTCAAGTGGCTGGGACGTAAATTATAGACATTATTGACCCGGGGCATCTACTAAAAGTAACATGCAATGTGTAGGTATATTTATAGGTATTTATATGTAGGTTTTTAAAATTTTATCTCTCGGTATGCGGGATTTGGCAAGAGCAATCTCGGGGAAATGGACGGAATTCGATGAACGTACAGAGATGGCTGACCCTCTTTTAGCAACATGAACCCATATGTAGTCACTAGAGACCTGCAAAATTCGCGGTTTCGATGGCCTTCAGGATAGACTGCACATACCCCTCCCTGTACACTCGGGCAAATAGCGCAAGTTCATTGGCTGCCGACTTGCAAGTCGTCTCAGCTGGTTTGTCTGTGATTCTATCCTTCTTTGTTTGAGGGTTTATAACTGGTTGAAATTCGTCCAGAGAGGTATATGTGTTTGAATTCCAGCCCATCACCGAATGAATCCGCGAACTTTGCAGGTCTCTAGTAGCTTTGAATATATATACTATATAGAAGTCGCGAGTGGATAGAATTTACTCTACGTTTTTCAGGAGCGTATGATGAGCAGCTTGGGAACTTCACCGCTGCAGTGCGCTGCCGTAACGCCCTGTATCGTCTTAGTTGTTATTTGCACGTTAGAGCGCAGCGCTGTCGCCCGCTGTCATTCCCCGCACCCCCCGTCTATCATTCACTGCAGCTCAAGATCGTTCAAGAGGAGGGGGAAGGGGTGTTTGAAGAGTTCGACACTTGTCCGCTAGGGACCACCACAAGTCGATGCCCTGGAGATGGTGGCGATTGCGGCGGTGAATTAACCAACTACCTCAAAACCGTATTAGATATTTTAACCTGGGCTGGCGACTTCTATACAGTGTATATATTCAAAGCTAGTAGTCAGTTTTGCGAAAGTGAAGACGCGTCGGTCCACCGAGGCAACGTTTCGGCAACACGTGGAATGGCAGATTTTCCGCCGAGCCGCGGTTGCTCGCGCTGGCTTGCACGGACGTCGCGCGGCGCCAGCGCTAGTGTCGGATGCATGTGCGTCACTCCCGGCGGGAGTCGCATTGCCTGCCACGTATCGCTATCTGGCGCCGACCTCCGCTCCCGGGCAGCGAAGCCACGCAGCGGCGACACGTTCAAGCCGCTTGCTTTGCAGCTCCCGTGCTGCAAAATAATAACTTCAAACTTATCGCAGTGGAAGAAACGGCATCTTTGTTCAGGCGTGAAGTTACGGAAATTAATATACCAAGCGTTCATGTGTGTAAATGGGAGAATATAAATGTAAATGATATTTGACATTTTTTCTCCTAATTGCCCTCCATTATAGGTACAGTTGATACATTTGCAAACAAACGGCCTACATTTTAGTAAGTGTAATACTCTAATACACTATTAGCTTTACCCCCCACCCTACAACCCCCCCCCCGCCCCCCCCCCCCCCCCTCTGCCAAGAATTGGATATTATGCTCCTCCTGTACATTTCCCTATTCTCTGGCAATCTTCAGTCCCAGATTCAGCCTGCCATGTGTTATTTTTTTTTGCGTCCCGTCGACATTTTTTTTTTCTTTCTTCAAAAATATTTTTTTACTTCTTATTATTATTTGTAATATAAAAGTTAAAATTTAATACTAGTAGCTATATAATAGTACTTCCTGGCCCAGGCTTCAATCTGTGGAGCCGGAAGCCGACCGCTGTGACATCACGGCGGCCAACTTGGATGACCTTGACTTTCAAAATTTGCCAAAATGACTCAAACATTTGTATAAACCCCTAAAAAATTTTCTTATTTCGAGGAAAAAATTCCCGTTTTGAGGGAAAATGGACCAGTTTAGTCCCCAAAAATTCCAATGGCTTAAAAAGTCTGTAGTGAGGCTTACGTTCCCCTTGTACAACCCGCTCTGTGTCCGAGATCATGACCTTGTCAATTAGGATACCATGAACGCCATCTTGAATTATGACGTAACTGTTGCAATTATCGTTACGACAGCCATCTTGAAAATCCGTATTGTTTATGCTAGAAAACCGGAAAAAAAAATTAAAATTCATAAACTTTTATTAAAATATTATTTAAAAAAAGTACTTACATCATGGAGTCCTCGATTCGAACCCGTTGAGGGCAACAATAAAAATTACGTCCGATCCTTCCCCCATGTTGGCTGCAGGCAGACTGACCCCCACCACTAATACCAAAATTCGCGCTTTCGACGACCTCTAGGACAGACTCAACAATCCCCTACACACTCGGGCAAATGCCACCTGCTCATTGGCTAATTGACTCATGACACGTGTCAACTGGGACGCTTGTGATGCGATACTTATTTTTTGGTTGAAGGTTTTTTTTTTCATTGGCTGAAAGTCCTTCAGATAAACTGTAAGCCAATCACAGAAGCAATATAAAGGTACAGTTGTTTGGATTCTAGCTTATCGTGAAATGAATACGCGAATTTTTCCGGTCTCTAACCATTGCATATATGAACTACCCCCTCACCCTCCTTCACCCACCCATCCAATCCCCTCCCTATCACTCCTTTCCCAATTTTTCTTTTAGTTGGAATATTCTCCCTCCACTTCTTACCAGCCACCATTACCATTTATTTCTTTCGTGTAATTTTTCCCCCACCACCTCTCACTCCCTCACAACATTCTCTATATATTATTTATTTCTCGCAATAAACCACCTACCTACCTTACCCCCACCCCTTTTTCGCCAAGAAATCACAACCCCTTCCCTTCAGCACTCCTTTCCGACATTCCAACCCTATTTTCAGACCCCCTACCCCCTCACCCTCCTTTTAGGCTGTAAATGGTCGGTTCGCAGCTGCACGACCTGTGCAGATCACCGACTGCTTCCCCTTCACTGCTTTGAACTCCCTCCACGAGACCTACTGCCAAGTATGGGCCCGCCCCATTCATTGTCCTCATTGGCTGCTCTCCCGGGTCCCCTGGGGGTGGCCCGAGCGTCCACGGAGCTCAGGCGAGCCGGGTATCAGGCGCTCAGAACTTTGCGAGAGGTGAGCGCAACTTTCTGTGGCACTACCAGCATGTTGATATATTTTAAATAAAAAATATCAACGTCACTGATCGTTTATGTTTATCAATATTTCGTGAAATAGCTTTTGAAGTTTAATTTTTACTAAATGGCCTTAGGTACACATTTTTTCAGTTGTTTTTTTCTGTTTAATATATATATATTTAAATTGGATGAAAAAATTAATTTATTTGGAGTCAGTATCAAAGCATAAAAAATTTATAAATTACTTTAAATCTGGTCAATACATTGTAAATATATTTTATTAAAATGTCATTTATTAAAAAATGGCATTGTGAATAATAGTCTGGATATTTAGTTCGCATTTTTGTACCAAATGTTAGTGTTCTTGCAGTTTGAAATTCTATAATTGCTTACGTGCTTGCCTTTTTTCCTGGAAATACGTTTTGTAGGTACACTGACAATATTTGCGCCGTAACTATTGCTATTATGCTACGAGTTTATACAGTTATATACATGAACTTAAAAAATTCAAGTTATTTATCCCTTATAGTTTAATTTCGTCATAAGCTATTAGAGAGCAGTTAAGATATTTTATATTTTGTAACTCATGTAAATAATTATTCTACTTGTACTAACTCTTTTTAGTAATGAATACAATCAAACATTATATCCAAATATGTGTATATATATATATATATATCTTTTATCACCAAAAAATCCTTTAATATGACTATTTTGCTTATACTTTGAATTACCTACATAAATGTTAGGATACTGGTCTGTGATTTAACATTCCGCTAAGGAAAGTGCTTGTAAGGTTTGAAAAAATATATAAACTAAGAAAAAAGTTTTAATATTTTTGTAAAATTTTGTCAAAATTATCAGGTTCGAATTTTATATTATGTATCATTTCACCGTAACACACATTATTGCTTAAAGATTTAGATGCATGGTTCAATTTTAAATGTTTTCTCTCTTTGCTTAACTATTAAGAAATGATCAATTTAACAGTATAAATGTGTCAAAACACAAATGTAGCCGTATACACAACACTCGTCAGAACTGAAATTATTGAGCTGCTGTAGTGGTCACATCAACTATATTTGTGTCAAAATATATATTTTGAAACTAAAAAATTACCGTCGCTAATAATTAATTTAAAAAAGGAGAAACTTATGGCAGGTTGTTTATTTTAATTAAATATTTTACTTAAGTGACTATATGCGTCTTTTTATGGTATGAGTTCCACTTTAAGGTAAATTTAAAAAGAAATACCGCCTATTGTAGCCGGATCCATGGAAAGTTTTATATAGTTTCTCGTTTCATGGTCCATAGACACCAAATCGATTGTCAACTCAAACTTTAGTACTATATATACATATATAGTACAAAATTATAGTTCCTCCCTCGTAGACATAACATTAAATACGTACGAATTATGTATCAATCTTATAATTATTATCTAAGTACTTTTATTTGAAACAGTTTTTTTATGCGACGAGCCATTATTGCAGGGGTTAGAAAATTTTTAAAATAATTCTGGTGTGGATATAAAAACACTCAATTTCGTACCATTTACAATATTGAATACTTTTTTATTACCTTAAATTACTATACATAACATGTTTTATTAAAAAAATATATATGCGACCAACTATTACTGCCAGGGTTGGAATAAACAAGTGTCGGAGGACGAAAAAATTAAAGCTCCCTTCCTACGCACTACATCGAATCCGTACGAATTTTTTATTAATCTTACAATGTTTGCCCAAAACTTTTGACTGAAACTAATTTTGATTATATGAACCGTTGCTGCAAGGGGTTGAAAAAAGAGAGGTTTAATTACAACTAAAATCGTAACTCCCTTAGTAGGTTCACAATCAAATCCGTTCAAATTGTGAGTTAATTTTATAATGTTTATTCAAAACTTCATCTAAAAATATTTTTGATAATACGAGCCATTGTTGCAGGGGGCTGAAGAAATAAAGGGGCGAATTAAAAATTTTAGTCGTATTTATTTTTGACTATCTGACTGTCACCTCAAATTTTTGTCAAAAGAAAATTTTCATACGACCCCGTATTTGTGCGAATGATGAAAACAAAAACTGTTTAAAGGTTTCAATCAGTTGAATAACTACCAGTAGGCAAAATAATAAAAAATTCTTTTATACATTCAATGCTGGATGCATTCATTTGAGAAAAAGAACATTTAATATATTTTAACTGCTTGGAGTATGAGAAAATGTTTAATCGATATATTATTTTAATATTGGTGAACATATAATTCATATAGTAGGTACATTAAAATTTGTAATTGTTCCAGGAATTTGTAAAAGTTTCCAGAACATTTCCAAAATAAATAATTCCTTAGAAATCTACTCACGCCTGTAGGAGGTGCCGAAAGGATTTTTTTTTCTTCATTTTGTCATGTTTTTATAATAATGTTGAAGTGTTAGCCTCGTCACAGTAACTAAAATATATCATTGCCAATAAAGCAAAGTGACGCGGTATTAAAAATCTGGGTTAGAATTCCGAACCAGTCATACCGATTCAGGTTTTCCATGATTTCTGTAAACTACTTTAGGTATAAAAAGAGGTCGATTTTACTTGCAAGCCATGACCAATACCTTCTGCAATATACCTGATTATTATTAATGTGTTATTCTGTCTCTAACGATCTCATGTTGACTAAAAATTACCCACCCCGGTAAAAAAATTAGTTGTACTATTTAAAAGATGTGTATATAGAATATGAAGTTCAAAAAGATTGGTTTGTAATAAATGCATCATAAATGTTCGTTAAACTTCAATCGTTATGCTACTTTATTTTTCTCAGATAAATCGTATTGGCATATAAAAAAATGTTTTGTCAAGAGGTTCAAAACGTGTGGATAACAGTTCGGAAAGCCCAGTTAATTAAATACAAATTTGTGTATAGAATGGTTACGATGGTTTTGATTTTGCCAATTTTGTGCTTTGTAAATAACAGTAAAGAATATATTAGTATAATAAAACGCATAACAAAAATTTTTTATGATTGCGGTAGAAGGGTATACTGTAAAAGTAAAAAAAAGTAACCTACTATTGTTAACCATGTAATTTTTTAATATAAATGTTTCTATTATCAAATTTACCTTACTACAGATAAACAATAATTTTGTTTTACAACTTAATGAAATGTTGACTATAATTTGTTGTACCAAATGTTAGTTTTCTTGCGGTTTTAAATTCTATATTTGCTTATGTGCTTACTTTTCCCCCTGTAAATAAGTTTTGTAGGTACACTGACACTAATTGCGCCGTAACTATTGCTGAAAATTAACCAGTGATTGGTAAAAAGAAAACGAATATATAACAAACTAAATAAACATCATTAAAATAATTTGTATTTAAAATGAATTATACTTTCATCACATAAAAAACTTCGTATTTTGAACAATCCAGTTGTCAAGTTGAAGAAAATATATGCAAACGAATAAATTTTAAAACACACAAAATAGTTTTTATTGCTTACTATTTACGATTCCTTTTTCCTAGCATATTATTTTCCTTTAGACTCTCAATAAATGATTTGATGCTTTCAATTTTTTTTGTTTGCAACTTAAATACTCAGGGCGAACGTTCTGATATAACTTAAGTCATTGTTACACATAAGTATTTTTATCTGTAGTTACATTGCGCAGCCTTAGGGATAAGAAAAGAAAAATATTAAAATAAATTTACCTGTCAGATAACAGAGTATGAATCGGAACCTTGTCATTGGCTCGAATCCCTCTAAAACATAAATTTAAGTTCATACAGAGACGAAAAATATTTAAGCCACTCTTTTTTTACACGCTTTATATTAGCTTCACCTGTATGTTTGTAACCGACTCCTTTGGGTGCGATTTTGACCCACTTTAAACGGCCAGATTTAATTCAAACTTTGCACACCTGTCAAAGACCTATGAAAATGCAATAATTTTATTACTTTAACCCGAAAAGTGGAAAAAAAAAGGGGGGGCATAGGGACAAAAATCCCTACTTTTTTGCTATGGGCAATAACCATGCTTTTTGTATGTCCATGAGTCCGGGGCATGGTGGTAAATTTTTCCGAAGTCGACTGCCCCTTCAATTGTGTTTTTGTGTGTGTGTGGGGGGGGGGGGGGGTGTTCTAAACCCCGAAATTTCAAAGATTTCAATTCTCTTTCGAGCTCTTCCGAGCAATTCGTGGTCCTCAACCTCTCAACCCCCCCCCCCCCCCCCAGGGGAAAGGTCTGTTGCCCCAGAGATTTCAAATTTGGGACAGTGAAAGTACGTTAATTTTGATGTGCATACAGGGCCTCCGCGCACCATAAGACCTTGGGGGGGGGGGGGGGGAGAGGCAATGGCCCTTGTATGTTAGTATGAAACGGAAACTTTGAACATGATTTTGACCCCCTTCAAAACGTCGGATTAACTCGAAATTTGGCATACTTATCAAAACCGATGACAATTCAATATTTTAAACAGTTGGACCTGTTATCCTTACTAGGATTATCAGGATTAGCGATTTTTTTGTTTTACTAAACTGGCAGTGTCTTTGCGCCAAGACCAAGAAGGGAAACTACCAGGCGCGCCGATCACCTATTTCTCAGATAAGTTACCGACTTTGAATAAGATGAAATTTTCGGAGAGGGAACCTGAGAACAGGCTATCTCATCCAAGGGAGACAGCAGGCACCCAAATTGCTCATTTCTCGAATAAGTTACCGACTTAGAATAAACATTAATGACTTCCCGATTTTATTGAAAATCACTGTTATTTTTAGTAGGATATTGAAAATATTGTGTATTATAGTTCTTCAAAACACTATATCTAATATATATTTTAAAAGCAGCAAATATCTAGTCAAACTCACTTTAATAGTCAATTGATGTAATAAAAAAAATCCAACTAAAAAATGAAAAAATAAATAATAGTTTTAAAAAAACTAAAAACACACTTTTATTGGAAATCCAACTAAAAAATAGAAAATGAATTTTAATATACATAAATTAAGAACAGTGTAAATAAAAAATGTATTTATTATAAAAAAGTGTGTGGTGCTTTCTAAGATATTATCAAAATGATAATCCGTCTACTTATGTATGTCCATAAAATATTTATAACTGACACCATGCACCCAACGTTTTTTTATAATAAAATACATTTTTTATTTACACTATTCTTAATTTATATTTATTGAAATTTACTTTCTATTTTTTAGTTGGATTTTCTAAGCGTGTTTTTAAGTTTTTTCAAACATTTTCTCTGCTCTTCGGAGCAGCTTTGTATCCGGCGTTCAGAATGCCATGGGAGGTAGGTTGACAACAAGATGTCCGCGAACCTTGAGAGTGGGCTGGACGCCCCAACGTGAAAAAGTGTTTTCAAAGACAGGGGGGCTATAAAAGAAAGCGATAGCTTCGAGGTAAATAGAGGGCTGAGTCAAATTTGTATTAGGCGTACGTAACATTATTAAAAGTGAGGAAATGTAGGAAATAAAATTGAATGGCTGAATAAATGACTATATGAAATTAGAGTCAACTTATACCAACCTTCCTATTTACGTATTTATAATGATTTGGCAATTATTAATAGCTACAGATACAAAATGAAAATCAAATCATATCAAGCATTATATTTAAAATTTTATAAAGACATGAAATTTCAGAATAACTGGAGATAAGAAGTTCAAGTCAACTGATAGGCTATCAAGCACCACATTTTTTTTATGTTCCATTTTTGAGACTTCCTATCATTTTTGAATCCAATTATAATTAAATTTTATTTATTTTTAATTTTAGTTTTATTGCTACAAAAGCATGTTTAATTTTTTTTAATATAAATTAATTTATTCTTGTTATAATTATGCGTACCGGCCGCGTTAAATTTAGAAGCTGATCTCAGCTAAAAACTGGAAAGCGAAACAATTAGATAAATATAAAAAAGAACAGCAATTTTATATACAGTGTATACATTGAAAAAACTCATGAAGAAAGTGTGCAATTTGTTCGTTTGGAGTCTGTGTTTTAAATTCACTTACACTGTATGATCACAAGCATATCTAAGTAGAATAGGATAGCCGGTCCGGAAACAGGATGCAGGATGTGGTGGTGGTGTCGGTGTCCGCCATCTTGGATTTGTGACGTCACGGCGGCAAAAATTCCTCAAAAGTCCTCAAAAATGACTCAAAATGACTCAAAATTTCCCGTTTTAAGAAAAAAATTCCCGTTTTCGAGGGAAAAATTCCCGTTTCGAGGGAAAATTTCCCGTTTTATTCCTCAAAAATCCCAGCGGCTAGAAATGTCCTGATAGAGGCTTAAGCATCCTTAACTCAAGCCTCAGTTAAGCCTCTATCAGGATGTGACCTTGACCTTTGACCTTGACCCCGACGGCCATCTTGGATCCACCATCTTAGATCCGCCATTGTGTTCTCGAACATTCCGTCGATGTGTTATCCGCCATTTTGAATTATGACGTCACCGTTGCAATTTTCGTTACGCTCGCCATCTTTAACTTTTTTATTATCCGATTTTAATGAAAATTTTTTTAAAAATTATAAAAAAATTCACTTAATAAAATTTTAATCAAAAATATCGAAAAAACATATATTTACGACACGGAGCTCGGAGTCCTCGGTTCGAACCCGGTGAGGGCAAAAAAAATAAAAATGGTGACCGATCCTTCCCCTGTGGCGGGGGTGCTGGCAGACTGACCCCCACCACTTATGTCAATGCACATATACTATCAGGTAGTATGACGTCATGTCCACCATCTTGAAATTTGGACGCCATCTTAAAAATCTTTATTTATTATCCGATTTTAATGAAAAAAATTCCAAAATTCATCAAAAAATTAACGTATTTAAATTCTGTTTGATTATATCGATGTACGTCCTTGGTTCGATTCCCGACGAGAGTAAACAGTCGATCCTTCCTCCATGAAAGCTACCTAGACTGATCTATCACCACCAATACCAAGGTATATATCGTCAACTGGTATGACATCATGTCCGCCATCTTGTCTTCATCCACTGGAGACCACCATCTTGTTTTCGTCTGCTAGAGTGTGCCGATATCATGTAGTATAATTATCTGGTCACCACACCTTTGACCTTGAAATTTGACCTTGAACTTGAAATTTGACCTTGAACTTGAAATTTGACCTTGACGTTGAAATTTGACCTTGAACTTGAACTTTGACCTTGACCTTTAACTTTGACCTTGACCTTTAACTTTGACCTTGACCTTGAAATTTGACCTTGACCTTGAAATTTGACTTTGACCTTGAATTTTGACCTTGACCTTGAAATTTGACCTTGACCTTGAAATTTGACCTTGACCTAGAAATTTGACCTTGACCTAGAAATTTGACCTTGACCTTGAAATTTGACTTTGACCTTGAAATTTTACTTTGTCCTTGAAATTTGACTTTGTCCTTGATGTCCATCACGGATCCGTCATTTTATGTTCAGTACATGCTACCAGGAGCGACCACCTGCTGGAGTACACCATCTTGTGCGTGTACTCGTATTACCATCATGCTAGTTTTATTCTAACATGCTACAGTGCAGTAATCATTTATTACTGAGGTACCCACCATCTTAAAATTTGACCGCCATCTTGAAATCATGTAATTATTTAGCTAGAAATGCGGGAAAAATTCCAATAGTCTCCGAAAAAATCATTTATTAATTTACAAATCGAATCGATGGATCCCTGTCCACGGTTAGATTCTTGACCAGAGACAGTTGTAACTAATTATTAAATAAATGTTAGGTTCTGTTTTCCATTACCTTTCGCGGAGTTTATTAATCATTCACTCTACGAAAATCAACTCAAGTCAATATACCGGACCAACGAATTAAATCAGTGCCGATTAGCCTATTATGAAAGTCTAATTTTTCAATAATCTGAATAACATATAAGCCGTTCATGTACAAAGCCACACATATAGATCAATTGCCTTCAGTCCATGAGACCGAGTCATGTCATTATCAGACGTATAGGCTAGTCATTTCAGGACCACATGACCTTCGTAATCCATCGAGGCATTTTTATACATTCTAAAGGACCAAGTAACCTTGTAAAATATTTTAGTAACACCAAGAGGTGATAAACTAGTAAATATTCAATCACTACATTTTGTACTACGCACAGTCAACAAAAAAGGAAGCACCAACAACGAAAAGTCAGCACATTTGGAAGCACCGACAACGAAAAGGCAGCACATTTGGAAGCACCGACAACGAAAAGGCAGCACATTTGGAAGCACCGACAACGAAAAGGCAGCACATTTGGAAGCACCGACAACGAAAAGGCAGCACATTTGGAAGCACCGACAACGAAAAGGCAGCACATTTGGAAGCACCGACAACGAAAAGGCAGCACATTTGGAAGCACCGACAACGAAAAGACAACACATTTGGAAGCACCGACTACGAAAAGGCAGCACATTTGGAAGCACCGTCATCGAAAAGGCAGCACATTTGGAAGCACCGACAACGAAAAGGCAGCACATTTGGAAGCACCGACAACGTAAAGGCAGCACATTTGGAAGCACCGACAACGAAAAGGCAGCACATTTGGAAGCACCGACAACGAAAAGGCAGAGCATTTGGAAGCACCGACAACGAAAAGACAGCACATTTGGAAGCACCGACAACAAAAAGGCAGCACATTTGGAAGCGCCGACAACGAAAAGGCAGCACATTTGGAAGCACCGACAACGAAAAGGCAGCACATTTGGAAGCACCGGCAACGAAAAGGCAGCACATTTGGAAGCACCGGCAACGAAAAGGCAGCACATTTGGAAGCACCGACAACGAAAAGGCAGCACATTTGGAAGCACCGACAACGAAAAGGCAGCACATTTGGAAGCACCGACAACGAAAAGGCAGCACATTTGGAAGCACCGACAACGAAAAGACAACACATTTGGAAGCACCGACTACGAAAAGGCAGCACATTTGGAAGCACCGTCATCGAAAAGGCAGCACATTTGGAAGCACCGACAACGAAAAGGCAGCACATTTGGAAGCACCGACAACGAAAAGGCAGCACATTTGGAAGCACCGACAACGAAAAGGCAGCACATTTGGAAGCACCGACTACGAAAAGGCAGCACATTTGGAAGCACCGACAACGAAAAGGCAGCACATTTGGAAGCACCGACAACGAAAAGGCAGCACATTTGGAAGCACCGACAACGAAAAGGCAGCACATTTGGAAGCACCGACTACGAAAAGGCAGCACATTTGGAAGCACCGTCATCGAAAAGGCAGCACATTTGGAAGCACCGACAACGAAAAGGCAGCACATTTGGAAGCACCGACAACGTAAAGGCAGCACATTTGGAAACACCAACAACGAAAAGGCAGCACATTTGGAAGCACCGACAACGAAAAGGCAGCACATTTGGAAGCACCGACAACGAAAAGGCAGCACATTTGGAAGCACCGACAACGAAAAGGCAGCACATTTGGAAGCACCGACAACGAAAAGGCAGCACATTTGGAAGCACCGACTACGAAAAGGCAGCACATTTGGAAGCACCGACAACGAAAAGGCAGCACATTTGGAAGCACCGACAACGAAAAGGCAGCACATTTGGAAGCACCGACAACGAAAAGGCAGCACATTTGGAAGCACCGACAACGAAAAGGCAGCACATTTGGAAGCACCGACAACGAAAAGGCAGCACATTTGGAAGCACCGACTACGAAAAGGCAGCACATTTGGAAGCACCGACAACGAAAAGGCAGCACATTTGGAAGCACCGACAACGAAAAGGCAGCACATTTGGAAGCACCGACAACGTAAAGGCAGCACATTTGGAAGCACCGACAACGAAAAGGCAGCACATTTGGAAGCACCGACAACGAAAAGGCAGCACATTTGGAAGCACCGACAACGAAAAGGCAGCACATTTGGAAGCACCGACAACGAAAAGACAACACATTTGGAAGCACCGACTACGAAAAGGCAGCACATTTGGAAGCACCGTCATCGAAAAGGCAGCACATTTGGAAGCACCGACAACGAAAAGGCAGCACATTTGGAAGCACCGACAACGTAAAGGCAGCACATTTGGAAGCACCGACAACGAAAAGGCAGCACATTTGGAAGCACCGACAACGAAAAGGCAGCACATTTGGAAGCACCGACAACGAAAAGACAGCACATTTGGAAGCACCGACAACAAAAAGGCAGCACATTTGGAAGCGCCGACAACGAAAAGGCAGCACATTTGGAAGCACCGACAACGAAAAGGCAGCACATTTGGAAGCACCGACAACGAAAAGGCAGCACATTTGGAAGCACCGACAACGTAAAGGCAGCACATTTGGAAGCACCGACAACGAAAAGGCAGCACATTTGGAAGCACCGACAACGAAAAGGCAGCACATTTGGAAGCACCGACAACGAAAAGACAGCACATTTGGAAGCACCGACAACAAAAAGGCAGCACATTTGGAAGCGCCGACAACGAAAAGGCAGCACATTTGGAAGCACCGACAACGAAAAGGCAGCACATTTGGAAGCTCCATCAACTAAAAAAGGCAAAAAGGAAGCACAAGTTACGAGATCTAAGTCTTAGTAAGAAATCATAATACAAGAAATAAAAACATTACATTCTTATAATTTAAATTATTTATTTTATTGCTTTACATTATACAAATGCAAGTAAAACAAGTCAATATTGTATGTAGCCAGCATTCCTCAGTTCCTTGAGTATGAAGGATATTTCTTTGATGCACGAATAGTTTCCTGCACAAAGCGAACCATGTAGAAGTCTTAGCCGATCAACCAATATGTTTGGATCTTTCCATGATGTGTAATCATTCTCTTTTACCACCATCTTCCTTGCACCTTTATAATAAATATTATGATCTCTGGTGTCTTCCGTTTTACCACCAACCTCAGGGTAACTTTCATGTTTGAGACGGTGATCATCACAAGCTTGATCAGATTTATTTAATATATCACGTCGTTTCCATCGTTTCGGTCTCAGGACACCGCCACATTCTTCGATCTTGGCAGCTTTAGGTGCTTCATCATAGTCTATGTCTTTATCAACAGCCTCAGAGTCACTGTAACAATCACCGTAGAAGGAATCGTCTTCACCCAATTTACCGTAATAATTCGATGTTGATGATGTTGAAGTGTCTTCATCGTCTTCGTGCTTCCTTTTTAGGAGTCCATCATTTTTACAAAGTAGGAAAGATCTACTTGAATTCGGCTGGAATATATTCTCACTTTTCACGTTAAGGATTCTTCCATTGTCTTCATTCTTCCGTAAATCATCAACCTTCTTCAATTTAAGTTCTTTGTCGAGATCGGAAGAGCCAAGAAAATTATTGTCGTAATGCAGATCACTCTTCCTTAGGCTAGTAGATTCATCGTTGTCCTCTAGCTTGTACGCAGGCTTGGCGCTACAAGTTCTGCCATGTCTTTTTAGGCTCTCTCTCCGCGTAAACGACTTGCTACATCGAACACAACTTATCATATTGCGCAGTGGATTTTTAACACAGTCATTCTTCTCGTGTTGTCTTTTATTCTTTCTCAAGATAAACTCTTTACTGCAAAACTTACACCTATGTTCTTTCGATACAGCGTCAGATCCCAAATCGGTATTCATATTAGTTACTGAGACTAATGCCAGATACCAATTGAGTGTTTTAAATTAGATTCAATACTTAAATAGAAATTTTTTCATATTTCATCAGCGAGAATTAATATATCTCATGCAAAAGTACTTTATGCATGTAGTTCTGCTTTTCAACAACAGATGTCGCCACATGTTGCTTGCAGGTAAATAATATTTAGTTATTTTATGCGGGATGCGGGATGCTCACTAACGATCGCAAAAGAAGGATGGCTTCGTTAGACTCCAAGGAAAAGGAAGTTCGTCTTGCATGTTGGTGCTCCACAGATGTCTCATGGCGTAATATTAATTTGACTGAGTAATGATATTTGTTAATTCCACCTGATAAAAATATTGCAAGTTTTGATTTAGTAGCATAAATTATCGAATTAAATGTAACTCCAAATAAAATGACATGTCTCATTAGAACAAAAAAAAATCCATGCAGAGAGCGGTTTCTCAGAATAGTCAGAAACACTTGAAGAAACCACAGGAATGATTGCAAGAACACGGGAAAAACCATCAAAATATTGTCAAGAATAATCGGAAGCACACGGAGAAAACCATCATAATATTAACCAGATTGATCGGAAGCACACAGAGAAAACCACCACATGTTTTCTTTGATATCATAAAATTACAAGAAAAAAATATTTAAAAATAAAAATAAATTAATAAAAAATTAAAAAAAAATAAAAAAAATGCATAAACAGTTTCTGCTAGCTTGTAAACTTATCATTGTTGAGCAAAGATAGAGTTCTTGTACAAGCCAGAAATTTATGCATTTTTTTATTTTTTTTTAATTTTTATTAATTTATTTTTATTTTTAAATATTTTTTCTTGTAATTTTATGATATCAAAGAAAACATGTGGTGGTTTTCTCTGTGTGCTTCCAATAATCTGGTTAATATTATGATGGTTTTCTCCGTGTGCTTCCGATTATTCTTGACAATATTTTGATGGTTTTTCCCGTGTTCTTGCAATCATTCCTGTGGTTTCTTCAAGTGTTTCTGACTATTCTGAGAAACCGCTCTCTGCATGGATTTTTTTTTGTTCTAATGAGACATGTCATTTTATTTGGAGTTACATTTAATTCGATAATTTATGCTACTAAATCAAAACTTGCAATATTTTTATCAGGTGGAATTAACAAATATCATTACTCAGTCAAATTAATATTACGCCATGAGACATCTGTGGAGCACCAACATGCAAGACGAACTTCCTTTTCCTTGGAGTCTAACGAAGCCATCCTTCTTTTGCGATCGTTAGTGAGCATCCCGCATCCCGCATAAAATAACTAAATATTATTTACCTGCAAGCAACATGTGGCGACATCTGTTGTTGAAAAGCAGAACTACATGCATAAAGTACTTTTGCATGAGATATATTAATTCTCGCTGATGAAATATGAAAAAATTTCTATTTAAGTATTGAATCTAATTTAAAACACTCAATTGGTATCTGGCATTAGTCTCAGTAACTAATATGAATTCCGATTTGGGATCTGACGCTGTATCGAAAGAAGTTTGTAAGTTTGTAAGTTTTGCAGTAAAGAGTTTATCTTGAGAAAGAATAAAAGACAACACGAGAAGAATGACTGTGTTAAAAATCCACTGCGCAATATGATAAGTTGTGTTCGATGTAGCAAGTCGTTTACGCGGAGAGAGAGCCTAAAAAGACATGGCAGAACTTGTAGCGCCAAGCCTGCGTACAAGCTAGAGGACAACGATGAATCTACTAGCCTAAGGAAGAGTGATCTGCATTACGACAATAATTTTCTTGGCTCTTCCGATCTCGACAAAGAACTTAAATTGAAGAAGGTTGATGATTTACGGAAGAATGAAGACAATGGAAGAATCCTTAACGTGAAAAGTGAGAATATATTCCAGCCGAATTCAAGTAGATCTTTCCTACTTTGTAAAAATGATGGACTCCTAAAAAGGAAGCACGAAGACGATGAAGACACTTCAACATCATCAACATCGAATTATTACGGTAAATTGGGTGAAGACGATTCCTTCTACGGTGATTGTTACAGTGACTCTGAGGCTGTTGATAAAGACATAGACTATGATGAAGCACCTAAAGCTGCCAAGATCGAAGAATGTGGCGGTGTCCTGAGACCGAAACGATGGAAACGACGTGATATATTAAATAAATCTGATCAAGCTTGTGATGATCACCGTCTCAAACATGAAAGTTACCCTGAGGTTGGTGGTAAAACGGAAGACACCAGAGATCATAATATTTATTATAAAGGTGCAAGGAAGATGGTGGTAGAAGAGAATGATTACACATCATGGAAAGATCCAAACATATTGGTTGATCGGCTAAGACTTCTACATGGTTCGCTTTGTGCAGGAAACTATTCGTGCATCAAAGAAATATCCTTCATACTCAAGGAACTGAGGAATGCTGGCTACATACAATATTGACTTGTTTTACTTGCATTTGTATAATGTAAAGCAATAAAATAAATAATTTAAATTATAAGAATGTAATGTTTTTATTTCTTGTATTATGATTTCTTACTAAGACTTAGATCTCGTAACTTGTGCTTCCTTTTTGCCTTTTTTAGTTGATGGAGCTTCCAAATGTGCTGCCTTTTCGTTGTCGGTGCTTCCAAATGTGCTGCCTTTTCGTTGTCGGCGCTTCCAAATGTGCTGCCTTTTTGTTGTCGGTGCTTCCAAATGTGCTGTCTTTTCGTTGTCGGTGCTTCCAAATGTGCTGCCTTTTCGTTGTCGGTGCTTCCAAATGTGCTGCCTTTTCGTTGTCGGTGCTTCCAAATGTGCTGCCTTTACGTTGTCGGTGCTTCCAAATGTGCTGCCTTTTCGTTGTCGGTGCTTCCAAATGTGCTGCCTTTTCGATGACGGTGCTTCCAAATGTGCTGCCTTTTCGTAGTCGGTGCTTCCAAATGTGTTGTCTTTTCGTTGTCGGTGCTTCCAAATGTGCTGCCTTTTCGTTGTCGGTGCTTCCAAATGTGCTGCCTTTTCGTTGTCGGTGCTTCCAAATGTGCTGCCTTTTCGTTGTCGGTGCTTCCAAATGTGCTGCCTTTACGTTGTCGGTGCTTCCAAATGTGCTGCCTTTTCGTTGTCGGTGCTTCCAAATGTGCTGCCTTTTCGTTGTCGGTGCTTCCAAATGTGCTGCCTTTTCGTAGTCGGTGCTTCCAAATGTGCTGCCTTTTCGTTGTCGGTGCTTCCAAATGTGCTGCCTTTTCGTTGTCGGTGCTTCCAAATGTGCTGCCTTTTCGTTGTCGGTGCTTCCAAATGTGCTGCCTTTTCGTTGTCGGTGCTTCCAAATGTGCTGCCTTTTCGTTGTCGGTGCTTCCAAATGTGCTGCCTTTTCGTAGTCGGTGCTTCCAAATGTGCTGCCTTTTCGTTGTCGGTGCTTCCAAATGTGCTGCCTTTTCGTTGTCGGTGCTTCCAAATGTGCTGCCTTTTCGTTGTCGGTGCTTCCAAATGTGCTGCCTTTTCGTTGTTGGTGCTTCCAAATGTGCTGCCTTTACGTTGTCGGTGCTTCCAAATGTGCTGCCTTTTCGTTGTCGGTGCTTCCAAATGTGCTGCCTTTTCGATGACGGTGCTTCCAAATGTGCTGCCTTTTCGTAGTCGGTGCTTCCAAATGTGCTGCCTTTTCGTTGTCGGTGCTTCCAAATGTGCTGCCTTTTCGTTGTCGGTGCTTCCAAATGTGCTGCCTTTTCGTTGTCGGTGCTTCCAAATGTGCTGCCTTTTCGTAGTCGGTGCTTCCAAATGTGCTGCCTTTTCGTTGTCGGTGCTTCCAAATGTGCTGCCTTTTCGTTGTCGGTGCTTCCAAATGTGCTGCCTTTTCGATGACGGTGCTTCCAAATGTGCTGCCTTTTCGTAGTCGGTGCTTCCAAATGTGTTGTCTTTTCGTTGTCGGTGCTTCCAAATGTGCTGCCTTTTCGTTGTCGGTGCTTCCAAATGTGCTGCCTTTTCGTTGTCGGTGCTTCCAAATGTGCTGCCTTTTCGTTGTCGGTGCTTCCAAATGTGCTACCTTTTCGTTGCCGGTGCTTCCAAATGTGCTGCCTTTTCGTTGCCGGTGCTTCCAAATGTGCTGCCTTTTCGTTGTCGGTGCTTCCAAATGTGCTGCCTTTTCGTTGTCGGTGCTTCCAAATGTGCTGCCTTTTCGTTGTCGGTGCTTCCAAATGTGCTGCCTTTTTGTTGTCGGTGCTTCCAAATGTGCTGCCTTTTCGTTGTCGGTGCTTCCAAATGTGCTGCCTTTTCGTTGTCGGTGCTTCCAAATGTGCTGCCTTTTCGTTGTCGGTGCTTCCAAATGTGCTGCCTTTTCGTTGTCGGTGCTTCCAAATGTGCTGACTTTTCGTTGTTGGTGCTTCCTTTTTTGTTGACTGTGCGTAGTACAAAATGTAGTGATTGAATATTTACTAGTTTATCACCTCTTGGTGTTACTAAAATATTTTACAAGGTTACTTGGTCCTTTAGAATGTATAAAAATGCCACGATGGATTACGAAGGTCATGTGGTCCTGAAATGACTAGCCTATACGTCTGATAATGACATGACTCGGTCTCATGGACTGAAGGCAATTGATCTATATGTGTGGCTTTGTACATGAACGGCTTATATGTTATTCAGATTATTGAAAAATTAGACTTTCATAATAGGCTAATCGGCACTGATTTAATTCGTTGGTCCGGTATATTGACTTGAGTTGATTTTCGTAGAGTGAATGATTAATAAACTCCGCGAAAGGTAATGGAAAACAGAACCTAACATTTATTTAATAATTAGTTACAACTGTCTCTGGTCAAGAATCTAACCGTGGACAGGGATCCATCGATTCGATTTGTAAATTAATAAATGATTTTTTCGGAGACTATTGGAATTTTTCCCGCATTTCTAGCTAAATAATTACATGATTTCAAGATGGCGGTCAAATTTTAAGATGGTGGGTACCTCAGTAATAAATGATTACTGCACTGTAGCATGTTAGAATAAAACTAGCATGATGGTAATACGAGTACACGCACAAGATGGTGTACTCCAGCAGGTGGTAGCTCCTGGTAGCATGTACTGAACATAAAATGACGGATCCGTGATGGACATCAAGGACAAAGTCAAATTTCAAGGACAAAGTAAAATTTCAAGGTCAAAGTCAAATTTCAAGGTCAAGGTCAAATTTCTAGGTCAAGGTCAAATGTCTAGGTCAAGGTCAAATTTCAAGGTCAAGGTCAAAATTCAAGGTCAAAGTCAAATTTCAAGGTCAAGGTCAAATTTCAAGGTCAAGGTCAAAGTTAAAGGTCAAGGTCAAAGTTAAAGGTCAAGGTCAAAGTTCAAGTTCATGGTCAAATTTCAACGTCAAGGTCAAATTTCAAGTTCAAGGTCAAATTTCAAGTTTAAGGTCAAATTTCAAGGTCAAGGTCAAATTTCAAGGTCAAAGGTGTGGTGACCAGATAATTATACTACATGATATCGGCACACTCTAGCAGACGAAAACAAGATGGTGGTCTCCAGTGGATGAAGACAAGATGGCGGACATGATGTCATACCAGTTGACGATATATACCTTGGTATTGGTGGTGATAGATCAGTCTAGGTAGCTTTCATGGAGGAAGGATCGACTGTTTACTCTCGTCGGGAATCGAACCAAGGACGTACATCGATATAATCAAACAGAATTTAAATACGTTAATTTTTTGATGAATTTTGGAATTTTTTTCATTAAAATCGGATAATAAATAAAGATTTTCAAGATGGCGTCCGAATTTCAAGATGGCGGACATGACGTCATACTACCTGATAGTATATGTGCATTGACATAAGTGGTGGGGGTCAGTCTGCCAGCACCCCCGCCACAGGGGAAGGATCGGTCACCATTTTTATTTTTTTTTTGCCCTCACCGGGTTCGAACCGAGGACTCCGAGCTCCGTGTCGTAAATATATGTTTTTTCGATATTTTTGATTAAAATTTTATTAAGTGAATTTTTTTATAATTTTTAAAAAAATTTTCATTAAAATCGGATAATAAAAAAGTTAAAGATGGCGAGCGTAACGAAAATTGCAACGGTGACGTCATAATTCAAAATGGCGGATAACACATCGACGGAATGTTCGAGAACACAATGGCGGATCTAAGATGGTGGATCCAAGATGGCCGTCGGGGTCAAGGTCAAAGGTCAAGGTCACATCCTGTTAGAGGCTTAACTGAGGCTTGAGTTAAGGATGCTTAAGCCTCTATCAGGACATTTCTAGCCGCTGGGATTTTTGAGGAATAAAACGGGAAATTTTCCCTCGAAACGGGAATTTTTCCCTCGAAAACGGGAATTTTTTTCTTAAAACGGGAAATTTTGAGTCATTTTGAGTCATTTTTGAGGACTTTTGAGGAATTTTTGCCGCCGTGACGTCACAAATCCAAGATGGCGGACACCGACACCACCACCACATCCTGCATCCTGTTTCCGGACCGGCTATCCTATTCTACTTATCTAAAATTCTGGTGACAGTTTAATTTATTTTTTACCAAAGAAATAACAGTCATTATTTATTTTTCGTCCATAATAGCTTTAAACTCCCAAACATTTAAGAACAAATATCAGTAATTTTCAAGATGATAATATTACCTTGCAGGTGTATTAGGGCTAAGGATTTAACAGCGGTACCTTTGGATTTTTATTCAATGAAATTCTAAGTCTACGTTTTGTATCCCTATTTTGAAATTTATGAACCAGAATAAATTTACAACGTAACTCATGAAATAAATTTTCTGTGTTCTTTTGATATCAAGCGTTTACAGCTATTATTTCAGACAATTAAATGCGACAGAAAATCACACTGTTTATGTCATGCTTTATTTGTAATATTTCAATGTTTAATGTGATTGCAAAACAGTGGTTAAAAGTAAGAAAAGGCGTACTGTCTTAACTTTGCCATCAATAAAGACGGTAGGCCTATTATTATGATTATATATGATTTTCTGATGTTTTTAATCTTCTGCTTTCTAGTTTCCTATTGCAGAATCTGGTTACATGTAATGTGATAAACAGAACAGCTTTCTCGGATCTCACTGTGACCATCCACTACCTTACCCTCCCTTGGTGAGACAGGTGAGGGGTGGAAACCAAACGTTGTGCTTTAGTCAGTCTTGCACGAACCGTTATGTCGTAACTCAAGAATTTATTAATTATATTACTCGTTTTGAAACTTAGTTGCGTCTTAGAATCTTAAAATTTATGCTGAACAAAGCTTTATACCCCATAAATATTTCCCTTACCTGTCCCAGTGGATTTTATGACGCCAATTTCAGTATTAGAACGCGTACAAGAAAATTCGCTGTATGAATATCAACATTAAATACAGTTCCGTCAGTCTTAACAAAACTCACGTAGCCTATTTGTTCGAGATAACGCCCTCTAGGCAAATAATCATAACTTTTAAACATAAATATTTTTTTGCTTTGACTTTTTTCCCAGTGAAACCCTAAGCAACAAATTTCTTAATAATTTATCAATTTTGAATCGCTGTCTTCTTGAAAAATCTCGTATAACTTTTTAAATTTACAACCAATTCTTTCCGAGGATAAAACTCGCAGATTTTTCTCCTTCCATTTTAATAACATCCTTGTGCCCTGTTTTCTTTACCTAATGGTGACAAAATTCAAAGTTGTTTTGCTGATTCCCTTTCCCTCTGCCAAAACTCGGTCTATTGTTAATATTAAAACTGTTGCCACCACACAAATTGTTTCAGTGGCATCGTATATCATGATTTAACTCATATGGGTTGAATCATTGTAAACTACTTGCCCACCCCCTTCCTACTTTTCGTAAGGTGCTCATCACATGATGGCTTTTTGAAAGTGGTGTCTGCGCAGGTCCTGTGACCTCTTGTCGCCTTATGGGATTTGTTATTTTTATCACTTTCAATCTTCCCTTCGTCACTTAAGTGTAAGTGTAAGTAGTTAGATTTAGTAAGTCCGAGCACAGGGTTGCTGGGTGCAGGATTCAGGATTCAGGATGCGTGACCTTTGAACTCTGACGTCACTGTTATGACCTTTGACCGATTACATCATCGCCGCCATATTGGATTACATCATTTCCGACCGCCATATTGTATTACGTCATTTCCGGCCACCATCTTGGATAACCCGGCCACCATCTTGGATTACATAATTTCCCACAGCCATCTTGGATTACATCATTTCCGACAACCATCTTGGATTATCTTTCCTGCAGCCATATTAAATAACATCATTTCCGATCGCCATTTTGGATTCCAGAACTTTCCGCCATTTTGTGTTCTAGAACTTTCCACCATATTGGATTCTAGAATTTTCTACCATTTTGTATTCTACTAGTTATTATTAAGTCATAGCCGCCATTTAGAATCACAGTTGTTGCAATTTTCGTTACGACTGCTATCTTGGTTTATGGCATTACAACAATCATTTGTTTTCGTCTGCTGGAGGCCACCATCTTGGATGTTATTACTATCGTCATCTTGATTTTTTCTTCTGGGCTGGGGGCCGCCATCTTGATTTTACTTTATGTTCTGCTAGAGACAGCCATCTTGGATTACTCTATCTTTGTTTCTGATGTTTGTTCCTAGAGAGCATCACTACCGCTCTATCCTATGCACAAAAGGTCGATGTTCCATTACCTCCCAATGTTATTAAGGTCCTTATCAATATATTAAAATTTATTTTATACAAAATACATTCCGAACTGCTGGGATTCGAATCATTACACCTCAGACCTTTGTGTTGGAAAACATACGCCTTTAAGCGCTCGGCCATCAAGACTATTACCGATCTGAGAATTAAATAAGGTATATATAAAACAATCACACATATTCGGACTTGTAATATTTTTATTCAAAGTAATAATAGCATAATATTTTCGAGAATTTTCCGAAATATTTTTTATAATTATTGTTTCAATACTCACCACCAGGAGCACTAGTGTCTAGCAGAGTGCAGCCGCCATCTTGTTTTCAATATTCGCTACCAGGAGCACTAGTGTCTAACCGAGTGCAGGCGCCATATTGTTTTCAATATTCACTACTAGGAGTGATAGTATCACCTAGTACACACATTAACTGCCAGTGGGCGTCAATAGTTTAATTCTGCCCTGCTGGAGTGTAGTGCTGCCTTGACCTATAACATCTTGGACTATGTCCCTCACCTTGAACTTCCCACTATATTGGATTACATCATTTATGTTCGCCATCTTGTCGCCAATGCTATTTTGACCAATAATATCTTGGACTATGTCCCTCACCTTGAACTTTCTGCTGTATTGGATTACATCATTTATGTTCACCTACTTGTATGCCGTAACCAACACTACCTTGACCTACTGTAGACACCTTGAACTTCCCGCCATCTTGGTGTATGTCATCACATTACTGTAGACACCCTCAACTTTCCACCATCTTGGGGTATCTCATAACATTTTACTTATAACATATCCAAAACCACCACTTTCTTAGATTATGTTATCACCCACTTCAATCTTGACCATAAACATATTGTATCATCATCTCATGTATGCACCCACCATATGTGATTATATAATCATACTAACTTTCATCCTCTGCTAGAGAATGCAGATGAATTATTCGTTCTTTTACTATTGAGCATCACATGATCATACCAAATACTAAGATAAAAAAAATATATATTCCTAGTATTACCATTAAATGTATCACAGTCCTTACACCAAAGTCATACTGCAGACTTGTGCACTGTAGCACTCTACTCAAACTGACTTGCATAGCTTACGTTTTCTTTACGTGCTTTCATTTGCGCTTACAATTACTTGACGTGCTTTCATTTGCGCCTACAATTTCTTTACGTACTTTCATTTGCGCTTACAATTTCTTTGAGGGCTTTCATTTGCGCTCACATTTTTTTTACGTTCTTTCATTTGCGCTGTCGCGTATTCCCCTTCCTTGGTCGGTCACAGTGGTTATGGTGGTGGCCAATTGTACTAGCTCCACGATAATGGGTGCCACTGTCGCGACTCTCTGGTATTGTCGTGGGGTTTTACGGTGTAGATATTGTGAAATTCTACACTGCCAATCATTATTATCATCAATTATGACTATTCTCAGGGTTTTGTCGCCTATTCTCTCCGCAGTAGATCTCAGGAACGCTGCTGCTGGAGTGACTATCCAGACTGCTACTCCAGCTAGCACGTCACTGCATTGTATTAATGTCAAGAGAGTAATTATTAAAAAAAAATTTGGTTGTGTTGCGTGACGAGTGGAAATTTGCATTACCTATGACCAGGTCTGTTTTAGACGTAATTGAAATTTACCATAAATAAAATAGGAATAGCTGGAAAACATGCAACTTTAATGTGTTCTTAGATATTGACATGAAGTTACTGTCAACATGCAATTCAGCGAGAGGAACAACCAAAATTATTTATAGTGTATGTTAGCATTTTTGTCAGACCTATGTGTCATCAAGTAAATGTAAATGAGGTCACAGGAACACATCGACTAACATGCCGGGTCTAGCTAGAAGCTGTCGGAGGCTTGAGGCTCTCTTCCTAAGACCTCCAGGTGGTCTACCGCGACGCTGGAACACTGGACGCTGGAAGCTGAAATTGGCGAGCTACCGAAGATCTGATATCGCCGAAAGTCTGGCAGAAGAATCGGCTTCCCTCTCGTCCTAAAAAGTCTATTTTAATTTTGATCGGTCTCACCAAACGTCGTGGCCGATCGTAGCTGGTGCTGACATCGGTCGACCGGAACCACTACAGGGACGAACGGGACCGACGCGGAAGTTGGCACTAGATGTCACCGATACTCCCTATCTGAGACTTATTCAGTCTAGAACTATTCTCGCAAATCATAGTATGGAGAATTCTGTATAGCACACGACCGCCGATGACGCGAGTCTTCAATTACTCGAGCGGCAACCAAGGCTTTGGTTCGCCCCAGCCCGAGAAACGTCTTCCCGCTGCAAGATGGCGATGGCGTCTCTCCTTTCTTCCTTCTCACTATTTATTTTCCCGTCCCTAGCAACCATGGAGCTATAGGGCAATCAGCAAACCAAATTAACTGCATAGTGAAATAAAACTAGGATATCAGCGTGTAAGAGTGCTGAACTAAGGCAAATGATTAAAGTTTCCAAAGAATAGTGCTTAGAGGGCACTGAAGTTAAAAAGTGTGTTGTCTCTGGCAATTAGATGTGTTATATATGTTGAATTTTGGTTGTCCTCTTTACAATAAAATAATTAAATACATAAGATCGGCTCATGAAATATACAATTATTGTTACAATAATAATCAAAATAATAATATGACTGTAAACATTTGGACTGGTTACAGCGCTTACATTTTCTTAAAATGCTTTCATTTGTGACTACAATTTCTTTGAGGATTTTCATTTGTCTCTACAATTTCTTTGAGGGCTTTAATTTGTGCTTACATTTATTTACGAGCCTTCATTTGTGCTTTCATTTTGCTTACAATTTCTTTGAGTGATTTCATTTGCGCTTGGATTTTCTGTATATTGTAACTCAGTATCTTATGTAAACAATATTTTAGAATCCACATATATCATTATTCTTAATAGCAAATGTTATGGTCATGCATGTATCCTTATTTTTATAGTTGTCACCATAAATTAAGCAGGATAAATTAAGGGGAATAAAAACATAGGTAGTTGACATGAAACATTTATTTTATTTACAAAGTTTATTATATACACAGTCTTTTACATAAAGTAAAACATCTATACTGCGTCAAAATGACTAATTCTCAGCTCCAGATGGTCCACCGAATTCAGCGTCCAACCAGATCCTTTGCTCAGACACTAATTTTCTTCCATGCAGAGTTCTTCAATACTCTGTTTAACAGACTGATCTACTTCGTCAGAATCGTAAATTGCAGCAGCCGATGTCTTGAAAGTATGCTTATCCACTTGATTCTCGTGCGGTGGCGGTTTACCATATAGACAATCCAACCATAAGTTATATTTTAAAGGCCCATGTGTTGCTGTATCGTCCATAATCTGTTGTATTATATTTTGCTCAATATCACTAAGGAAAGTGCAAATATCTTTTGTCTCACTAAAAGTATTTAGATAGTAATAGTATTTCAGAACTCCTCCAAATGCGGATTTTGCCAAGTAAAATCAATTATCATTTGTCTGTAACTGACCAAGCACAGTGTAAGATTTATTACCAGATGACGATGCGGGTGGTTGTTGCTGCTGATCTGCTTTAATGCTGGAGCCTGTGCGCATAGGTATCTCTAGTTTAAATTGAGGAGTCGTGAGGTTCACATGCTGTTCTACAAGCAAGCGAACTGCACCTTTACAAATCTTCATACATATGTCTTTTCAAATTATCTTCGCGAGTAAACCATTGATTGCACCTATCGCATTGAAACTTCACATGTGAGGGATTCTTGACACAAATACTTCTCTCATACCTTCTTGTATCATGAGCAAATGCAAACATCATGTCACAGTAGTTGCATGGATGTATATTTGAGGGTAATGCACCTCCCAATACTTGCGTAGTTGTGACCGAGACAGATGGTACTACATTTATGCTATTTGACGAATCAGCGCAACACTGTTGCGGAGATATCATCACTAGTGACCACATAACTCTTCCTTTACATATATCTTCATGTATTTTTTTCAATTCTTCGCAGCGAGTAAATGTCTTCTGACATTCATCACATCTAATCATAGTGCGAGACGGATTCTTCGCACAATAACTCCTCATGACGTCTCATGTTGGAGATCGTTGAAAACATCATATTACAGTGCGGACACTGATTCTTCATTGGTGGTGATGGCTCCATGCAGGATTCCGAAGAACTCGCGGTAGGATCCATACTCTCCCTAGATGCCTTTGTAGTTAAACAAGAAAGAGAGCTCCCAAGCGATGTTCACTATTTGGAGTCAGGATGACAACTAAGCTACTAATTCTGTCCACATCCCTACATATAAAGCCAACCCCTACCCCCACTACGACACTCTTCACATTATCAACATGTTTACTTAGGACTCAGCTTACATAGGGTCTCTCTATCTTCTACTCCAAATCATTCAACTATCCTAGAATTCTTGAAACTATCTAGATGATGCAGATTCATAACCTGACCAATTTAATCATGAGACGATTCTTTGTATGGTAAACACAACTAAAATACATCTTCTCCAACTGTCATGATATATTATTAATAAAATGCCCCTTATCCTCTTGAATATTAACATCTGTATAGGACTTTGCACACCTCATTAAATTTCAAAACTCCCAGCCACTATATCTACGAGGAACCATAAATCATTAATACTATTTCAAATCACAGTCTTAAGCAAGTATATTTGTGTAATATTATCCACTGTATATTTCGTAAAGTTGCCATTACAGCATAACCTACTAATATAATACTTAGTTAGATAATATTATGTAGCATTCCATCCCATTATATCAGTCAAAGTCGTAATCGTGCATAACTAATTACCACCTCTCTAGCCATTGTTCCAAAGCAGCCAGAGTTTAATGCTATCAAGTTTCAGCCCATCATCATACTACTTAATATAATTCCAATAATATTTACCCTATGCAAACATTAACTAAACCATATTAAATATGTACTAGGTCCACCCAACAATCCAACATGAACATGAGTCAAAAGACAGTTTTAAATATACAAACCATAACATACATTCCTATTCCTCAGCTCGCAGTACCCAACATTCATCACCTTACAAACTCTTTAAATTAAACATTTACAGACAATACAATTCACATCCTGCCATACAAAAAAAGAGCATATCTCGACTTAACCACAGGATATATCTATGCAGCATCTTAAAAACCAACTAAATATAATACTTAAGATATGTACAAAGTCCGATCTGACATTCTGGCGGAGTCATTGCATATGAATACAAATATGAGGAGGGTACATAAAAGCTAAGTCATTACATACAAATACAAATACGAGGAGGAGGGACCATAGCATATGGATACAAATATGAGGAGGAGGGATCGTAGCATACATAAATAACACCAAACTTTACTCAAATACCAACTATATCAACCAGAAAAGTAAATTATAAGAGTTATGTTTCCAATTTAAATTACTTTCCAATCGATCATTCAGAAACCCAGGCATAAAACACATAAATATCGTCTAAGATCAAAAGAACTGCAAAGTCAACATATAATACTGATGTCACAGTCGAAGCCATAAGATATATGTCCATCGCATTTATATCAACCTTTTCCCTTATCCACCTAAAGTGTATGAAATGTAAGGCCAGCAAAAAGAAATACTCGATACATATCGCCCATTTTAATTGTCCTTTTCACGATGTAAATATCTACTTGTAATGATTATGCTGTAGAGATTCTGAATCAAATTTCTTACTTAAATAACAACTACTATGCCACCAATTCATATTATAAGTACTGATAATAACTCTCCTTACCCACATAATATGAACGTAAAGACAAAAATTACTCAACATGTTAGTAGATCTACACAACAACAATATATAAAGTCATATGTATAAGTATTTACAAAACTTGCACGAATCGAGAAGTTAAACCATACAGGCTAAACATTACTTTAAGCCTTTTATATGCAGATCATAAATATATTATTTTCCGAAGGATAGAACATGTATTTGGCATAAGCATTGCCACTAAGCTACATACATACAAGTTAATGGCATTAGCATTCATTCGATTATTGAGTAACAATATTGAAGCAACATCTATAATGTAATGTCAGAAAAAGGAGAAGTAAATGAAATGAGAAGGATCTATAATTAACAACAAATGTTGGAATTTGGCACACAACTGTATTTTACTGTATATCACTGATACATCTAGGTACATTATACCAGGAACAAGTTCTTACACTTTCAATAACGTCCAACAATATTCGATGATTCTGGATTCAGCTGCGAAAAAATATCATGAAAGGAAATGTTCTTTATCAGGTTCTTGCAGTCGGACATTACTTCATGTGGTATATCCTCAAGTTAAATCTCTTTAGGTGAATATCTATTACACACCGTTAATGAACAATCATTTCCAATTGCTTTACTTATAAATCACATCATCATCATCATCATCATCATCTGGAAGCCAGTGATATCATGTAAACTGAAGGCCAGTCCCATAGTAGTATCTGCTGGGCTGGATGCTTTCATAAGAATCAAATTATATGTTGCAGCGACTCATGTGCACATTCAAATTATCGCTTCGTTAAATCAACTTTCCACATCTATCACACTGATGTGATTGGAGGTAGGATTCACAAGGCAATGAAAGGCAATGATGTTGTTCATGTCGCCGAGCACTACTGCTGCTTGCAAACTTCTGTTTACAATATCTACACAAAATTTCGGATTTGCATATAGTATTCCTGTTACACTACACAATATGGAAGTTAAATTTTTCTCTCCCCGCCAAAAACTTTCCACATTTGTCACACAGAAGTATTATATCGGGGGAATTCTTCATACACTCATATTTTCCCGCACGTGATGATTCTGGTGGCACTATAGGTGATGTAGGCGTTGGTGATGACGGGTGCGATGACTTCGACTTCATTTCCTGTGTAGTAGAATGATTCACCGTTAGTGATCTACCACTAAATGTTTGGCCCATTGCAGAAGAAAAAAAAACCTGGGTAGGCTATCCCAATGAGTCTCCGCTATTTAAAGCCCAGAAACAAACTGATGGATTGCTATTTACATGGCGCCTTATATACCCTCGAAAACATGATCACATCATATTAACCAATTAAAAGAAGCCGAGTTCTCTTACATACATAAATATGTATTCACATGGACATGCACTGCACTCACTTAATACACACAATGGCCACATATGTGACTAAAACTAGCTCCAAATGGATCCCAATACCTTCAGTAGCTATAATAGCTCCAACTGCTACCATAGCTCCAACATCTCCAATAGTCCAACAAACTTCATTAGC